>NC_080675.1:174017463-174334606 GCF_030445035.2 Dasypus novemcinctus | reverse complement strand
TCCACCCAGAAATTGGAGAAAGATTTGCTTTTATAGTCTTTTTATATTTTTATGTTTTTTATTTAAATCTTCAATCTACCTGGATTTTGTTTTGGCATACAATAAAAATTTAAAATAACTTTTATTTTAAAAAGAAAGAATACCACTTATTGAATATATTGCTCAGATTCACTGAAAGTATTTGAGGTTATAATTTTATCTCTCAATAGACTATAGTCACATCATAACTTTTGGTACAAATATTCTCATTTTTTGTTATTTTTTATACAGTGTGTAATTTTATCTTTCATTTCCTTTTTGATCAATAATTTCTTTAGGAGAATGTTCTAAATCTCTTCAGTATTTGTGGGGTTGTTTTTGTTGGTTTTTTGCTTAAAACTTAATGTTTATTTGGATATTTTAGGCTCAGAGGATGTGGCCTATATTAATTTTTGTATCTTGGGACTTGGTTTTTTCTATTTCTGTGTTTTCTAAATTCTAAGATGACATTTCCCTTTTTTTAAATTTATTTATCAGAATCAGAATGCAATGCATCTTATATATTTAGTGACAGCTGTGGATTTTTTTCATAAAAGCTTTTATTAAGGCATTTATTTAATTTCTTCTCCATCTCTTGAGAATATACAAGTTGGAGTTCTGAAATCGGTCCTACATAGCTACACTCTCTCCTTCACCCATTTTTATTTCCCTACCCTTTTCCTCAGTTGCTCAGGAGAATTTTTAACCTCTGCTGAATCCAGAATGTTTGGACACCTCTTGCTCCTTGATTCATCTGGAGTCTATGCCCTTGGTTGTTTGTTAGTCTTTGCTCATCTCCAACTACCCTACCTCATGGTGGTCTAAGCCAGTTTCAGAGAGGCAATGTCCTCTTAAAAACACCAGTGGGTCAGTGCCTTAGGTTTCTTGTCATAAATCTATCTTGAAGGGAAGCAACATCCAGGAGTGTTTAGAGAACTGGAAATCCCTTTCTCTTGAATTACAGAACACTTTATAGGCTCTGTGATTTCCTACTCTTTATACTTCCGTAAACAGGAAGGTCTACCTAGAATTGGCTTAGCACCAAGCAGGAGCTGAACTGGGGTCTCTCAGAGATCCTCAGAGAAAGACACTTTTTTCATCCAAATTCTTTACTAAGGGACCTATTAGTCTGAATTGGTGCAGAGTTCTCCCTGTGGACACGTGGGACAATGTTCCTGTGAGGTACAGCTCTAGGGCAGATGCTCGTGAATGACAAGGCACGCCAGGTGTTTAATGATATTGCTGATCAAGTGTACTCTGGTTATATAAAATTAAACGTTCTGTGCTGTAGAGCAAGAGCCCCTTCAGGGAGGAATGTCGAGCCTAGCCACAACAAAATCACACATGGAAGGCCAGATGGAACTTCCTTAGTTCTGCCAAATTGCTCCAATCCCAGCAGAGTCAGCTTTGCTAACCTAAAAAAGAAAATACATACGCTACGTCCACATAAGGGACAATATTAAAAATAAAGACAAAAAATGGCTAACTAAACCGTTCTGAAGAAACAGTTCCTATACTCATCATCTGAACCTAGGAAAGAACAAAAGGTTTTGCACATTTATTTTTCAGGTTTCTTCTTGTAATGTTCTACCATAAAATTGACAAATTTTAAAGAAGTGTTCTTTTAACTTAAAAATTATGAGTGTCCCAACATGCACGTAAATAATCTACTCAACATCACTAGCCATTAGGGAAATGCAAATCAAAACTACAATGAGATACCACTTCACACCCACTGGGATGGCTATCATTAAAACAACAGAAAATAACAAGCATTGGTGAGAATGTGGAAAAATCGAAACCCTGGTGCATTGTTTGTAGCAACATAAAATCATGCAGTTCCTGTAGAAAACAGTGTGGTGGTTCCTCAGAAAGTTAAACATAGAATTGCTATCTGACACGGCAATCCCACTCCTAGGTATATAACCCCCAAAATTGAAAACAGGACTCAAAGAGATATTTGTATGCCATTTTTCATGGCAGCCCTATTCACAACAGCCAAAAGGTGGAAGCCATCCAAGTGTCCATCAACAGAGGAATGGATGAACACAATGTGCTCTATACATACAATGGAATATTATTCTCAGCCCTAAAAAGAAATAAAATCCTAATACATGCGACAACATGCATGAACCTTGAAGACATCATACTGAGTCAAATAAGTCAGGCACAAAAGGACCAATGTTGTATGATTCAACTTATTTGAAATATCTAGAATAAGCAAATTCACAGAGACAGAAAGTAGATTAGTGGTTGGTTACCAGGGGCAAGGAGGGGTGAGGAGGGGTGGGAGTTATTGCTTAAAGGGTGCAGAGTTTCCTTTTGGGATTAAAAAAGTTTTGGTAATGCATGATAGTAATGGTAGCACAACCCTGTGAATGTAATTAACGCTGCTGAATTCTAAACTTAAAAGACTGTTTAAAATGGCTAATTTTACGTTCAATATGTTACCAATTTAAAAACATCTATGAGTGGCATATTTAAAAACTTAAATTAAGAAAAATGTGCTTTAAAACATTTAATTTAAAGGTCTACACCAAGTTCATGGAATTATAAATCCACATCTTAAAATGGGTTGAATTTGAAACACTCATTTTCTATGATAAGAGCACTATCCTGCAATGAGGCAGGAAAGAAAGCTACTTCAAGAGAGAACACAAAATAGACTCAACTTGTAAAATAAGCTCATGGTAACACAGTTTGCCAACAGCAGGGCATAATTTCTGTCATTAAAATATTTTAGTGCTTAACATATTCAGAATGCAGTGCCCACTGACACATTTTAACCTTTGTAAATGCTGAAAATGCAAAAAAAGAAGGAAAAAACCTTTGTCACAACATCTAAATTAATCTTTTCCAAACACGTTCTAGTGTCAAAATGTGTGAAACATCATGGGATGCTCTCCAAAGCCCCATGGGATACTAATAAATTTTAAATCACTGCACATATCATTTTGGACTAAATCCAATACTATTTTATATCATACATTAGTGTGCAAAGAGATACAGGGGCCAAACATTTAATATTTACAGAAGAACAATTTTAATTACATAAAACTTTTCTACCATTTAATTCTTTCCTGTGCATTTAATACATTTTAAATTGCATTATTCAGTTACACATATTCAATGTAGTATAGTTAACAAGTGAGCATTATTTTTCTTGAGAAAGATTTAGGTTTGAAACTAGCTTCACTTACTGGCTGTATGACCTTGGTTAGGTCATTCACTCTTCCAAGGTGCATCTCCCTCCTTACAAATATGGAGATAGCTCTATTCTCCTTACAGGACCGTTGGGTTGGTTTTTTTCATGTTTGGGGGTTTTTTTGTAGTCGTTAGTTTTTTACTTTTTATTATGGAGGATTTCAAATATATATAAAGGTAAACAGGACAGCACAATAATCAGCAACCCAAGGTCAATCTTGTCCCAATCACATGGCGACCACTTCCCACTCCTTCCCCCTCCCATTATTTTGAAGCAAATGCAAAGCATATAATTTCATTAGCAAATACTTTCATGTGTATCTATAAAAGATACTTTTTAAGTTTAAACAACATTGTCACGGCTTAAAAACTAACATTTGACAATAAACACTAATTTTCAGGTTTTTCCAACTTTCTTATAAATGTCATGAATGGTATCATAGCTTTGTTTTGACTCTTAGTTCTGCTTTTTAAAAGCAGAATCCAAATAAGGTCCACATACTGCAATTGGTTAATACATCTTTTAAGTCTCCTTTAATCTTTTTGGTTTCCCATCTAGTCTTTTTCCTTTGAAAATTTTTTTGTCTGCAGAAACAGAGTGGTTTCTCCTAACAAAGTATCCCACTGTCTGAATTTTGGTGGTTTCAAACCTATGTCTTGGTTTAACACATTTATCTGTATCTTGTATTTCTTGCAAATGAGTACTTGAATATAAAGACTTGATCAGATTTAGGATCCATTTCTTCTGATGGGGGAGAGGTGGTGGGTCATTTTGTGTTCTTCCCTCAGGAGAAACAATGTCTGGCAGTCTCCTTTTGTCATATTAGCTGCTGTTGCTATTCAGTGCCTAGATCCATCAGTTCAGTATGGGTTACAAAATGGTGCTACACTCATCCAATTACCCCTTCTTCATTTATTAGCTGGCATATTTCTATAAAGAGAAATTTCCTCATTTACTATGTGGTTTCACAGTGATACAGTTCATATGGACAACACAGGATAATTTTTTTTTCTTTTTATTTACTTATTTTATTTACTTATTTACTTATTTTTTATTTACTAATATAATTAGTCAGCACCCTCCACTATTGACTAATACTTGATGTCAGTATCATAATGTTGCCAGTTTTATTCTTATTGATGATCCTATTATCCCAGTTTATGCCTGTGGAGTCTCTATAAACTTATGAGTCCTTCTGATGAGGCTCAGTAGTCTTGAGAGTTTCTGCACTACATATTATTACTACATGATGTTCCAGGCCAGTTTTGTATATATCCACCCCCAGACCTAAAATAAGCCTTTATTTGCATGGAGTCCTGGTTCCTTTTAAGTGGGAAATGGCACTTAGAGACCATAATCTGGACTCTAGGTGTGCTCACTGTTGTTAGTTGGCCATGGTCCTTATTTTTAGGCCTTTTCAGTGAATGGAACTAGAAAATATATCTTGCTGTTGTTTTTGTTCTGTTTTGTTTTTTGTTTATTTTAGGCTTTGGTTAAATTGCTCGCAGCTCTTTGATACGGTATTAAAGTAACTTCCCAGTAGCTCTTCGCCATGCAACAGTGGTGGCCTCATGTGCAAGAACATGGCTCAAGGGCACCCCAACAGGCCTTGCCTCTGGAGTTGCTTGCAGCTGCTAAGCCTGTGACAGAATTCGCTCCAGTTTTTTATTAAGATTTTAAATTCCTTTTACTAACAACAACAACAAAAAGGTAAGACAAAATACCTCAGGGCTTAAAGATTCAGATACTTACAATTCAATTTTAGGACTAATTTTTTCTATCTTACATCTGAATCTTCTTTCTCCTACTCCAAGAATCTGGGTTCTCAAGAATACAGAAGAAAAACAAATTATCACATTTGTATTATCTCTATGCTTTATCCCACATTACCCACACAGCAGTCTCAAATTAGCAATGCAGTGCTACTACTGAACATGATTACTGTAGAAAGTTTTTTAAAAATTTATTTTGTAGTTCTTCTTGTCCACGGATATATGCATTCACAGTCAAAATACTGTGTGTTAAGTCATTTGGAATAATTCTTCCCTATGTGATTGTTCCACAAATGGGAAACTGTTATATGTTTATTTGTTGTTACTCAATTTATGATTTTTAGGAATTACCATTTTTAAATCTAATTTTTAAAAAATTATGTAAAATATTTACATGAGCCCAAGGTCAAATAAGTAACATAGGTATGCTCAGAAAATTTTAACTTCTATCCTTCTCCCCTGTGCCTTATACTCTCCCTCCTCTTATAACTAACCTATTTTTTTTAACTCTTGACAAATTTGCCTCTTTGTGCAGGGGCTATGCTGATACACTCTGTACTGTTAATGTCAGTACGTGTGCTGCACAAGTGAACACAGGGGATTGTCCGGGAGAGTAAACTAACTTTTAACCACCTGCAGCATCGAATATATTTCCTAGATCCAGAAGTCACTTAAAAAGGGGCATTTTTGGGACTTGGAATTACCCTGAGTAACACTGCAATGACAGATACGGGCCATTATAAATACGGCCATAACCTAGAGAATCGAGTGGGAAAGAGTGTCAAGCACAATGTAAACTATAATCCATACTTAGCGGCAAGGCTCCAAAATGTGTTCACCAATTGTAATGAATGTACCACAGTAATGAAAGAAGTTCTTAATGTGGGGAAGGGCGGGAGGTATGGGGAGTGGGGCATATGGGAATCCCTTATGTTTTTTAATGTAACATTTTATGTCATCTAAGTATCTTTTAAAAATAAATCTTAAAAATAAAAATCTTAGTCTTATGTAAAGAAGAAAAAGTTTTCTCTTTCTTGGCTTTCAAGACTGGAGTTGCGGGAATTACACTGGATCCAGTACTATCTCACATCCCTTTATCCCCAACACCCAGCACCCTGGCACTCTGCCGAGGTTCATTTGATCTGTATCTGGTGAGGGAATGGCTGAACGAAAGACTGCCCGAAACCTGCTGCCCCAGACACCGACGTCAAACGCTCCAGGGCTCCACCCAGGTGTGACAAGGGTGCAGGCAACAGAAGGTTCAGAATTAGGTGTTCCAGTAGGGCGTGGCTTTAGTTAATGTCGACATTGAACCTATTGTAGCTCTATTATCTACACCTTCAGGGAGCAAAGGCAAAATTGTGAGTTAGAGAGGATATCTTTTTCTAATTAGAAAGGGAAATTTGCCCAACCATTTTGAACTTTGTAGAACAAAAACCTGCTATCATTAAATCCCGGAGGGAAGGGATTAACAGACGGCGTCATCCAAATGGCCTGGGAGCCCGGTCCTTGTTGGTGGTCTGCCACGTGGAAAGAGTTTAGAATTGGAGGCAGAGCAGAGGGTGTCCCAAAACAAAGAGTAATCCGATTCTCAACCAAGCCTTGGGACTAACACTGTTTGCCTTACAGCTGCTGGTAGAGAGTAAAGAAATGAATCTACACACATGCACACACGGGAAAGAAATAGAAACAGATCCTTACAATAAAAAATAATCCACATTTTTGAAAACTTTATTTTATTTCTTAGAGAAAACTCAGACATAAAGTGATAATAAGACTTTTTTTTTCAAGTTTTTTCACTCCTACGGATAGATCTTCTCCCTACCCTGTGTCCAGGGGAGTACACAGAAAAGTCCCACAGGCTTGTTCTAGAATTGCTCTCGTCCAGCAGATGAGATAAAGCATCCATGTAAATAATTACAAGCCCGTTTTTAACTTTTAAAAATGGAAACCTGTCCAAAACAATTGTGCATTTCTCTGTGTGCAGAATGACTAACGTAATTGAAACAGTTCCTGGGAAGAGGCCATCAGTCACTGGCCTGGGCTACCCCAGCTGACCCTAGGGACATGAGGCTAAACAGAAAGTGGTCCAACCCCCAAATCCTGGACTGTGTTTTCTTGAAAGAGCTCATAATGCCACATCTCCCCAGGGCATGCTGCTTGGATAAAGAAGGCACTCTGATTACCACTAGAAATTCAAACTGGCCTTGAGCACTGTCCTGCCACACCCCTCTCCCCGGCCCCCCAACTACACCCACACCCACGAAGACTACAGTCTGATCTGGTTGGGAGGTAGAAAATATATGAGGAAAGACTCCCAGAATAAGGAAGGAAGGAGGGAGAAAGGAAGGGGGTAGAGAAGGGGAGGGAAGGGGATAGGAGGGGAGGGGAGAGAATGGAAGGGAAGCAGGTGGACCTAATTTCACCCTTCACCTGGGGATGAGCGCCTCACCTAGGGGTGGGAAGGAAAGCTGAGGAAGTAACAATTGAGGGAAGGATGCATAAGCGTGAGACAGAGGTGGCAGGGGAGAGAAAGGGAGTATAAAGAGCAGAGGGAGATGTTCCAGGCAACTGGAACAATTTGTTCAAAGGCTACATGTTGGGGAAAAGCTATGTGGAAGGCAACCTGGAAGCTTCACCAACAACACCAGGCCTAGAGAGTCGCTCAAAGGCGATGGCAGAGAGAATGTCCAAGTGGGACATCCCTAACAGCCACACACATGTCCCCAAGATCCCACGTGCCCTTGGAATGTCTCAGCAAGCCCAGCAGCCACCAGCACACCAACCTCAGGGACACTGCTCTCATCCGATAACTCTGGCCCAAATGTGGGAAGTAGGGTGGCCAGCCATTCTCGTTTGCCTGGGATGGCCACACATTCCAGGAAACCCACCCTGGGAAAACAGAGATGATTGGTCATCCTATAAAGGTTTATGTTTACCTTTCAAGATACTTCCCTACCTGACCCCAGGCATCCAAGTAGGAGAGTCATCTTCCTCACCATCTGGAAAAGCCCTCCAGGATGCCTGACCTCCCTGAAGTCCAGGCCCAAGAAAACATGGTTCAGCATGTTCACGCCCCATAGACCAAGAGTCCCCTGAATGAAGCAAGCCCCGCAGAACCTTAGTCCTCCAGGAACCTCTTTGAAAACCATGCCTGCACTTTTGTGATAGAAACCAGAACTGGCCAACCAAAAAGAAAGCATTTCCCAACTCCCAATCAGTCGATCAAAGTGTAATGCCTAAAACTCTCATAATAGGGAATTAATTCTATTGTTGCTTCTCTATCTAGCCCTTCCACTTTCAGCTTGGAAAGAATCAAAGAAGTCCTTCCTTGAGTGGCACAGCTCTCTCTTGCCTAGCCAGCCATTAAACTAACCTTTGCTTTGATCTTTGTTGATCTTTGTAGCATTCCTTGACAAGAGAAAGAAGTAAGATGCTTCCCCTCCACTCCTCCAACTACCATTACTCCCCATCCCCATTTCAAGCCTGCCAGGTCCAGTTCCTGTCCCAAGCTCTGCATCTTCCAAAGGTAGCAGACCCCAAAAAACACACTCCACATTCCCTTCAGGGGAGGCCCTGTGTCTGCCACTAATCTTACGCTAAGCTGAGGAAGACAGACCACAACAAAAGACAAGCTTGGCATTCATTTAAGAGAAACACTCATTCAGTATCAGAGAAGTTGTCCAGTAGGAGAAGATGAGAAGAGTAGAGACAAAGAATAAGAGACAATCAAAGGTGACATCGGGGCTATATTTCATGGCTGGGGGATTTGGATCAGCAGGGTTCAGATGGCTGTCTTGGTACAAGATGGGAAAGCCACAAGGTGGCAGAGATCCAGATATAGGTTCTGCTGGGCAGGTGCCCAAGGGAAACAATTGCATATATGGAAGGGGTGACTCTGAAGGGTGAGCCCACATAGGCAGAAGACCGAGAGATGCTGGAAGGTGGCTAATCACCTGGAGAAACTGGGGATAAGAGAATTACAGATCCTGCTGAGGTCAACAAGCAGGCATGCAGTAGGAGTGAGTGCAGGAGGATGTGAAAGACTGAGGTTGAGAGGGGCTTCAGGAATTTGATATTGCTAAGACAGAGCCATCTGCAGGATGACAAGGTCCAAGTTGGAAAGCCTAGAATGGGTGGCTGAAGTGGAATGTGGGTGGAAGTCACTAGATCCAGAGAGATCCACAGAGGGATGGAACAGATTGAAGAATGGGTCATCCTAGCATCCCTGATCTCTCTTGGGATCATCACAGGTCTTGGGGAAAGAGAGAAACCGATGTTCAGGTCATAGACTCATTTGAATGCCAGGAGATCAGGGGTTTGGACGGATGGCATGAGTATCCCTGGAGGAGGAGCGTGGAGAGGAGAGAGGAGCAGTGGTCTGAGAGCAGCAGTAGAGACCCAGAGAAGGTCAACACCCACCTGAGCCAGACGGTGTCCAGGGTGTGAGGTGTGAGTGGCCCGCATTGGTGAGGATAGCACGGGAGGTAGCAGCAACTCTGGGTCAAGACCAGATTTCAGTTAAGGCAGGAGGTAGGAAGCCAGGAAACGGGATTGTATTGACCACGAGAGGGCAGTGGAAAGAGTTGGGAGGCGATGGAGTCAACAACAGAAGAAGAAAGCTGGCTTGAGGAAGTATAAAAATATAAGGCACAAGAAATGGATGAAAAGAGGAGATGAGGGACAGGAGAGGCCACTTGCTTGCTTTCATCCAGGGAAAGAGGGTGACAGAGCTGAGCTGCTGAAAGTGACCTAGTCTCACCATGCCTCAAGTCCGGAAGTTCTGAGAATCCTAAGGAGGGCCTGGCCTCCTTCCCTCGGAGGGAAGGCACGATCTGGGATCCGGCAGCAAAGCTTTTGTCAGGACAGGCCTGCCTCTCTGCATCCGGGCTTCGGACGGAAAGCTGTGTTTGGGACTGTTTTGAACCTCATCACCCTACACCAGCCATTGAGCCCATGTAGTAAGAGTGATGAAAATCACACAAAACCCCCAAAAGGAGCCTAAGAAGACAGCATTAGAAAAGGAAAATGTCTACATAAGAAAAACTCTACTAACAGACCTAGTTCTTTTATACTGGAGAAATAACTGATTAGTGAAGATTTCAATGACAATAAATTCAGAGCTCATGGGTGCCAGAAAGGATCAGAACAGCGCGTCCTGCTGCATGTGCAACACGCATATGTTTGCTATGTGCCTGAAGTAGGAAGAGAGAACAAGTTATTCCATTAACGTGTTCTTGTCTTCTCCTAACAGACCATGAATTTGCTTTCTTGTTAGATCGCTAAATCATTGGAATATTTAAGGAACTTAAGTGCATTTGACCAAGATGACTCACTAACAAAGGAATGAACGATTCAGACTCGAATGGCTTGCTGCTTAAAAACATTATACACATCAGCCAGAAACTCTCTGATATGGAGAACATATAAGCGGCTCATTTTGTTCAGCAAACGTAACAGTACCCCTGTTGACCCGACAACTGCGCCCATCTTCGTTCACCAGAAATTTCAGAAGTTGGGACACACTTTCTGAGCTAAAAAACTATTACATAAATAACTTGGAAACATCAAGTGATATTTCTGAGACCTGCCAACAGTTTAACCACAATGAAACTCCTGGCCAAGATATTCACAAAAAGTTCAGAAGAAGTAACTTTGAGAAAGATGTCCTTGCAGCAAACAGATTGCTGCCCCTTAGAAAGAATACATAAATCAGTAGTCAAATAAGGAAAAGGAAAATTAGATTTGTCATAATGCTCTAAGAAAAAAAGACATTTAAAAGTTTAGAAATAAAACTACATAAAGACTTCATTATCATTAATGTATTATTGCTACCACCCGTATTAACATTTCATTCAAACATTTCTCTCATACTTTTCCTGCCCGCAGAAGAGATGTAAAAATGTCTTAGCCGAGCTCAAGGGCAAAGACTGGGCTTTGCGGCTGCCTGGCTGGAGGGTCCCGGGGCAGCTCCTATTCTCACTGAGGCTCAGCCCCCTTACCTGTAAAACCAGGGTCTCCTTCATTTATGCTATCTTTGATTCCAGATCCCCGTCAAGGCCACATACCCAGCCCTCTGCCTCTCTGGCAACGGCAAAAGTATAGAAAATTGGAGAGGCACTGTTGAAATAAGAATTCTACAAATAAAGAAACATCCAAGGAAGGAGAGAGAAGAGCCAACGCCATCTAGGATGTCGCAACGCCTTAGAACTTTACAAATAGGGAATTTTACAAGCATAAAATGATTCACACCAGAACCTGGATTTGACTTCAAGAAAGTTGCTGAAAACCTTGAAAAGGATGCCTGTTTAAGGAGGCAGGGAAGGTACTAGAAGTTAGGTTTTAAGGGTCAAAATGAGTAGGATAAAGCAGCAGGAGAAAAAAAGAATTTGAAAATCAACTGGTCACTGAAAGTGACAGCGAACCAGAACGCAGGTAAAAGTATTTTAAATATGGGGAAAATATTGAGTCCACTTAAATGCAGGCAGGAAGGGACAAAACACGTACTAATTAGGTAGTGGGCTCTTTATGTGGAATCTACAAGGGACAGGGAAGATTACAGGATGCAGGGGAGGAGGTGGTAAAAATAGGCTTATAAGGACCTCTTCAGCATCAAATCAAGGACGTTCTCTTCTAAATATTTGCAAGCTTATGACAGGGATTTATCCTAGGTTAATTTTAGGAAAGTCAGAGCTCACTATTTACTGAACCCACAGCCTCATCCTGCATAGAAAGAGTTTTTGTGGGTTTTTTCCCTGCCTTTCAGTGCCTCGTAGCCTCAAGGTGGCAAAGTCCACATTACACCAACATGTACACAAATAAAGACAGTTCATGGATTGTCGAAAAATGTACCAATTTCTCAATCATCTACTGCTTATCTTTCCAAAGTGATCATCATCTCCACTGTCCTGAGAGCTCAAGGTCAACAGCTTAACCTCCGTTAGCCAGCCCATCACAGCCACTGATTAGGAGGAAACAAAGTACAGATCCACTAAACCTTGTGAAGACATATCTTCCACATTTCCCTGTGCCAAACAAATGCCAAAAAAGACTTAAATAAAAGTCCTTTCTCAACTAGAGATGGAGCGGGCATCACCACCATAGAATCCTCAGGATTGGGGAATGGACAATGGACGAGAGTGGACTTAAGAGTTGTTCTGCTGTAGACTTGTTGTGATCCTAGCAATGGAAGAACTTTTATCATGGATGAGGAGGCAGTGGCCACTGGAGGTTCTCAGAGGAGGGAGAGAGAAAAATAGGCATAATTTGGGGGCATTTTTGGGACTTGGGAATTATCCTGAATGATAATTCAGGACAATCTGAATTATATACAGCCCTTTATATCTCATGTAATAACTTGCACAAACGTGTAAGAAAGAATGTAAACTATACTCATCGCTTAGTGGCAATGCCCCAATATGTGTTCATCAATTGTGGCAAATGTACCACACTAATAAAGGATGTTGCTGATGTGGGAAAATGTGGGAGGGTGAGGGAGTGGGGCATATGGGAATCCCCTATACCTTTTGTGTAACATTTATGTAATCTAAGTTTCTTTCTTAAAAAAAATAAAAAGTATCTTTTTAAAAATTTGTGCAATACAGAGATTTTCCAACTTAAAAAAAAAACTTCTAACTTAGAAACACTAAGCCAGTCATAGACATTTAAATCAGTCCCCACAGTGAATGCACTTAAGAAGCCTCAAGTTGGAAGCTTTAGAACCTTCTTTAGAAAGGAAGGTTAAGGGTGGAAGTCCTCCTGTCTTCCCCTCCCAGAAACAGAGACCTGGGCTGGGTGACTGAGTGGCCCCAGTACCGCCTTGGTCAGATGGCTTAAGAATCTGCTTCCCAGAACTGACCAGCCTCCAGCCCATGCACAGGTCCTCTATGGGGCCCAACTCCAAAACACTATGAGGAATGACAAAGGAATCCACCCCAAGGCTGGCTGGCTAAGAACTCTTTGAACCGCAATCTCCTTGGCCGATTGTTATCCTAAATGAGTACATTTGGTTAACTCCTATGACTGATGCAACCCAAAGCCAACATACTTTCTTTCTAAAGCTCACCCAGTGGGAAGTCAGCGCCATTTTAATTTCAGTTGAAATGTTTAGCGCAGACTGAAAAAAATTGTGATTCATATAAAAAACTTGGGAGGAATGCTATGCCTATGGATGGTAGTGACTGCACAGCTAATTTCAAATTCCTAAAGAAGCTGAGACAGAGTCAATAAAGCAACCCACTAATATTCATTCTCCTGGTCTACTAAGGTCCTCAAAGCTCTGTTGTGTACAACAGTGGAATAAGGATTTTTAGAAAATGAGATAATTTTCTAGATGTTTCTTCTGAGAGAAGCAGCTGGGGAGGACTATGCTATTGGGGGGTGGTAATCAGGACCTCAGACTTGGAGTATAATGGTCTTTGTTGTTGTTGTTGTTTTCCACTAACCAACTAGTGTCCTTGAGTAAGTCATTTGAACTTTCAGAATTTCTGTTTCCTTGACCTGTAAAATGAGGTATTTGAGGTACCAGCTGTAACATTCTATTAAGCTCTAAGCAGTAATTGCCTGCATTGCTGACAGGGCAGCCTGGATAAACAGAATGAGCCAATAAATGCTCTGCAATGTGGGACTATTCTATTTGTAGTTTCAAAAATAGCCTATTTAAGAGGGGAAGGAGCGCACATCATGAAATCCAGCCACTTTGTTTTTGAAAACAAATGAAAACAAACTCGTTAAATAACTGTTAAATTATACGCTAATTACTAGCAGAAGCAAGTCAAGGGTTGCCCGACTAGTCCTGATTGCACCAAACCGCATTGTTACCCAGTTGGCTTTAGAACTACTTTCTTCCCTAGAAGCTCCTTCGTCTCCCTGTATAATCAAGAATGTGCCTTTTCTGCATCTACTTCAACACAGCCTACAAAAGCCTCGGGATTATTAGTTTTCCAGACACCTAACCCAGGAGACATTTGAAGAGGTCCCCCCATGATAATATGCTCAGGATAAAATAGTTTTAAAATCCTACAGGGCTAGTCCAAGGGAACAAATATCTATGTACTGTCCACCTGCTTCCCATTTTTAGTATTTTATAGGTAAGAAAATCCTAATGAAGCCGTTTCTTACCCAGCAACTTTAGTAAGCAGGCTGCGGCCTCAGATGCACTTGTTGCTCTGGCTCGAGGCTGCTGTGACGGCAGGACAGACTCTTTCTGGCCTGCAGCTGCAGACTCTGCAGGTGCCCAAGCCACCTGGCAGGACAGACCTGGCCCCAGGGGCCCCTCGCACAGCCCCTGCCTGCACTGACGTGGCTGTGGAATGCCAGCCCCTGCTGGGGTGCACCAAGGCTACCCTGGAAAATGTTCCCTCCACCTCCCCAGGTACAGAAACTTTGCAGGGCCTACCTGCAAACATTTTAGGGACAACCTGGTTATTTCTGTGCAGAAACAATGCAGCGGGCCATGCGAATGCCGCAATTTGTTCCAGAGTGCACAACCAACTGCTAGACATTAAATCTTAAATTAAGTTGGGTTGAAAAATTTGGTTGAATCTCTCAGACATGAGGATGTGTGAAAGAAACCAGATACAAACAAGTGCATGCTGTTAAGATTCCACTTACATAAAATACAAAAATAAAAATAAAAACAGGCAACACTCATCGATGGTGATAGAAGTCACAACAGCGGTTCCTTCTAGCAAGGAGAACATTGACTGAAGGGGAACAAAGCGCTGGAAATGCTACAGGGAAAGGGGAGGGGGTTTCAAATCGGACAATATTTGATTGGTTCTATCATTTCCCCCAGTTCCAGAGAAGCTTCCCAACACTGAATAAAGTCTGCGCTTTCACTCTTAAGGGGAAAGAGAATCAGGGCTTGGAGTGATGGTTTAGCAGCCTCTAGCTGATGCCATTTCTTGAGGTCTGCTTGAGACATGCCTAGTTTGGTACAAGGGCCTGTTTTCTTTGCCTTTAGTAGAGAAGGGTAGCTGCTATTACTGGCTTGTTACAGTTTGACCTTATTCCTTTCCCTCAAAAGAAATGTGCAGAGAGAGCAGCACAGAGTGTTTTCATATGCTAGTCACTGGGGAACACCTCATCCCAGGACAAAATTTCCACCGCATGCCATACACTTTTAAGATCTGCTTTAGACCTTTTGAAAAGACTAAAGGGGGGAAGGAATGGAGGGCTTCTTTTCCTCCTTTTCTTGCTTTAACTTGTTATTATATTCAATACAGTGTTATCTGCAGAAATTGGGGAAGGTAATGCCACTCTTTAATTATAAAATACGTAGCTCACGACTTTCCAGACACCTTCTTTTATCCTTTGCTGTCTTCTCAATTAGTTTCTCTGAAGTTCTCAAACACAAACCTTTTGGATCGTTGACATCTAGGTTAATAAGAGCCGTAAACTACAGGCCTCTAAAAATCCGTCTGGGAGAAAGGCAGAAGGTGACTTGATGTTTTCGGCCCTCTTAGCACCTAAGGCCGAATGCCTTTCAAAAGCATTAACGGGGCTCCCTAATGTGATATAAAATTACCCCCCACCTCATCCCCTTTCCCCACAATAGCTATGTATGTACTCACTTTTCTTAACTTGAAAAAAAAAAGGATTAAATATTGAGATTTTCCACTAAAAACGTGATCGCATCCCACCCCTGCCGACCTGTGCGCTTCCCTCCCACACACGCATCAGGGTCTGCTGGTTCACAGCCCGTGCCCCTCGCTCAACCCCAGCTCCAGGGCTAAACCTACCAAGCGCAGGTCATCTGTCAATAACCTCAAGGATCAAGAGGACCTGGAATATAGAGCACAGGGCAGCAGACTTCCCTCCCCTCCCCCTGAGCTCTGTTCTCCACGCAACCAGCCTGCTCTGCTGGGCAAGGCTGGACTCCTCCTCACGGCCTCATCTCTGCATCCTGCCCAGCACAGCCAGGCCCAGGGCTGGGTCCCACTCCTCAAAGTCACATCCTAGCGCTACCCCTCCTTGGCAGGTTGCATTTCCCAGAGCTTCTCCTACAGAGTAACGTCTTTCAACTCCTACATAGGCCCCGTCTAAACCAAACCAGAATTTGCTGGCCACCTCACTCCACCCTGTCTTGTTCCCCGAGAAGATCATCTTGCTAAGTGCTTCACCCTCTCTCAGGCCCTGGAGTTGCCAAGGTGTCCCAGTATCCGCCCAGATCCCACATCATCTGAAATCCCAGCCCAGTTTGCTCTACTGTTTCATGGATTCAGGCTCTATCAGATAGAACTTTCTGCATTTGGCAAATGGTATATTCTCTGTTTCTGTGAACTGTGAGTACTTCAAAGATAGGTACACTCTTCAACGTGACTTGAGAGCAGGAGGGAATCACGGTTCCTCTTTACTGAGCTTCTGAGCATCTCAGTAAAGCATGGCCTCATCCTCTTGATAGTCCTCATGAAATGTAAACACACACGCACACACACGCACACACCACTATGCATGCATGGCTCCTTTTTGGAAAACGAGTTTGGGAAAACATGTACTATCAGTGCAAGTGACCAAAGTGAAGAAAAGCTTAATAGGCAAAGAAAAGGATGCTTAATCAGAAAACTGGATTGAATAATAACTGAATAATGAACAATGCATTTGATGATAACTAAATGAACTTCCCCATCATATATTTCTGATGGAAATAAGAAAATGTTACTCTTAAGCAAATGCTCCAGCTAGAGCAAGAACACAGATTACACGGGGTGCTCTATGCACGCATGGGCAACCCAAAGGTCTTGGGATCCTCAGAGAGCGTAAAAGGTCTACTGCGCTAGATCATGCCAAGGGGAACATATAATTATTTTGAAGCATCTTTGAGAAACTGCTTCCTGTGCACTGGCAAACAGCAAAGCCAATGGTAGGGTCTTACCTGGTCATCATAGCGGTAAGTGAGAAACTGCTCCCCTGTTGTATCTTCAAGAAAACTTCCCTGGGGGGAGAGTGCAAACTCAGGAAGGAAGTATGCCCCAGGAGACTTCTCTGCTCTGGTCTGAAAGGCAAAATCACTTGGTCACAACAAGGCCCCTGAAAAGACGCCCTAAGAGGCACACTCTGAGAAGGGCCCTTCCAACAGAATTCACCCACCGAAGGCTACCCCGAGAAAAGAAAAGGAAAGTGCCCTCTCTTGGCCAGGCTCCAGTGAGGCGTCTGGACTGGATACCCTGGTGGGCTCAGGTCAGGCCATCACCTGAGTTGCTCCCAAACTGGCATATGCTGTGTTCCCTGACACCCACATTTTCCTACCCCCCACCTTCCAGCAATTCAGCCACAGTGTAGTTAACTTGCCTAAGTCTTGACGTTCTAAATCCATTATTTCTAGGATTTTTTTTCTTTTCCTTTTTTTTTTTTTAGGGAAGTGGTGAGAAACAAACTTTTCTTCCATGATACAACAGAAATGCAAGTCCCTTGGAGAAACTTCAGAAAATACACATGAGCACCAACGAAAATAAAAATCTCCTATAGTCTCTTGTTCAAATTTAGATAAAAATAATTAGCAAAGGCATCCCTGGGAAAGTAAGTTTTAAGCTGATACCTAAAGGCAAGAAGGACCCAGTCATGCAAAGAGCCAAGGATAAGCACTCCTGGCCCAAAGAAGAGAAAGTCAAGTGGGAAGGAGGTAGGTGGATTTGAAGAAAGAAAGGAGCTCAGAGTCAAGACATTCAAAGCTTGTGGGCCATGGAAAGGGGCTGGAGCCACAGATATGTCTTAAATATTACTGACTTCTTTGCAGGGAATGGATTAGAAGGGTGTAAAAATGGAATCATAAAGACCAGCTGTTGCACTAAACCAGATGAACAGGGATGGTTGCTTAAACTAGAATCATGGCAATGGAGAAGGAGAGAAGTGGATGGATTAGAGGTAGAACCAGTAAGAAAAAGGAAGGAATCAAAGATGACTGCTGGGTATTTTGCTTGAGCAATCAGCTAGAGAGAAATGATATAGAAGGATAGCCCTAAGGCAGGAATAGATTTGTTGGGAGAGAGGAGCCAATAGTTCTGTTTGAGTCTTGCTCAGTGAGATGTCAATAAGACATCCAAGTGCAAAGCTTGAGTCAGCTGTTCAACATGCAAGTTGGGAGCTCAGAAGAGAGATGTGAGGCTGGAGCTAGAGATTTGGAAGACATCATTTACATCTTCATACATATATCCAAACATACACATGTACATAATGTAGAGGCAAGGATCCATTCCTTGAGAAAGTGCCCAGAAGAGAAGACTGCTTTGCCTGGAGCCTTCAATAACTCTAATATCTGAAAGTGCATAGAAGATGAGAAGCAAGCAATAGAGATTAGCAATTAGGGTAGAAGAGAAGAAAAACGTCATGGAAGGATTCAGCGTCAAGGACAGAGTAGTCAGCTGTCTCAAATACTGTTAGGATGAGACCAGAGAAGAGTCCACTGGATCTGGCAACAAGGAGGTCACTCCCAGGGTCAATTATAATGAGTGGAGGAATGCATGGGAGAACTGGGCAATAGCTAGAGAGGAATATGGGGTTGCAGGTGGTTTTTTTAAAGTTAGGAGATACTGGCACATGTTTGATTAGAATAAATAGTGGAAAAGACAGAAGATATAACTGCAGGAATAGAGACCATGAGAAGGCAAGAGAGATGGCATCCACATTGAAAGAAGAGGGTTTGGACTCTGTAAAGATGAGGGCACTGAGTCCATGTACAGCCACATCAGGCCCAATTCCTTTACTGAGTCCTGACTTGGAGCCTCCCCCAAGATGGTCCATCCATCTCTACCACCCACCCTTCCCCCATTCAACAGCTGGCTCCCTTTCCTGGGTCCCTCTGCAAGTGCCCGACTGCAGAAAGAACATGCTGCCCCCCAAACTGCTGCCTTCTGCAGCAAGGTGGGACTCTCCTAAGCCTGGTGTAGATAAAATCTTCTGGAGTCTCCTTTGATAACACCCCACACTTCTTTGTAATCAGAGTACTTGTTAGTCGTGTTTCTAATTATTAAAAACTGTTGCAAAGATTTCCTCTGCTCTAAGGTGCTTTTTTTTCCCTGCTTAAATTCAGACTGGGTAAAATGATGTATGTCTTCCTGAAGTTTACATCCTATTCCAGGCTCCATTTGCTGCTGCATTTTGGAGGAAGTTCCTTGAGCTGCTGACAGCATCTCCATCATGTCTGCACGCCCCACGGCAGGTGTCCAACACGGGCCAGGTGCAGGAAGGTGAGAAATGGATGTCTGGTGGCTTGTATTGCTTGAGCCATGCAATGAAGCACCTGCTTCCTCACAGCACAGTTGTCCTTGTGGGAGTTTAGAGCTAGGAGTCCAGGGCTAGACTGGATTCTCTCCAGACCCACATCGCACTCCCCATCACTGACGGACAATGAAGATTTCACCTTCACCTCTTTCCTCAAAGTCCTAACTCTTTGCGTACATTTTCAATCACTCAGGAGTGGATTCCACAGCCTGGGGCGATTGGAGTCCTTCCCTTCTCTTAGCGAGGCTGCAGCAAGGTCACAGAGCCCCGCCCTATTTGTCTGTGGCTTGAGCTGTTCTGTGGCATCGCGTGGTTCTGAGAGCCCAGCCCTGGGAGGGGTCTTCTCGGGCCTCAAATCCTACCTGTCTTCTTCCCTCAGCAATCCTGCCAGAAGCTTTGCAGCCTCTACTTGAATATTCCAAGACAACAGGGGTCTGTCTATGGACTGCTAACGTGGTCCATTGCTCTCCAATTGAGGTACCCGGGCCAAAATGCCTTCCCCTGCCACGGCCTCACCGCCCATGCCACCACACACAAACCAGCTGGAGTTCTAGAGTCTGAATACAGGGGGATCGAGGCAGGAACAGTCTAATCCCAACCCCTGGGCAGGCATCTCCCCTGCAGCATCTCCAACAGGCACAAAGAGTAGATCTCACAGAGGCCCCTTAAAGAGAAAGATGGGAAAGGGGGAAAAAAGTGCATATTGCACATTTACTGTGAGCTGGGACTGGGGAAAGCTGTCTCATTGTATCCTCAGAATGACCCTGTGAGGTGGGTACCATTTTACAAACGAAGAAACTAAGACACAGGAGGTCAGGTAACTTAACTAGGGACACACAAACTCGCAGCTGCCAAAAGGACACCTTTGTTCCCTATCCCACCCTCCCCGAATGGAGAGCATTCTTACAGAAACTGAGCTTTCCTTCGGGAGAAACAGCTAAGTTCACTTGTGGCTTCAGAAAACATCACACCGCCCACGGGAAGCAAAGAATGTATGTTTGACGTTCTCACCCAGATGGGACTTGACATCCCAAATGTCAAGCAAAGAATGTATGTTTGACGTTCTCACCCAGATGGGACTTGACATCCCAAATGTCAGGGAGACTTAGTGATATGCAGCTTCTCCCAGGATGGGGTGACCTAAGGGGTCAGGACCTCTAAGCATTAAGAGTTGAATGGACGGCAGGGGGAGGGAGGCTGGACCAGGAAATGGGCCATCTTCCCAGGGCACAGATCCAGGCTCCCCAGGAGAAGCTGCCAAAACGCATCATCCCACCAGCCACTGTCCACAGCTGCTGAGCCGCTGGGGACAAAGGCAGCAGGAATCCAGACAGCTACCCCAGGGGCTGTGAATCTGAGACCTGGGGCTACAGCTGCATCTCCACCTCCCTGTCCAGCTGAAGGCCATGCCTTGGAGGAACTAAATGGATGGCTATTCAAAGAGATTTCAGGGTTCTTCTCCCTGTAATGGGTAGAGAGTATCTATCAAGACTGGGTACATTTTGGCCAAGGAGAGGAGAGAGACATGGGTGGGGGAGTGGATATCCTTATTGTGGAGAAGGGGATCCACCGTGCCCCCAAAAGTCAAGCAGTCCTGTGCTTGTGATTTCCATTGAAATTCGACATGTACGTTTAAACATTTCTCCTGGTTTGGTCTGAGCGGTACAGAGTAAGAGGCTCACTTCTCTCCAGGCCTTTCAAATGCTGCCAAATGCCACACCACGAATTTCCACAGAATTGTGGTCAGGGAAGGCCTCAGAATCTCCTCCCCACGTGCCACATAAGCCACGAGCTGGCGCTCCGGGCTCCCTGTCGCGCTCACGCTGTAGATTTGGCCATCATTCCAACCCGTCGAGACTGCTTGGGATCCTGACGCCGCCGACCAATATAGCCGCCTTTCTCTTCTTGCTTCGTGTCAGCCCCAGGCTGAACGTCACGCTCTCTATCTGCATCCCGGGGCAGAGCTGAGGCCTGCGCCCTCTACAAGGCCAAGTCTACAGTCTCCTGACTCCCAAGGTCTCCGCATTGACCACCAGGGACATACGAAATACCTTGTCGGGTGCTTGACATCGGCAGGGACCCAGACAACGCACAGAAGCAAGAGGCTAGATGGAAAAACAGGGATTCCAAGAGATCTTAACAAAGTCCAAAGGCCCAGGAGGCGCAGAGCCGAGCCACTGCTGCAGGGCTCTCCCCAGGGGTACCAGGCTCAGGGGTGGCCTTGGAAAGCCTCTGTTAGGAGTATGAGTGCACAAGATCAATCCATTTAATAGCAGCCGAGCCCTGCCCGGGGAGCATTCAGCAGCGGGACGGGAGGTTGGGCCCACTCCCACGGGGGAAAGGTCCCTTTAAATGGTACCAGCCCCTGAGTCTGGAGGTGTGCCTCTGGCGAGCACGCAGACCCCAGGCTCTGGGCCAGTGGGCAGTTTGCAAAGATTATATCCCTGGCCTGGGTGCCACATGGGACCTTTACAGTTTGAGCCTTTTAAGGCCCATGAGAGAAAATTAAGATAATCAATAGTATTTAAACGCAGAGTACCAAACACCCTTTTTTCTTCCCCAAACCACAATGTGCATTCTGTTTCCTGCACCCAAAACCTCGGTTAAAAAAGACACTTTCTGGACCATTTTGATTTTTCAAGGAGGATGTCGTCATTCTGAGACCTTTCAAAGGTGTCCAAAAACTTCCTGATTAAACATAAAATACATTTTCTTTGGCAGGGTTGGAAAGGTGGGCTGAGAGAAAATGAGTTTTCACTTTTCCTTGAGCCTTTGTTTTTTAAATTAATTCTACGGAATTAAATTTTTTCTCCACTTACCATCCATTATATGCTGTTGATATTGTTCGGGCGAAAGACCTAACTTTTTGAATAGACATTTGAGTACCCTTCAGCCAAAATACCATGTAGTTTCAAACTTCAGTTTCACTCTGAGTCACTTTTCAAAAGGAATCGGAGGAGCAAACCCTTCTTGATCCTTCTCAGAGCGGTGAGGTAGGGAGTGTGTTGTGTGCACTTCCTTCAGAATGAGCTGCTCACATAAAGAGAGTCTCTTCTCAAATTAAAACATACAGCATTTAAGACTCTCTTTAGCAAAACAGAATTTGGATCTAACAAGCGTCATTCACAGCACAACTCCTCCACCTGAAACACATATTTCCCTCTCTCCCTACTCTCTCCCTCTCTCCCTGTCTTCCTTTCTCCCTCTCTCCCTCTCTCCCTCTCTCTCTCTCTTTCTCTCTCTCTCTCACACACACACACATCTTTAATCAGCTCCAGCAAGCAGGGCCAGGAGTAATCTGTTGAAAGATCTTCCTGGAACAGATTCCACCCTTTAGTTCCCTGAAAGGAGAAGGCCTGAAAATGTAGCCAAAATACTTTCCTACATCTCTGAACCTTCTTTGGTGCTCAACCGTGGGCTCTGACACGCAGTAATGAGCTTTCTTTCCTAGAAAAACGGACCCAGGCTGCACCTCCACCAGCACCGAGCTCTGCATGGCCGAGGCCTGACTCTTCTCTCCCCACAGAAAAGACCCAACTGCGCTGGCTGAGCAGCACACTGGCATTTCACAAGGGGTTATTCAAAAACTCGACTATTACTCTGAAGGGAGAGAGGAAAGAAAGCCTTTCCCTGCCAGGATACACAATACAGATCCTCTTTCCCTGCAGCCTGCCCCCTCCCTCAATTTTTTTTTTTTTTTGAAGAGTCCATTTCTCAAGAAGTAATGAGGTAAGCTGACCCATTGGAAATAGCCGCAATTAGCAAAATGTCACATGGAAATAACTACCTTAAAATACCTCAGGAAAAAACGAAAAGAATATCCCATGAGCGAGCTCTATTAGGAAAGGAAAAAAGCGAGGTTTCACCTCAGATCTCGATAAACGGTAAAATCCTCAGCCCACCCTCTTCTCACACAGCCTCCCCTCCCGCCCGGCGAGGGATGGACCTGTTCCCAGCATACCCCTGGGCAGAGAAGCCAACAACCGTGGACTCGAGGGGTGGGAGGAGCTCTGCTGGTGGGAGGAGGTGCTGTGTGTGAGAACCACCCAGACACAGCTCGGGGAGGAGCGAGGCGAGTGCTGGTGGAGCTTGGTAACTCTCTCCCGGGCATCATTTCCACTTCCTGACAGGAATTCAGTGTTTAGGAAGGAAAATGCTCTCTCAGGGCCCAATCTGGGCACTGGAATCTGCACTTTGATCCTAGAGTGAAAGATGCATTTTCCCACAGCCTCTTTACCACTAACACTCACGACTATCTCTCTGCCTTTTTCATTAAATGCAAATAAGTATTTTATGTGAGCCAAGTGGTGGAGAGGGGGCATCCCAAAAGCACGGAGCGCCCAGCAATTCTTGAGGTTCATAGGGTACATTCAGTCAGCCAGCACACATTCACTGACCACCTACTATGCGCCGGGCACTTTTTCGGATACTGAGAATTCAGCAGTCAACAAAGCAGATGAGGGTCACTTTTCCCAGGAAGCATAATTTAGGGAAATGAGAACGTGACCTAATGGGCAAATAAATATATGATACTATGTCATAAGGGAAACAGAGACTGGAAGTAATTTCAGTTTTCAGTAGAGTGGTCCAGGAAGGCCAGAATAAGGAGGGTTGTTAGGGAATCCAGATTTTTCTGGATTTTTAAAAACAAGTTGGACCCTGCCATTTTTCTTGGGGGCTTCAAAACCCCCGCACTCTCGAGGCACCTGGCTGCGACGGCACGGCTGCCTCCTCCACCTACAGCAGCGAAGTGACCCGCTACCTGAGTCGAGCTCCTCCCCGCCACCAGCTCCAGCCTGGCCGGGCCCCAGCTCTCCACCCTGGTTCTCCCCATGTCCCTCGCACCTCCTGCCCTCCTGGGCAAACGGTGGCGTCTGCCACGCGGCCAGGGTCAGGCTGGTGAGTCCGCCCGGCCTCCCCCACACTCTCCCAACACGAGGGCAGCCCAGCGGCAGAGAACACTGATTGACACTGCAGGCAGGTGTCCTCTGTCACCGACCGCAGGACCCGCTACTGCGTATGGGCAAATCTGCAGTTAGCCCTCTTGCGTGACTTCGTATTAATTCAGTAGCAAAAAGAGAAGAAGAAAAAAAGTGTAACCAGCTCTTCCCCAATTTGGCCATGAGACACCACCCAACCTGACAAAGTCCAGAAACAAGTCAGGGACATATGCATGTTTATTCAAGGAATTTCTCACCCCTCCAGCTTCATTTCTTTCAGGAAACAGCTCGTCTGTGTGGCTGAAATCATGCAGGCTTCCAGGAGAAGAAAAAGACAGAAATGTGCTGTTTGCACATTCTCCGAAAAACATTTATATTCATCATGAGAGGGTTTGTTTTTCTAAGCTTAGCAGGGCAGGAAGTCTTCAGTGCTAACATGTTAGCAGAACTGCCAAATGTGTTGTTTAGATGCTCGAGTCTTTGCGAATTCTCACACAAGCAAGGAGATGGGAAGACAGTGATACAGACTGGATGTCGTTTCTCCATAAAATGATACACTGTCATTCCCATAAACTACCAAAAAATGTATACGTAAAATATTAAGGATGTCTTAAAAGCAAAAGGTGATGTTTTTTATGATATCAAGATGCTGGCATCAACTTCTGGAAAAACAGTGGCAACAAAACCACAGAGGACTTACCAGAAGACAGAGTTAAAGACATGCTAACTTTTATTTTTTTAAAAAAGGAATCAATACAAACCATCATTCTCTGATCCAAGTGGGGTGTTGGGTGTGACACAGTTTCAGTTTATATATTTCATAGTATAGTTTTAATTTCTTAATGGCATATGAAATTATAAGGGATTTTGAGTGTTTAAAATGTCATCATACCATTCCATATTTGTTTGACATGAAAATGTCACTGAGTTTTAAGTACTGAACAAACATAGGATCAGTTTTACTTACAGTACTGGATACACGGAAAGTCACATTCATAAACCAGATAAGCTGAGACACTGGACACCTGCTCTCATTGGAGATGCTGGACAAGGTCAGGACATGTGCCCGGGTGTTCCAGAAGAGCCCGGCTGCTATCTAGGTACTTGGAAAGAGCCGAGCCTTCTCCGCAGTGATTGGGGAGAGCATGGCAACTGCACAGGCTCTTGGAAGGGTTCAGACTGAGGTCCATCAGGCCCAAAGGACACAACATCATTCCATAGATGACTCTCAGACCTTGGAATCTAATAGAGTATACCCTGCAGGGTTTCAGAATTGTTCAGGACCTGTGACCCCTGTTTTCCTTCCAATTTCTCTCCATGGGAATGGGAAGGTTTATCCTATGCCTGTCCCTCTCTTTTATGGTGGAATCAGATAACTCCTTCTCCAGGTTCACAGGTCCACAGACAGAGGGAATTGTGCCCCAGGGCAGACCACAACCATATCTATTTTGATGCAACTTTATGCTAAGCATTGTATCTGAAATGACTCAAGGCTTTGGGGATAGTGTGAAGGAATGCATGTATGTTGCACAAAGAAAGACCATGTCTTTTGCAGGTCCAGAGGGTGAAGTGTGCGGGTGTGAAACTGTATGCACCCCAGAAAAATATATTCTTATAGTTAACCCATTCCTGTGAATCCATTATCAATAGGACCTCTCGATGAGGTTACTTTTGTTAAGGTGTGACCCACCTCATTTAGGATGGGTATTAATCCTATTAGTGGAGTCCTTTAAAAGAGAAAGAAATTCAGACAAAAATAGAGAGACAGCTGCAGAGGGATCGGACAGAAGCTGAAATCAACCAAACCTGGAAGAGAAGGGAATATCGTGGAGAGGCCACCATATGCCTTGCCTTGTGGCAGATGAGCCCAGGTTCACCAGTAGTCAGTCTTCAGGAAAAATACATCACCTTGATGATGCCTTGATTTAGACATTTTTCTAGACTCTAACTATGAGCAAATAAATCCCCACTGTATAAAAAGTTGAACGATTTCACAGTATTTGCTTTCAGACTCAAGTCTTCTTCAGGTTAAGGACACCCCTACTAAGAGCTGTTTCATTATTGTCTCTTCTCCATCCATTTCCTTTTCTCCTTCTGCCATTTCTATTGTTTGCATAATAAGCTTCCTATATCTGTCCTTCAAGTCTCTTAGTTTTTCCCTCTTGATTTACACTTGGTGGTTTTGCCCCTGTATTAAATGATACACCCTCCTGGGTATATACTGGATATTCTTCTATTCGCCCACTGAATTTCTTTAGCTTGAATCTCTCATGTTGTTAGGATATGGAACCTCCTTCAGTACTCTCAGTTTATGGTTGCTCCAGTTTACTTCTGTCTCCTGTAGCAGCTCCACTTCAGGAGCAGCTGTCTGATCTTGTTGTGCTGTTTATTATTCCTCTCTGGCTGCAGAGGCTGCCTAAGTGTGCTGCCTTTACACACCTTTGGAAGCACATTGCACTCAGGTCCACCTGCTGGATCAGAGCAGTTACCATCCCAGCAATGGCCCTCGGAGAACCATCTGGCTAATTAATAGGCCCTGTCAAATCTGCCCTAATTCCCTGGTCTCTCTCCTGGAGAGATAAAAGCTCTGCACTACCTTCAGTCTGCATTAGGACCTGGTAGAGCCCTACGCTTCTCCCCAGGTCAGCAGCAACTTTTGCCAGAGGGGCTTTAGCTGTAGAAGCAGAGTTAGAGAGGAAGGCAGCAACGAATCCTTCCAATTGGCCATTGTGATAGGATTAAATGACCTCCAAATGATTCCAATATGCCAGCTCCATGGAATATCTTCTCATACATATCAGCCCTTGGGGTGGGGAAAGTCTTTAGAAGCCAAACACAATGGCAGAAACCACATGAGCATTTATAGATTTGATATCAAAGCTAAACTTTCAATATGTAGAATAGACAAATTCATAGAGAAAGACATTAGATTAGAGGTTACTAGGAGCTGTGGGAGGGAAGACTGGGGAGCTACTGCTTAATGAGCACATAGTTTCTATTTGAAGTGACAAAGAAATCTGAAAATAGAGGTAATGGTTGAACAACATTGTTAATGTAATTAATACCACTGAATTGCACATTTAAAAATGATTAAATTGGTAGGGTTGAATGGGACCTCATATTTTTTAATGTAATATTTTTACAAAATCAATTAAAAAAATAAATAAATAAAAATATTAAAATGGCAAATTTTATAGGATCTATATTTTAGCACAATAGACACATTTTTAAAATAAAATTAAAAAGTGAATAATCAAATATAAAAACATTTTTGCCATGCATAACAGACAGAGGCTTATTATTTTCAATGTATAAAATATGAATCAGTAAAATGAGGAACAGATTAATAGAAAACTGGGCAAAAGACATGACTAGGCAATGAAATGGCCAATAAACTTAAGAATATCTCTAATAATAAAAAAGGTTAAATATTTTTCAAATTGTCAAAGATTTGACAAAAAAATTTACTCTCCACTGTTGGCAGGGTCAGGTTCATAATCCATTTTAGCAAATGAGACTTTTAGATGTTTAAATCTAAATAAAGAACAAATTGCAAGCCTAACTTTTAAAAGTTATAAAAAACTTCCATATCCAAAATAAAATCTCAGCACAAATCCAGTCTTAAAATCTCCAACCACTAAAACTACAATACAAATAGAGCACCGGGGATATAAAACACAATTGGGTTCATTCTCTTTCACGCATTCATCCATTCACTCATTCAGTGCTTCTTAAGCCCCAGTCACACGCCAGGTCAAGTGACAGGCAGTAGGGACGTGGTGGTAAAGGAAGCAAGCAGAGTTCTACTCTCAGGGATTTTATATTCTAAAGATATTATTAGTATCTGTAGGGACCAAATTTTATAAATTTTAAAATATGAAGATTATATGGTGACATAACCTCCCAATTTAAAAACTGATAATGAGGGATATGCCAAAATGATTTTCAAAATTATTTAAATATAAAGATGAACTTTCCTGAACTCATTTCAGTCATAAATAGCTTATTGATCTGGATTATAATGGGAAGAGATAGAGCTTAGCCTTCTCCAGCCTATGTAAAGATGAAGCTCCAAATTTGTTATCTCCCTGCAAAGAGAAGAGAAAAAAGGAATTCAGCCAAGTGTAGTTGACGTAATGGAAAGAGGAAGGTCTCACTCTTCCTAAGTAGGCCTCTAGAGCTTTGCTGTCCAATACAAGAGCCTCCAGCCTCGTGTGGCGTGATGGTTTGGAGCTGAATGCACCCCTGAGAAGTGTGTTCCTAAAATGATCCATCCCTGTGGGTGTGCACCCATTGAAAGGGGGATCTTTTTTGGTGAGTAGGATCTTGAGTTGTGACCCATGGCATTCAGGGTGGGTCTTAATCCTCTTACTGGAGTCCTTTATAAAAGAATGAAATCCAGACAAAGAGAAACCACAAAAGCAAGAAGCTGAAAGCAGTGAAACCAGAAGAGAAGGCTGAGGCCAGCAGACGCCACCATGTGTCTTGCCATGTGGCAGAGGAACCCAGAATCAGGGTTTCTGGGTTTCTTCAGGAAAAAAGCATCGCCGTGATGACACCTGGATTTGGAGATTTTTCTCAGCCTCACAACCGTAAGCTTGTAAGCCAATAAATTCCCACTGTTAAAAGCCAACCCATTTTCTGGTATCTGCTTTGAGTAGCTTCAGCAAACTAAAACATATGGCTATTGCTCTGAATATGTGATTAGCCAGAGCTGAGGAGAGCTCGAGGTATAAAAAAAGCACACCTGAATTAAAAGACGCACTAAGAATTTTTATATTGATTACTCGTTGAAATTCTAATATTTTGGATATTGAATAAAATGTATTATTAAAATTAATTCTGCCTATTTATTTCACTGTATTTTAATGCAGTGACTAGAACACTTTCAAGTTTCCTGCGTGGCTTGCATCACATTTCTACTGGACAGCCCTAGGACAGAGGCTCCTGGAACAGTTCTTACTTGGCCTGCAGTCCTGAGAAGGAACCCCAGCTAAGACAGGATTTTTCCAACACTCTTTAATCACCAAGACACAATCTTGGGTCCAAAACCAAGCAGATGATGCCTAAAGGGGTTTTAGAGAAAGACGGATGGCGACCTCGTGGCACCGCAGGCGCCATGCCTAGGACGGGGCCCGCCCCCCACAGTTCCGGCACTGATGAGAACCGACCCCACACCAGGGCGAGGGGTGCAAGTCCTGACCATCCCCGGAAGTCGCCACAGAAAGCTCCCACATTCCAATCCCACACCGAAGCCGAACAACTAAACCCGTGGGCTCTTGAACAAAAACGCAAATGTCCCGACCAGCCTAAGTAAGACACAAGATTTCTTCCGCATCTTCCAGTGTTCACAGCCACGACCCAACCGTAAGGCGAACCGTGTGACCCCGTCCCTTGCTTGTACTTCCCTACAGCTGCCCTCGACAACCGTGTTGGTCTCCTCCCCTAGCAAGCCGAGGAGCAAAGAACTGATGGTAGGAACGGTTGTGTTTAGGAGCGACTGAAATACGAGCGCCTCCCAGAACTGCCTTATGAGGAAACCAGGCTCAGTCCCTGTGTCAGACAGTTCTGCTCTGGTGAGAAGCGTCTCTAAGTGCTCAGAAGAAGCGGAGAAGCTGCTCCAAGGCCTGCCTGCATCCACTCAGAGGCCTGTGACAGGTTGTAAAAAAGAGGCGCCTGCTGCTTGGCTGAGGGCAGGAGCCCGGGCTGGGGGGCTGAGGCCCGAGCGGGAGGAGGGAGGCGGCAGCCCAAGCTCCTGCCAGAAAGAGGCTGGAAGGAGACCATGGCCGCGTTTCTCCACAGGCGAGGGGAAGGCTCAGGGGAAGGCAGCTTCATGTTCCTGACTCCCCTTTGCTGGGCTGAGGGGAGATAAAAGAGGAGGAAGACACTTCCACAACTATCAAACGGCCCTCTGCCGTGGCACACCTTGTCTAACTTAATGTCACGTCAGCGCTGCCAGGTAGCTAACATCAACCCCCTTTTGAAGTGAGGAGGAAAGAAACTGAGGTTCTTGAGGTAAAGAAAGCTAATAGCACGGTAAGTGCCTTCTGGAAAACTCATTCATTCCCTCTTCGCTCCGCCACACAGGATATAAAATCGTTTTTCCTTGGGCAAAAAAATAAATGAGGTTAAACATTTAGAAAAAAATGTAAGAGGAGCTCTGTGTGGCATCAAGGTAAGAAGGGAGTTCTTTAAAAAGAAGCATGCAGGAAGAAAAAGGCAAATGAAAAAGACAAGATGGATAAATATCCACCCGTTCATTCATGCATTCATTCATTCAACAAATATTTTGGAGCATCTACCTTATGCTGCTCTAGGCACTTAGGACACATCCATAGACAAAAGAATTCAAAACTCCTGCTCTCTAGGAATTTACTTTCTATGGAGTAACTACCCTAAAACTAAAATAAATATTTTGTTCAACGAAAGGACATAAAAGGTAAAAATACAGGCCTCAAACCTAGAAAAGATACATAACCAACAAAGTATTAGTATTCAGAATATATAAATGATACCTACAAATAAATAAAATGACAAACTCACAGAAAACAGGCAAAAGATATGAACGCGCAATTCACAAAAGTGGAACCCAAATCCAAGAATGTGAAAAGATGGATACACGAGTAATCAAGAAGTACAGGTGACGTGGATGTGACTCAGGCGAATGGGCTCCCGCCTACCACATGGGAGGTCCCTGGTTCAGATCCTGGTGCCTCCTAAAGAAGACAGCGAGCTGGTGCAATGGTCAGGCATGGAAAGCTGACACAACAAGAGACACAAAGAAAAATCATAATGAGGGACACAACAAAGCAGGGAGCAGAGTTTCCTGGTGCCTCCTAAAGAAGACAGCGAGCTGATGTGATGGGCAGGTATGGCTAGCTGACACAACAAGATGATGCAACAAGAGACATGGGAAGGAAAAATATAACGAGAGACACAACAAAGCAGGGAGCGGAGGTGGCTAGCACCTAAGTGATTAGCACCTCCCTCCCACATCAGTGGTCCCAGGTTCAGCTCCCAGTGCCTCCTAAAGGAACAAGGAAGATGAACAGACACAGCAAATGAAAAACAATGAGGGGATGGGGAGAAATAAATAAAACAAATCTTTTTTTTTTTAAAGTACAAATTAAAAGTTCAAAAAGATACCATTTCACAACCACTGCAGTGGCAAAAGTGAAAAAGCCTGACAGTATCAAATATTGGGGAAAATGTGGTACAATGTGGACTCTTAGGTTGATGGTTAGACTGTGATCTGTGCTGCCACTTTGCATAATCATTTGGCAATAGCCAGTGAAGTTGAAGATGAGCATACCATTCATTAAACCCAGAAATTCCACTCCTAGCTTTAGGATCGACCTTGGAGAGACAAATGTACAATACAACATACAGCAGAAGAACGCGTAACACTGATAGAAAGATGATGGTTGCCGGGGATTCTGAGGGGAGGAGGAGGGAATAATGGGTGGGACATGGGGCATTTTTGGGGCATTGGAGTTAAGTATAGACCACGATGTAAGCCGTGGACCTTGGCTGGTGGCCATGCTTCAGTATCTGATCATCAATTGCGGCAGATGTGGGAAAGGAGGTGGGAGGCAGAAGGCGGTGTAGGGCAGTCCCTTGTACTTCCGATGTGGCTTTCCTGTAGTCTAAAACCTCTTTAAAAATAAAGTTTATTATATAAAAAAGCAATATACAGAACATTTTTTAAAGTCAAAAATTGGAAACAACTAAATGTCCAGTGAGAAAATGAATAAATTTTGTTGTATCATACAATGGAATACTACACAGCAGCAAAAAGAAATGAATTAAAGTTGCATTTAACAACAAAATGAATCTAACATAATATTGAACAAAAATGTAAGATGCAAAAATGTAGGCTATTTATAGAAAGCTATTTATAGAAAGTTTTAAAAGTGCAAAACAACACTATATATTTTCTTTAGGAATAGGTAATAAAAGTTATTAAGAAAATGAAGGAAATTATAAATGCAAACTTCAGGATAGTGATTCCACTGGGGTAAGAGGGAGAGGAAAGGAGAAAATGTAGCTTAGGGCTTTGTGTTGATAATGTTTTATTTCACAAACTGGAAGATGATACAGGAACTTTGACTGCCTTATATTTAATCCTTTTAAATCTTAAATACTACATAATAAAAATGCCAGAAAATGAAGCAGATATCACACACACACACACACACACACACACACACACACACACACAAAGCACAATGAAATCCAAGCAAGGATGCTCCAAAGATAAAGTAATGCTTTCCCTGGTAAGTTGTAAACAGGTAAACTTTACTTTGGACTTCAAAACAGTTGGAAGTCAAAAAGGCTGAGACACCAGGATGAAGTCTGGGACACATGTGCAAACCAAAATACCACTATGCGAGGAAGAAAAGTATTTTTCCTAACGGCAGAATGAGAAAACAAAAGTTAGATTAAACATGACAGGGCTGACAAAGGCTGAGCCAGGCTTTTAATAAAGATGCCTCGGGGCAAAAACTGGCCCCTTATGAGACACTCAGGTGTGGAAACTGGAGCAAGTGAGGAGAGGGCCCGGGAATGGTCTGCTGTAAAGGGGCACCACTGGCACAGCGCGTGAGGGCCTGGGAGAGGCTCAGGGCCCACTTCTGGAGGGACCCAGCAATGCAAGGGCACGTCGGGAACTAGTCTGGGCTCCTCATGTCCCATTGTCGTCTTTCCTCCCCAACTCAATCTGAACTCCTTCCAAGGCAGCAGGCCTGCCCTCTGATGAGTGCTCATGAAGTCCAGGATTCTGTGCTGGGCTACGTGCGGGCCCCCGGGGTAAAGCGGACAGGAATGGGTCCCTTCAAGGGATGGGGAAGAAACATCAAATGGGAGGGTAAACACCTGCCTAGAAATGGCTTAATTTCCAGGTAGAACACAATAAGGAGAAACTTCTGGTAGTGAGAAGATTGGGAAAGGCTTTGTGGAAGTCTTAAACCTTGAAGGATGACTAGGATTAAGACTAGAGTATAAATTAGAGAAAAGGGTGAGAGAAGGGAAAAATAAGTAGAAGAAAACGTAGGGCAGCAGCGGGACTGACTAGAACACGGGTACATGATCAACCCACCATTTGGAGGAAACAGTAAGCCATATCCAAGTACAGGGTAAGACCTCACACTAGAAGGCCTGAGTAAGCATCCACTTTCATTCACTCTCCCCACTAATGCTCGATTCATCAGGGCTCAAAGGAATGACCACTTTTATTGAGTCAGTACCTTAAATTGAATGTGCGGCAGAAGTCCAAATAGTTTCAAGTAAATTTCCTTGTACTCCTAAACCTCTGTAAAAGATCAGGCAAGCTCTGAAGGCCTGTCTGGAATGTCTTCCTCTCCTGCTCTACAAGGAAGGCAGCTTGGCTCACCTGATAACAGCCTGGTTAATGACCCAGGGAGAAAAATGGATGTGCAAATCAGAACATACTCACATTTCTTTATGAGTTATAAACAACACATTTTTGTAGCTAAAGAAATAAACATAGCTCACTTCCAGGAAAGCAAACAGCTGTAGGAAAATCATTAGTTGACATCTGCTCTCTGATGGAAACTTTAAGGAAAACAGCATGATTCAGGCCAAGTCAAGGGAAAGACCAATTAGTATTATTTAGACTACAGCACTGTCATGCTTCCTTGTATAGCAAGCACACATTGAATCTCTCTATCCTTTAACACCAAAGTTCTCCAAGTACACACCAAATTCTTCCTTCTTCTAATATTCCAGTTAGTAATCTGTTCAGCCCTTAGAGCTAACTGCAAGGACAGAGTGGAGAGGTGAACTTTCACTCTTCTCCCTGCCATACCAATGACATGGCATCAGCTAAGGCGAAGTGGGGAGCCTGGACTTAGGTCTCCCCAAACCTGGCAACAGTGGTCAGCCCAAAGTGACCCTTCCCTCTCCTCTGGCATGTGGTATTTGCAGAGATCAAGTAGGGAGCCTGGACTTCCCTCCTACCAAGCAGGTGGCACTCCTCCCCCTCCAAAGTACAATGGGTGGAGGTTCTTGGAGGGGCAGGAGCTGGAGAATGAGAATCTTTAAAACTGCATATGAAGTCCCAGGCAGAAGCCTGATCAACCCACAAGTGAAATGAACCAAAATTAACAGTTCAAAATAGTTAAGGACTTAACTACAGAAAACCATTGCACACAAATGAAGCAGACCAGGGCTCTAAAAACTCAATTGACATTAGAATTACAGTGCACAAAAGTAGGCCAGGACCTACACACTAAATCTTAAGAGCATGACTGCCTGCTAAGACAGAAGATAGATTTAAACAGGATTCAGATTCTCATAACAGCCAGAATACCAAGGATACAATTTAAAAAGTACTCATTATGCTGAGAACAGCATAAATGAGAAAAAATAATCAACCTATGCCAGCAATAAAATGACTCAGATGTCAGAATATCTTACAATGATTGTCAAGCAACCATCATAAAAATTCTTCAGTGAGCAATTATAAGCACTCTCAAAACAAATGATAAAATAGAAAATTTCAGGATAGGCAAAGAAGTTACAGAGAAAGACATAGAAATTATAGAAATGAAAATGCAGTAATTGAAATAAAAAAATTCCTGGATGGATTCAATAGCATGGTGGATAACAAATGAAAGAATCAGTAAATCTGAGGCTGGTTCAAGAGAAATTCCCCAATCTAAGCAACAAAGAAAAAATAGATGGGAAAAATATGAACAAAGTCTGGGAGGCCTATGGAATAATAATAAAAGATATGATATTCTTGAAATCAGCGTCCTAGAAAGAGAAGAGAAAGATTGTGGGGTTGAAAAAAAATTCAAAGAAATAAAAGATGATATCTCCCAAATTTGACCCAAAGCATAAACCTAAAGATTCAAGAAGCTGCGTAAACTTCAAATAGGATAAAGCCAAAGAAATCCACACCAAGACACATCATAATCAAACAACTGAAAACTGAGGACAAATAAAAATCTTAAAAGCACCTAGAGAGAAATGATGCATTATCTAAAGGAGAAAGATTGAAATGACAATGGATTTCTCATCTGAAACCAGAGAAGTCAGGAGGAAGTAATACAACATTTTTCAAGTCCTGAAAGAAAAGAACTGTCAAGACAGACTTCTATAACCTTCAGGAATGAAGGGGAAATCAAGAAATGCTGATACAAAGAAAAACTGAGAGAATTTGTTGCTAACAGATCTACCCTTAAAGAAGGGCTAAAAGAAGTTCTCCAAAAGGAAAGGAAATGATATCAAAAGAAAGCTTAGAACTCCAGGAAGGAAAGAAGAACAGTGGAGTAAATTTTAAAATAGGGGTAAAGATAAAGGAATATCTTTCTCCTTATGAATTTTTTTTTGTTTGTTTGACATTTGAAACAAAAATTATATCATCTACTGTGGTGGTCAATGTACATAGAGAGAATATTTAAAATAGTTACATTAAATGGAAGTAAGGTTCTATCTACACTTTCCTCCAAGTAGTAATCAGTCAAATTAACATAAGGTGATACTGGATCAGGTAAGCCCTTAATCCAGTACAACTGGTATCCTCACAAGAGGGGGAGAGGAGACACAGAGAGGCATAGGGAGAATGCCGGGTAATGACCACGCAGCGATTGAAGCCTAAGAATTTCCAGCAAACCATGAGAAGCTTGGAAGCAGCATGGTAGTATTGTCCTCTTTATGTTTCAGAGGGAACATGGCCCTACTAATACACTGATTTGTACTTGTAGCCTCCAGAGCTGTGGGACATAAATCTCTGTTGTTTTAAGCCACCTAGCTTATGGCATTTGGCGATAGCAGCCATAGGAAACTAAGACACAGACTTCAAAGCAAAGAAAATTACTAGAGACATAGAGGAACTTTCCACCAAGAAGAAATATAATCCTAAATATATATGTACCAAACAAGAGAGCTACAAAACGCTTGAAGCAAAAACTGATAAAATTGAAAGAAAAAACAGATAAATCCACAATTATAGTTGGGAATTTCAAAACCCCTCTAACAGAAATTGACAGAACAACTAGGTAGAAAATCAGCAAGAATACAGAAGATCTAAATAACATCATTATAGCAGTTTGATATTATTGATGAATTCCAAAAAGAAATATTGATTATGCTTGTAAATTGGTCTTTTCCTCGGGGCATATTAGAGTGTACTGGATTCAGAAGTTTTATATTTACTTGATTAAATAATAATTAAGGCTTTGATTGGGCAATGCCAGTAGGACGTTGAGTCCCTGCCCCCTTGGAGGGTGGAGACTCATAGAGAAACCACAACACAGAGAAGGGAGGTTGGAGTTTTGAGCTGGAGCTCAGCTGGAAGTAAGCACAGAGAGAGACAGAGCAGCTGAGCCCAGAGAGAATAGAGCCCAGGGGACAGAAACAGAGCCAGGTACCTGATAGTCTATAGTTGGCCTTGTGGAGAGAGCAGGGCAGCTGAGCCTGAAGAGAAACAAGCCCTGGGAAGAAAGGAACCCAGGCAGCCTGAACTCTTCTCAGACGTTGGCAGCCATCTTGCTCAAACACGTGGCAACAGGCTTTGATGAGGGAAGCAACTTACGCTTTATGGCCTTTATGGTAAGCTCCTACCCTAAATAAATACCCTTTATAAAAACCGGGTAACTTGCATCAGCACCCCCTTGGCTGACTAATACCATCACCTACAAACAAAATCTAACTGGCATTTAAAGAACACTCCATCCAACAACAGCAGAATATACATTCTTCCAAGAGTCCATGGAACACTTTCATACAGAGTGTGTTATCCGGCCACACTGGAATCAAAATAGAAGTCAATAACAGAACAATAACAGGAAAATCTCCAAATACTTGGAAACTAAACAGCTTGTTCTAAATAATTCATGGATCAAAGAAAAAGTCTTAAAAGAAATTTCAAAAAAAAAAAGAAATTAATTAAAATGAAAAGAGAACATATCAAAATGTGTAGGGTACAGAAAAAACAGTGCAGAGAGAAACTCATATCACTCAATGCTATATTACAGAAAAGATCTCAAGTTAATAATCTATACTCTCACCTCAAGAAATTACAAAACAAAGAGCAGAATAAACCTAAAGAATTCAGAAAGAAGGAAATAATAAAGAGCAGAAATCACTGAAGCCAAAACAGGAAATAGAGAAATCAATGAAACAAAAAGACAGTTCTTTGAAAAGATCAGCAAAACAATAAACTGACTAAGAAAAATAGAAAGCAAGATTAACAAAGAAAAAAGAGAGATGATGCAAATTACCAGTGTCAGGAACATTGATATATTGAAATAACACTAAATAAATACTAATTGAGTAATGAAACAGGGGTTACCACCACAGATCCAATAGTCACTTAAAAGGCTACTAAGATAAAACTTCAAAAACTCAATGTGCACAAATTTGACAAATTAGATGAAATGAACCAACTCCTCAAAAAACACAAACAACCAAAATTCATTCAATATAAATAAATCACCTGAATAGTGCTGTAACTATTAAGGAAATAAAATTTGTAGTTTAAATCCTCTCAAGAAAGATCTCCAGGCTCAGACGGTTTCACCGGAGAATTCCACCAAACATTTAAAGAAGAATTAACATCAATTTTACACAATCTCTTCCACAAAAACAGAAGGAACCTTTCCCAACACATTTTATGAAGCCTGTATTACCCTGATCCCAAAACCAGACAGACCATACCAAAAAGCAAAAATAAAGAAGGAAGAAAAGACAGAATAAAAATCTGCAGACCAATCTCTCTCGTGATTCAGATGCAAAAATCCTCAACAAAACATTAAGAAATATAATTCAGCAATATATAAAAAGAATTATACACCATAATCAAGTGGGGTTTATTTCAGGGATGCAAGGCTGAGCTGATATTTGAAAATCAATCAGTATAATCCACCAAATCAATAGGGTGGAGAAAAATATCATATGATAATATCAATTGATGCAGTAAAGGCAGTTGACAAAATGAAACACCAATTCATGCTAAAATATTCTCAACAAGCTAGGAATAGACGGGAACTTCCTCAGGTTGACAGAGAAAAATCCATCTACAGCTAGCATCACCTGCCAGCGTGGTTTTGCTTGTAATTTTATCCCCCCTTCCCCATTTTTTCCCTCTACCACGTACTGGGCTCCCTTTTCATAAGTTATATGAAACAGCTTATCCATTTTGTAACATAGCTTAAAACATCCCGTTAAATGAACCTCACCAAGCCTCAGAATTCTCTGCTTTGATAGCCAAGGTGGTCAGGTCTAGTTGGATTTAAGGTGACAGAGATAAGCAGGTGCAGACTTCTATCACACAGATAACGTTTTTTAGGGATACCAAATGCCGATGAGCTCATGTTGAGAAAGGCCCCCTCCCTGGCTACGAAGGAGAGTGTAAACATGTGCACTTTGGTAATAAAGAAAAAATATTTAGGTGCAAAGATGTTTCACAATTCATTGTTGATAACGTTAGAAAAACTGAAAGCAACCCAGAGGTAAAAACAGCAAATGGGGAAGCAAAAGTCCATCTTCTCTAACTGCTAGGTCCATTATTGCTCTTCACGAGAGAACTATCTCTGTTTAAGGAAACTGCTAGACAAACAGTGGGTGGATAAGCTTCTGAGGACCGAGATCAGCAGGAGACCAGAAAACAAAAGAGATCGACCTGCTCCCCACTAGAACTAAGTAGGAATTAGGTGTGGGCAGTGAGTACAAAAAAAAGTAGAACAGTGACGATAAAGGATAGTAGAGCATTTCTAATACAGAGAATATAATTTCTTGTCAAATAACCATGAAATTTATAAAAATGTCAAATACCTTGGAACATTCATGAAAGTATGTACCTTAATACATTCCCAAAATTAAAACTTTAAAGGCTACTTTCTCTGAAGAGGAAATAAATCAGAAATTAATAGCAAAATACTTTTAAAATAATTCTAAAAATTATAAAATATTCCCCTTTGCTCCATGCTACTAAAATCTTAACTTTTGATGAAATAGAAGGTTTCTAGGAAAATATAAATTATCAAAATTGCCTAAGAAGCAGGAGAAAGACTTAATAAACCATAATCATTTACAAAGTTAAAAAAAATGTTGTCAAAGAAATATTTTCTAAAAATGGTTCTATTCCCCATTTGTTTGACTGGAAAATTCTTTCAATCCTTTAAGGAACAGGCTATTCCTGTGCCATTTAAACTGATCCAGAAAAGGAAAAATGATGGAAAGTGCCTCAATGCATTTTATAAGGTTAGCAAAAAATCTTGACACAAAAACCTGAAAAATATAGTACAGACCAATATCACTCAAGAATACAGATCTAGTAATTTTCAATAAAATATATGCAAATCAAATCCAGCAGAATATTCAAGACAATATATCACGGCCAAGCACAGCTAATGCCAGGAATAAAAAGATGATTCAATATTAGGAAACCTATTCATCATGTTACTAGGTCAGAGGAGTAAAAGAATATTATCATCTAGATAGCTTTAAAGATCCCGGATAACCAAGCACTCCGGGAACTGTAGCTTTATGTATACCATTGGCAACAGGTGGTTCAGCAGGAGAAGATACCATCCTGGAAGAGGAGAGCTACACTAGGTGAAGGCGGACCAGAATCTGGGGGTCCCCTCATCAAACCTTACCTTCCAGCCAAATACCAGAGAATGAGAATCAGCGTATACACAAGCAGACAGAAAGGGGTCACCAAGCAGGCAGCGCTTTTCCAATTATAAACGCCATCTCATTAGAAGGTCATGAAAGTAATGCACTTGTTTTTTTGTTTTGTTTTTGTTTTTGATATATTAAAGCTTTTTATTTTTTAAACCAAACCACTAGGAAAATATATCATAGTCTTGAAACAGCCAACAGACAGCCATTACGATCACTGTAAGTAGTAAGTTGGTAGAAAGACAAGGTCCTTGTCAAGATGACAAGGTGCCAGTGCTGGGGAAGGACACTGGCATGTTGTAGATGCCCCAGGCTGGACGTGGCATGTGGCAGTGGGGGCTGTCCTCCTTTGCCCTAAGGGAGTCACAGCTCACCCAGGCCACTGAGTCGTTTACTTTTTCTCCCTTGACTTCCCTGTTGCCAGGGGCTTGTCTCTAGAAGCCTCTATGGTTATTATAGGGGGCTGAGCAGGCAATGCTGGATTTAGGCTTTCACTCCATTCTGTTCTTAGAAAATCAGGTCTCTCCAAATCCAATAATTGCCTACTCTTAAATAGCTAACAGCTCTTCTTTCACCATTTATTCCCATGTATTGGTATATAACACTATTGATACACCCTTTCCCTTCCAAGGGCACAGGGTCACTGAAAGACTGTCGTTTTGCTTTCTGTAGACAGCCTCCCAGGGCCATTGTGACAGTGTCCCACACCTGGTGTGACATCACTTCTCATGTTTGTGCATGGACTCCCAGGCTGAAGATGTACTATGTGGGAATTTCGAGAAAAACACAAATATATCCTGATGGTCAGGTAAGAGTATCCATAAGAAGCCCTTTGAAGTTCTCATTCAAAGCACCCTTTCTCACAACTCCACATCTAAATCAATTTTAGGCCCTTGTATGTAAAACAAAATCAAGTAAGTTAAAGACCCAGAAACCTTTTTTTACCCTTCTAAATTAGTGACCTCATGAATTTTGTTTTACACCTTGTGGAAAAGGTTATGATGCTACTTTGGTAATCAGGAGTTTGGTAACAAATAAATGCCCCTTCTCAAAGAGGCAAGTTAGAGAATATGCCAGCCTGTTCGCACCTCTGTGTCGTGGAGAATCTAGTGTGTTGGAGGGCTCTGGCTTGGTACAGCAAGGGAGTATCCCACTGCCAGGACAAGCACTGGCCACATGAAATCTGGGCTTTAAAAAACTCACCTGTGCTATCTCTGACCCAAATTTTAGCATCAGTTTTTCCATTTCACTTTTTATGAACTAATATATATAAAAGAACCAGTGTCCACAGGCAGGTGCGACACTCCTTAGCCTTGCTGCCATCCATCCTCAACTTCTTCACTCATAAACTTCACTTAAAAGACCAAAGTTTCCCAGTCCTCTTTTTAAAAGCTCTCTGCCCTCATCCCCGATGGCATTGGCAAGGATGCTTATTTCACCATGGATGAGAGAAACTCCTTCATCTGCTTGGTCATGGAGGGGGTAGATGCATGTGGTCATCCACACACGTGGTCACACAGCTCTCCAGCTGCCGCCTCCCCGAAGCTCCTTACTCCCTGCATCTACTGAGTCTTTGGCTTTGTCATTGCAATGCATGGTGCACCGCGCCAGGCACTCCTGCAACTTCTCCACCTCGCTGGTTGCCAGGACCTGGGCTTGAGCCGGAGGTGCATGGCAGCGCTCACTGCACTGATGGACCTGCTGCAGGCACACCTGGCTGTCCTCACCACAGCTGGCGCTGCACCGAACATGATCCCCTGCATCTTCCAGATGTTCTCCCTCTCCAGACTCTTCCCCGTGGTGTCCACTGCCTCCTGCACGCGGAACTGCTGCAGCTCTGCCATTGCGACCCCGCGCAGCGCCCTGCCGCATCGGGCCTGCGTTAGTTCTTAACCAGACACTTTTTCATGGACTCGGTTGGCATGGAATGGAATGGAGTGGAGTGGAATGGGGCAGAACAGAACGGAACAGAACGGAAGGGAATGGATTGGAACGGAAAAGTGAAGCAAAGAGCAGGACGCATCACTCATAGAAGGGGTATGCACTGTTTCCTGAAACTTGTTTCCTGTGTGTGTGTGTGTGTGTAGAGTGTGTAGGGTGTGTATACATGCACTGAGACCTGATGTAAAAAGCATTTCTTCTCATGGGTCACAGTCAAAAGGTTTTAGTATCCCTGGGCTAATGGGTTGAGAGGAATCACTTTCTGGATTTCCACTTGCTGTAGACTTGGGTTTAGAGTTAGGAACAGGGTTATGGTGAGACAGTAAGGACGGTCAAAGCCTCTTCCCAACTGGTATGAACACACGTCTCTTGAAGTAAAGCTACGGTAGATCATGAAGTGAGAACTAGCTACAAGTCCTCCCTGTTATTTGCTTTGTGAACTTTTTGACAGTGGTAGGAGTGGAGGGATTGAAGCATGCCTTCTGGAGCTTTACTGCCTCAGTGCAAAGCCTGGCTTTGCCACAATGGTAGATTAGATTATTTTTTAATCAATTTTACTGATACATATTAATAAAGCATAAATCCATCCAAAGTGTACCATCAATGGTATTCAGTGTAATCACATACTTGTGCATTCATCACTTAATTCTTAGAGCACTTTCATTATTCCAATAATAATTATAAACAAAAAGCAAACAAAACTCATCACCTCTCAATCTTACCTATGCTTCCCCTGCCATACATAGCTATTATTTTTCTTTCTCTGTAGTTTATTTGTATTTATATTAAAAAAATATTATTAAAAACAGTTATATATGCAATATGACCATATTTGTGTTTTACATGAGGTTTTACTATCTTATATAGTCCCATGTTACAGTTTTTACCTTTCCTTCAAGTAACAGACATAACTTCAGACATTCCCTTTCAACTACTGACATACCCACATAATAGCTCTTCTAGTTACCAATTCAATTCATTTCCAAAGATTTACAAACAGCTTTTATACCAATTCTGCACAGATTAACTCTCAGCTTTCCATTCTCTAGCCTCCTATTTTCAGGTGACCTATATTCTGATTATTAACTATGAATTTACACAATATATTCAGTTCAAAAAAGCACAATCATACAGTATTTGTTCTTTTGTGTCTGGCTTGCTTCACTCAACATAATGTCCTCCAGGTCGATCCATGTTGTTATATGTTTCATGACTTCCTTTATTCTTACTGCTGCAAAATATTCCATCAGGAGTATACACTGCAATTTGTTTCAATATTCACCGGCTGGTGGACATCTGGGTTGTTTCCATCTTTTGGCAATTGTGAATACTGCTACTATGATCCTAAGTGTGCAAATGTCTGTTCATGTCTCTGCTCTCAGTTCTTCTGGGTATATACCTACTAATGGTATTGCAGGTCCCATGGCAAGTCAATTTTCAACTTCCTTAGCAACTGCCAAGAGTCCTCCACAATGGCTGTACCTATTCCACATTCCCACCAACAGTGAATAAGTTTTCCAATCTCTCCACATCCTCTCCAACATTTACCATTTTCTGACTTTTTAAATAGCAGCCAGCCTAATAGGTGTGAAATGATATCTTATTGTAGTTTTGATTTACATTTCCCTAATCACTGGAGATGTTAAACATTGTTTCATGTGTTTCTTCACCATTTCTACTTCTTTGGACAATTGTCTTTTCAAGTCTTTTACTCATTTTTTAAATTGGGTAGTTGGTCTTTTTATGATTGAGTTGTCTGATTGCTTTGTATATCACAGTTATTAAACCCTTATCAGATATGTGATTGCTAAATATTTTCTCCCTTTGCATTGGCTGCCTTTTCACCCTTTGGCAAAGTCCTTTGAGGTGCACAAGTGTTTACTTTTGAGGAGGTCACATTTATATATTTTTTCTTTTGTTGGTCGTGTTTTGGGTATAAGTTTTAAGAAACTACCACCTACCGTGAGATCTTGAAGATGTTTTCCTACATTTTCTTCCAGGAGTTTTATGGTTCTCACTTTTACATTTAGGTCCTTGATCCGTTTTGAGTTAATTTTTCCATAATTAGATAGGAGTCCTCTTTCTCTCTTTTAGATATGAATATCCAGTTCTCCCAGCACCATTTGTTGAATAGACTATTCTGACCACCTTGTCAAAAAATCACTTGACTAAAGATGTGAGGGTCTATTTCTGAGTTCTTGATTAGGTTCCACAGGTCATTGTGTCTGTCTTTATGCCAGTACCATGTTGGTTTTTTTATCACTGTCCAGAATTGAGAGTCCTTCAATTTGGTTCTTCTTTTTTAAGATCTTTCTGGCTATTCAGGGCCCCTTACCCTTCCAAATGAATATGATAATTGGTCTTCCCATTTCTGCAAAAAAGGCTGTTGGGATTTTTATTGAGAGTGCATTGAATCTGTAAATCAGTTTCGATAGAATTGATATCTTAATGATATTTAGTCTTCCAATCCAAGTCTTCCAATCCTTCCATTTATTTAAGTCTTCTTTAGTTTCTTTTAGCAATGTTTTGTAGTTTTCTGAATACAGGTCCTTTACGTCCTTGGTTAAGTTTATTCCTAAATATTGGATTGTTTTAGGTGCTATTACAAATGGAATTTTTTTTCTGATTTCCTCTTCAGATTGCACATCAGTAGTGTAAGGAATTTTTAGTGATTTTTGTATATTAATTTTGTATCCTACCACTTTGCTGAACCCATCTATTTTAGAAGTTTTCTTGTAGATTTTTTTCAGGAGAGTCTAGATGTAGGACTATACCATCAGTGAAAAGTTAAAGTTTTACTTTTTTCTTACCTATTTGAGACCTTTTATTTCTTTATCTGGCCTAATTGCTCTACTTTAGCACAACATTGAATAACGATGGTCACACCGGGCATCCGTGTCTTGTTCCTGATCTCGGAGGGAAAGCTTTCAATCTTTCACCATCGAGTACAATGCTCACATACACATTTTACCATATTAAGAAAACTTCCTTCTATTCCTATCTTTTGGAGTGTTGGTTTTTGTCTTTTTTTATCAAGAAAGGGTGCTGTATTTTGTCAAATGCCTTTTCTGCATCAACAGAGAAGACCATGTGGTTTTTCTTCTTCAATTTATCAATGTAGCTAATTATGCTGACTTTTTTTTATTGAACCACCCTTGCATACCTGGGATAAAACCCATTTGATTTTTGGTATATAATTCTTTAAATGTGCTCTTGGACTCTGTCTGTAAATATTTTGTTAAGGGTTTCTGCATTTATATTCACTAGGTCTGAATTTTCTTTCTTTGTAGTATTTTTATCTGGTTTTGGAATTGGGGTGATGTTGCCTTCATAGAATGAGTTTGGTAGCATTCTTTCTTGTTCAATTTTTTCAAGAGCCTGAGCAAGATTGGTATTAGATCATTTTTGAATGACTGGTAAAATTCACCTTGAAACCATCTGGTCCTGAGCTTTTCATCTTTGGGAGGGTTTTGATGACTGCTTTAACCTCTTCCCTGGTGATTGGTTATTGAAGTTGTCTATTTCTTCTAGGGTCAGTATAGGTGGTTCATGTGTCTCTAGGAATTTGCCCATCTCCTCTTCATTGTCTAGTTTTTTGGCATACAGTTGTTCATAGTATCCTATTATGATCTCTCTTATTTCTGTGGGGTCAGTGGTGATGTCCATACATACATTTCTGAATGTATTTATTTGCATCTTCACTCTTTTTTTCTTTTTCAGTCTAGCTAAGGGTTTGCCAATTATGTTGATATTCTCAGAGAACCAACTTTTAGTTTTGTTGATTCTCTCTACTGTTTTGTTCTTGATTTCATTTATTTCTGCTCTGATCTTTAATATTTCTTTCCTTCAGCTTGGTTGGGATTAGTTTGCTGTTCTTTTTCTAGATCCTCCATGTGTGAAGTTAGAGACTCAATTTTAACTCGTTCTTCTTTTTTATTTTTTTTTAATTTTTTTTAAAGATTTATTTATTTAATTCCCTGCGCGCACCGCCCCCCCCCCCCCAAGTTGTCTGTTCTCTGTGTCTATTTGCTGCGTCTTGTTTCTTTGTCCGCTTCTGTTGTCCTCAGCAGCACGGGAAGTGTGGGTGGCGCCATTCCTGGGCAGGCTGCACTTTCTTTCGCACTGGGCGGCTCTCCTTACGGGGCGCACTCCTTGCGCGTGGGGCTCCCCTACGCGGGGGACACCCCTGCGTGGCAGGACACTCCTTGCGCACATCAGCACTGCGCATGGGCCAGCTCCACATGGGTCAAGGAGGCCCGGGGTTTGAACCGCGGACCTCCCATGTAGTAGACGGATGCCCTAACCACTGGGCCAAGTCCATTCCCTCGTTCTTCTTTTTTAATGTAAACATTGAGGGCTATAAATTTCCTTCTCAGCCTTTGAGTTGTCTCATAGGTTTTGATATGCTGTGTTCTCATTTTCACTCTTCTCAAGGCATTTGCTGAATTCTTTTGCAATTTCTTCCTTGACCCACTGATTATTTAAGAGTTTTGTTCAATCTCCATATATTTATGAATTCTCCCTTTTACCATCACTGAGTTCCAGCTTCATTCTGTTATGATCAGAGAAAATATTTCATAGAATTTCAATCTTTTTAAATGTACCGAGACTTGTCTTGTGATCCAGCATATGGTCTGTCTTGGAGAAGGATCCATGAGCACTTGAAAAGAATGCATATCCTGTGGCTTTGGGGTGCAATGCTTTATACATGTCTGTTAGTTCTGGTTCATTTATCATATTATTCAAGTTCTCTGTTTCTTTATTTATACTCTGTCCAGATGTTCTATCCAATACTGAGAGTGGTGTATTGAAGTCTCCAACTATTATTGTAGAGACATCTATTTCTCCCTTTAGTTTTGCAAGTGTGCACCTCATGCATCTTGGGGCACTCAAATTAGATACATAAATACTTAGTATAGTCTTCTTTTATGACTATATAATGCCCCTTTTCTTAATATATAATGACATTCTTCATCTCTTATAACAGTTTTGCATTTGAAATCTATTTTGTCCAATATTTGTATTGCTACTTCAGTTCTTTTTTGGTTACTATTTGCATGGAATATCTTTTTCCAACCTTTCATTTTTAACCTGATTGTGTCTTCACATCTGAGGTGGGCCTCTTGTAGATAACATATAGTTGGCTCATTTTTAAAAATCTATTCTATCAGTCTATGTCTTTTTGGGGGGAGTTTAAGCCATTAACAATGTTATTACAGTAAAGGCATTACTTCATCCATTTTCGGCTCTCTCTTGCTCCACTTCCTGTCTTCTTACCCTTTACTTTTTACCCTTCCTAATAATCTTCATTTCTACACTCTCCTCCAAATTTCTTGCCCTTGTTTTTCCTTTTAGGCTCCAGCACTCCCTTTATTATCTCCCATAATTCTGGTCTTTTGGTAACATATTCTATCCTTTTTTGCTTGTCTGTGAAGACTTTGAACTTGCCCTCATTTTTGAAGGACAGCTTTGCCAGATATGGAATTCTTGGCATTTTTTCTCTTTCAAGACCTTAAATACATCATACCATTTTCTTCTCACTACCGTGGTTTCTGATGAGAGGTCAGCACTTAATCTTACTGAGTTTCCCGTGTACATGATGCTTTTTTTTCTTGCTGCTTTCAGAATCTTCTCTATCTCTGATCTTTGTCATTCTGAGTAGTAGGTGTCTCAAGTAGGTCTAGTAAGGTTTATTCTGTTTGGGGTGTGTTGTCCTTCAATGTTGATATTTATGTCTTTCATAATGGTTGGGAAGTTTTCAGTAATGATCATTATTTTCTCAAATATTCTTTCTGTCCCTTTTCCATTCTCTTCTCCTTCAGGGACATGATAATGCAAATGTTTGTGCATTTCATATTGTCATTCAATTCCCTGAGATTCTGTTCCATTTTTTTTTTTTTCATTCTCTTCTCTTTCTGTTCTCTTGTCTTTTCAGTTCAGATGTTCTGTCTTCAAAATCACTATTCTCTCGTCAAGCAATTCAAATCTGCTCTTATGTGCCTCTAATGTATTTTAAATCTCATCCATTGTGTCTTTCATTCCCATAAAGTCTGTTATTTTCCTTTGCAGACTTTCAAATTGTTCTTTATCTCACCCAGTGTCTTAATATCATTTATCTCTTTAGTCACATTTTTTGAAAAATCTTTAAAATTACATAGGAGAGTTGCATGATCGTCACTAATTGCCTTAAATTCTGTATCTCTTCAGGATATTTGTTTTATCCCTTTGGCTGGGCCATCTCCTCCTGTTTCCTAATATGACTTGTAATCTTTTGCTGATGTCTAGACATCTGAATATGCTGGTGAATTTACTCTGATGGCCAATTTCTATCTCTTGCCTATTGTTCCCCTCCCCCCCAGTTCTTTATTTAGTTCAACTTATTCTAAGTCTTTAAAATTGCCCAGCTTATGTTATCAAAAATTCGGTTAGGGACTCACTAACGGGATACAGATTTTCTCCCAGGGGTTAAGATACAGAGAGAACCAAAAACAGTTTTTGTCCATGCAGTTTCCAGACTGCCCAGCATATGGTGCTTGTCAGCATACCATTCCATGGAGGTGTTTCAGTCTGGGGGCTTTCCTTCATTGATGTGTTAAATCTCCATGACAGAAATTCAAAGCAGACTCTGCTGGCTGAATTCACTGAAGAAAAGTCCCCAATTCTCCCTGCCTTTTCCCTTGGAAGAGCTGACAAGAAGGAAGGTGTCTGTTCCCCTCTCAGTTAGCTGCAGTGAGCCAAGGGTTTTATTCCAGGTTAATATCCTGGCTGTGAGGGAGCAGATCCCTTACCAGCCACGGCAAGGACTTGGTAACTCACATTGTTATTTTGGGTTTTTTGTCTCTCTGTCCCTCACCCTCCTGGGAGTTGCGTAGCATTGTCCTGGTCTGCTGACCCCCAAAGCAGTTTCCTTGAACAGCTTTTGGCTCTTTCTCCATTGCTTTTGTGAGAGTATTGAGCCCTTCCTATTAGTTCGATGCTATCTTTCCAAAATTCTCTAGATTAGATTAATCAAAATGATTAATTCCTAACCCCAACACACACACATGCGCATACACACACACATTCCATGGGAGGGCAAACTTCTCTGTTCCATTGATTTTGGGTTTGGCCATATAATTTGTTTTGGCCTCATCAGCCATATGAATTGCTTTGGTCAACAAGATATTAGCAGACATGCCTAAGCAGAAGCTTGAAAAAGCCCTGTGTGATTGGGCTTGCTCTCTTTTGTCTCTGCCATCACCAAGAGAAGAGCATGCCCTGGTGAGCTTGCTGGTTCAGAGGGAGAGGAGACACATGGAGCAGAGTCCTGTTAAAAGGAAAATTCATCCAGAACAGAATCCTCATAAGATGATGCACACAAATTTTTATAAAGAGAAAGAAACCCTATGTTGTCCAAGAACATAAATCATCAAGATGAATTAATTAAGAAAACTGTCATAAAAAAATTATGGACAACTTGGTCTCTCTTTTTATAAGCTCAGGAAGAGAGATAAGAGTTTAAAGAAAACATTGTAAGACAACAGAAAATGTGAACTTGTGAAAAGAAAGGCAGAAAAAATAAAAACCATTATAGATTTTTAAATCACATAAAACATGTTTCCAATAAAGACCTCCCCCACCATACACATGTATGAAGGGAAACATTATTTACATCAAAAATTATGTACAGCAAGTCCTGATGAAGATATGGGATTTCAGGGTAAAGGAAAAATCATATAGCTGACAAAGTGAGGCACATAAAAGGGGAAAAAATCAGAATGACCACAGACTTTTCTTCAGCAATATTCAATGCCAAAAGGTCCAGAAGCAATCTTTACAAATACCTGAAGAAAAGAGGAAGGAAAATTTTCTTTCATTACATTGTTGACTGTTTTTTTCTGTTCTTTTTTTCAGAAATATTAACTATGCATATGTTGGAATTCCTTTGTTATAATTTCATGTAATCATTTGTATATTTTTGGTTTTTCTATTTTACCCATTCTGTATAGCATACCTCTGATTGTTCATTCTGTTGTGTTCATTTTTTTTGCTTCTAATGGTGCCAGCTGTTTGCTGAAGAATAACATGAAGAGGACACAAAGTGAGAGGTAAGGATTGAACTTTAGTCCATAGCTTCAATTCTGCTTTGTTGTCTGGATCATCCTCTCACTAAATAAGTTATTTACCTTTCCCTAAATCACATTTTCCCTTTATTTTTAGCATTCGAAAGTCAGTGAGTATCTCAAGAAATTCCGTTAATTCACAGGCTCCTGATTCTGGAAAGTGCTGATGCCTCACCATTTTTATCCCACTTTCTCTCCAGATTCCCTCTGGAGGAGGTTACGTTGTACACACATACAATAAAAATTACTTGTCAAATTCAGCTCTATACCAATTTGGGTGTCATGGGCCTCTTGAGGACAGTACCCACTTCTTCCAGGTCCCCACTCAGGGGTTTATTAGGCACAACTGTGACAATCTTTACGGAAATGTGTGTCCTGCTCACATTCCAAAGAAACACATGTCAATCTTCAGCAGCCTCCCTCAACCAGATATAGCTTCACAATACTAAGAAAAAAATACTTCGTGGTTTGAGTTTGGGGGGTGGTGCCATTTCCTTGATTCACTGGAGATAAACTTAATTCTTGGTGGTGGTGCTAGTGTTTGTTTTATGTGGTTTTAAGGGAAATGAACTCTTGTTACTTCTCCATCCCATCATATGCCATTTAAAACACCAGAGGTTTTTCTTCTTGGAACTTGACCGAATAATTTAAAATACCTTCTAAATTTGCAAAAACTATAATAATGATGAAAGGACATCTTGCTCTAATCAATACTAAACACACTACAAAGCTACAATAACTTTAAAAGTACGGAATTAGCATAGGAGGAGACTGAAAGATTAATTGACTAAAATATATATTAATATATTTGAAACAAATACTTAAAGGTTAAAAACATAGGTGTACAAATGTATATCCTCTCAAGCGAGATTATTTATAAGCATGATGCAAAGGTAGAATTTTAAATAAAGAGGCTAAAACATTAAACTCTTTGCAAATTTGAAATGCCAGTATACTAGAAATAAATATAATTAAATTAAAATAAAATACAAATGACAAAATGGCAACATTATTTGCAACATGAACAACAAAGGATTAATACTTTTTATATATAAAGAATACTTACACATTAATAAGAAATTCTCAATAGAAAAATGGGCAAATATATGATGGTGAAAGTTGTTGTTCTACTTCTAATGCATTAAGGAGACAATACACAAAAGCAGTAATATAAATGGCTCCAAAATATTTTTAAGATTCCCTCACTAGTAAGATTTCCTTAAATCTTACCTCACCAACGGTGGTGGTTGCAAGGTAAGAATACACAATGATAGAAATTTTTGGGAAGGCAACTTGGCAGTACAAATCAAAGGTCTTAAAACTGTACAAAGGTTTTGACTCAAAAACTATAATTTAACAAATTCTGAATACATTCCAGAAATGTATTCAAAGAAAATAATCACAAATGTGAACAAAGATGTATCTGCAAGGATATTTATAGCAGCATTATTTGCAACAGCAAAAAAACTGTAACCAACCTAAATGTTCAGCTGTAAAGAATTAGTTAATAAAGATTGCACAACCAAATGATGAAATACTATGAAGACAATGACATGTAACAATAGTCCTCATATTGTTAAAGTTTTTTTAAAAATCATTATAATCAAAATATAGTGTAACCACTTTTTAAAAAATGCATCTAAATTGTTAACATTCTAAAAAGAATGTTAGGGATATATACAACAAAATCCTAACAATTGGAAGAATTAGAGATTATATTTATTTTCATCTTTATCCTTTTGCATTTTCCATGTTTTTATAATGAATATGTTTTATGTTTACAAATCAGCAAAAATGAATTTTAAGAGAGTGAAGCAGATTTAAACTGTCCCTTAATACTGTATATGATTTTTTATTGAACAATACCATTACCCTTTCCTTCTTTTAAATTATTTTCAAAATAAAATGGTATTATATTTATAAATGAAGGCTTGGAGAAAGAATATGTTTCTGAGTATTTGACCACAATAATTTATAGCATACATTGGCTGGAGCTGTTCAGTGCTGACAAATTCCAGAAAGTAACTGCATAAAATACTTGGAGAGGAAATTGCTTTATGCTTCCATGCTATTTATGGAAATTAGCATTTTTATAAAAATAAACTGAGAGCAATCACAATCATAAACCTTGAAATGTGGTTTCCATAAGATGTTCGCTTTGGTGCTTTAAGATCCATTAGTAATGCAGTGGAGGAACACTGCCTACATTTTTCCTGTTATGAAAAAATTACACATAATTGGTTTTTTCCTCTTGTATCTCTAATCCCTCCCTTTCTCCTGGCTGTTTCACTTTGGTATACAGATATACTAAAATATTCACTTTCCTAAGAAAAACCAACATTTCCTTTGCGTAGTGCCTCACCTTCTGCAGTCTACATTTTCCCTCTAAAACGTCTTGGAAGGTAACCAATTGTTTTTGCAAGAGCAGGGTGAATTTTCACCTTCATGAATCCCTAGGACTTGTTTAAAATCTGTAGGAATGTTCGACCCCATGTAATTACCTATCAAATTCTTCCCTTCAGGTTCTGAAACTGTTCCCACATTCGTGTTCTCTTGTCTACCATGTACTCCTACTGCCAGACTCTCTTGGCCTGTGACCAGTCTGGATAGGTGCCAGGTGCTCCCCAGTGGTCATGCCTGATGGTGCTTCCCCTCACCTCCTGATCAATACCCACAGGCCTCACTGCTGCCTACCAGGTCCTCCCCATTGCAGCCACAAATGGCCTTTGCTCATCTTTATCTTATACCCCATACTTCCATGAATGCTACTCTTCAAACACACCTTCTCAATGGGAATGGGAGGAAATGGATTCAGAGGCATTTCTGAATGGAACAAACAGGACTTAGTAGCTGAGTGGTATGGGTGGGTGCAACAGAGAAGATGATGTGTAGAGTGACCCCAGGACTTCTGGCTCGAATGAATGGCTGAAGGAGAAGCCCACACTGAGATAGACCTGGAAGGGAAGTGAGAACTTCAGGTTTTGGACATGAGTTTGAGGCTCCCAGGGAACATTCTGGTAGAGAAACACAGTATATCCACTTCATGAATATGCTGGTCTGTAGCTCATGGGACAGACAGAGACAGATGGGAGCCTCTCAGAGATACTGGGCCACTTCCATTTTAGAAGGACCCCAGATTAAAAAAAAAAAAAAGAGGAAAAATTGAGTTATTAGATTGCATTTAATTTTCAGTGTTTACATTACTTTTTATCTTTCCAGTGTGTAAATAATCCTATAAAAAGACAGCATTAAAAGCCTGAATTTGAGAGTCTGTATCATTGTGAGACATGGGTCCCCCATGATAAACCCCAGACAGATAACTCTGGAGAGAAAACCAGAGGAGTGACTGTGACTACCTGGAGGGAGAGGAGAAGGCGGCCAAAGGCAGAATGCTGGAATTGAGTAGCATTTAAAAGGAGCCAAAGATGAGTCAAAGAAGGAACCTAAGAAGTGGAGTAAGATGGCGTCCAAGTAAGTACACCATCATCATCTCTCCTGCAAAGGACTGGCTGAGTGGGGACAGAATCTTGTCGGAATGGGCTGCTTCGGAAACCTACAAAGCAGGAGGTGTGGATGTCGATCTGGAGAGACTGCAACAAAATTAGTGCTTCCTCAAGGTAAAACTGCTGGTTTCTATCACTGAACTCGGAAGCCATAGGAAGGTAAATCCCTTCCCCCAGGGCTAAGGGCTGCAGTGCTTCCTGAGAACTACTGGTCGCGCAGCAGCATTCCCAAGCCCCATGTTCCCCGATGCATGAACCCCAAGCCCGTGTTCTCTGAACCCCTACAACCCACATTTCACAGACTTACGTACCCCAAGTCTACATTCTCCCAGGCCTGTGTTTCCGAAGACCAGCACTTCCGGAAATCTCGCATTGCCCTAGCCCTCTGGTCCTAGACTAACTCCAAGAGTGGGAGGGTTAGGTGGGAAGTACAGAGGAGCCCAAGGAGGGCAGGTTCAATTTTCTGGTCCCCCCCTTTTATTGAGTTTGGAGGAGCACATCAGCTGACCTGGGGAGAGCCTGGAAGAGAGGAGAGGTGAATCTGCTGAGAGAGCCCAACTTACTTAAACATCCTGGGATAGGAACTTGGTCTAGGAGAAGGTGGAGTAAGAAAATTAACCAACCCTCCTGTAGCACACCTAAGGGAGAAGAACAGTAGGTCGTGCTTTGCAGGCTTCCAATAGCATATTTAGGGTTCCTGCAAGGGGTGGGTGCTCTCTCTCAAGAAATTAAGAGACATTATTTTTGGAGGTGAGTTGGTTCACCAGGGGCTCATTTGAATCTCCTATGGGAACCCTCATGCAGCCTTCATACTGCCCTGGGAGAGGGAGAAGCGAGGAAGGGAAAAAGGGGGAAGGTCAGACTCCTAAGCAGTTTATTCAGTTGCAAAGAGGATTCCTTGCCTGAGGCTTTGTCTGGTCTTTCTTATTGGTTTGTTTTCTTCTTTTTCCTTCTTCTTGATGCCTCCATGATCCTTTTTTTTTTCTTCCTTTTTCTCCTTTCTCTTTTTCTTGCTTCCTTTTTTCCCCCTTTCTTCTTCCCTTTTTTTTAACTTCTTTTTTCTTTTTTTATATTAGGTGCTGCAGGCAACATTTCTTATTTGCTGTACTTCCTCATCCTCAAATTCCTCTTTTCTATGTGTACTGATTTTGGCTACCAATGCTATCCGCTTTCCTTGACATCTTTCTATCCACCATCATTTATTGTTTCTCTAACATTCCACCTCTCTTTGCTTAGTTTCCAATATTTCTGACTTTTTATCTCTAATACCTCTATTCTGTTTTCTATCTTTTATTCACTCTTTATATTATTATCCTTTCTTTTCTCTTTCTCTCTCCTCTGACCATACTGGCCTTTTAATTCATACTATATTCCTCCCCATATTCAATTTACTATCTCATTATAGGTACTTCACATTGTTACTGTTATAACTATACAGTTTATGAGTTCAATATCCATTCTCCTAGATCTCACATGGTTCTTCTGCTAACATTCACTATCAATACTACCATTACGTTTTTCTTTACTTACCCCTTTTACATTCTCTGACCCTAATATTTTCCTTCAAGGGAACTTAGCCAACAACAAGGAAATAGAATAAGAACACAGTGACAAAGAGAAGAGTTAACACACACACACAAATAACAAGTAATTAAACCCTGAGACGAAGAAACTAATCAACTGCATAAACCCAACAAGATAAAATGATGACCAGACAGCAACAAAAAACTACATACCATACCAATAATCAGGAAAACATGGCCCAACCCAGTGAACAAACTAAAAACCAGGAAGAGGAGTGGAACATTGAACAACTAATTAAAGCTCTCAAAACATATATCATGGACCAATTTAATGAAGTGAAGGAAGAGATTAAGCATATGAAGAAAACACTTGGAGAGCATACAGAAGAAATTGTAATCACACCCAAAAGGATAATGGATATGATGGGGATCAACAGCACAATCCAAGAAATCAAAAGTACACTCTCAGCAAACAACAGCAGATTTGAAGAGAGAGAAGAAAGAATTAGTGATGTAGAAGACAGTACATCTGAAATCAAACAGATAGTAGACATGATCAATAAAAAGATAGAAAAAAACCAGCAGGGACTTAGGGACTTGAACGACGCTGCAAAACGCACAAAAATATGCATTATAGGCATCCCAGAAGGAGAAGAGAAGGGAAAGGGGACAGAGGGGGCACTGGAACAAATAATGGCTGAAACTTCCCAAACCTATTGAGGGAGATGCATGTAGATGTCCAGGAAGCACAATGCACCCCAAACAGCATAAATTCCAACAGGCCTAACCCAACATATACTTTTCGAATTATCCAATGCACAAGACAAAGAGAAAATACTAAAAGCAGCAAGAGAAAAGAGAACCATCACATACAAGGCAGGCTCCTTAAGAGTAAATGTTGATTTCTCATCTAAAACCATGGAGGCAAGAAGGCAGTGGTATGACATAGTCAAGGTACTAAAAGAAAAGAATTTCCAATCAAGAATACTCTATCCAACAAAGCTAGCATTCAAAAATGATGGAGAGTTCAAAATATTCACAGATAAACAGAAACTAAGAGCGTATGCCAACAAGAAACCTGCCCATCAGGAAACAGTAAAGGGAGTTCTGCAGGAGGAAAGAAAAAACCAGGAGAGACAGAGTTGGAAGAGAATGTAAGAATAACCAAAACAACAAAAAGAGAAAAAAAAATCAGGCAACATATGACAAACACAAATTCAAAGAAAATATGGATAATATAAGTAATTCCTTGAAAATAATAACACTGAATGTCAATGGATGAAATTCACCTGTTAAGAGAAGCAGATTGGAAGACTGGATAAGGAAATATGACCCATCTATAGGCTGTCTAAAAGAAACACATCTTAGACCCAGGGATTCAAGGAGATTGAAAGTGAATGGCTGGAAATCTTACAGGGAAACAATAACCAAAAGAGGGCAGGAGTAGCTATATTAGTATTGGACAAAATAGATGTTAAATGCAAAATGATTGTGAGAGACAAAAATGGACACTACCTATTAGTGAAAGGGATAATCTTTCAAGAAGAAAGAACAATCATAAACATTTATGCCCCTGACAAGGGCACCTCCAAATACATGAGGCAAACACTGGAGAAACTAAGGGAAGGAATAGATGCCTCTGCAATTATAGTGGGGGACTTTAACACACCACTATCACCATTGGATGAAACATCTCAAAAGAGAATCAATAAAGAAACAAAGACTTTGAACAATATATTAGAGGACCTAGACCTAATAGACATATACAGACCATTACATCCAAATACAGCAGGATACACATTCTTCTCAAGGATACACAGATCATTTTCTAAGATCACATGCTAGGCCACAAAGAAAGTCTCAATGAATTCATAAAGATTGAAATAATACAAAATAATTTCTCTGACCACAGTGGAATGAAGCTGAAAATCTGCAAGGGCCAGAGATCCAGATTTGGCATCAAGATATGGAAATTAAACAGCACATTCTTAGAAAAACAGTGGGTCAAAGAAGAAATCTCAACAATTCAATAACTACCTCAAAACTAATGAAAATGATAACACAACATATCAAAACTTATGGGATGCAGCAATAGCTGTACTGACAGGGAAATTTATAGCCATAAATTCATACATCAAAAAAGAAGAAAGAGCTAAAATTGAAGAACTAACCACACAATTAGAGGAATTAGTGAAAAAACAACAAACTAACCCCAAAGAAAGCAGAAAGAAATAACAAAGATCAGAGCAGAACTAAATGAAATAGAAAATAAGAAAGTGGTTGAAAAAAAAGACCAAAGAGCTGGTTCTTTGAGAAGATCAATAAAATTGATAAACCCTTAGCTAAACTAACAAAGAAAAAAAAGAGAAAAGATGCAAAAACACAAAATAAGAAATGAGAAAAGGGATATCATCACTGACCACACTGAAAAAAAGACTATCATAACTGGATACTTTGAGAAACTAAATTCCAAAAATAAAGACAATTCAGTGGAAATGGACAAATTCCTAGAAACATATAAACAGCATACATTGACAAAAGAAGAAATCGATGATCTCAAACAAACCAATCACAAGTAAAGAGATAGAATCAGTCAAAAACTTTCTAACTAAGAAGTGCCCTGGGCCAGAGGGCTTCACAGGTGAATTCTACCAAACATTCCAGAAAGAACTAACACTAATCTTGACTAAATTCTTACAAAAAAATTGAAATAGAAGGAACATTGCCTAATTCATTTTATGATGCCAACATTACCCTAATACCAAAGCCAAACAAAGACACCATAAGAAAGGAAAATTACATACCAATCTGTCTAATGAACCTAGATGTGAAAATCTTCAACAAAATACTTGCTAATCATATTCAACTAACACATTAAACGAAGTATGCACCACAACCAAGTGGGATTCATTCCTGGTATGCAAGGATGGTTCAACATAAGAAAATCAATTAATGTAATACACCACATAAACAGATTGAAGGGGAAAAATCACATCATATCTATAGAAGCAGAAAAAGCATTTGACAATATACAGCACCCTTTCTTGATTAAAAACACTGCAAAAGATAGGAATAGAAGGAAACTTTCTGAACATGATAAAGGGTATAAATGAAAAACCTGAGCCTCAACAGACTTCAGCTCCTACACTCTGGTTTATTGGACTTACCCCACTCAGCTAACATGGAGTTGAAGAAGGTCAACCACCACACCATGGAGCCAAGAGTGCCTACAACTGAAAGCAGGAGGATTGCATCCAGCATCCATGTGGAATCTAAGCCCCCTCTTGACATAGATGTGGAATGGACACAACCAATCCAAGGTCCACAGGATGGAGGAATAGAATATGGATTAGAGTGGACTTACCGATATTCTATTCATGAACTATTGTGATTAGTAATCGAAGAAAATGTGGCATTCGTGTGGAGAAAGTGGCCATGGTGGCTGCTGGGTGTGGGGAATGGGAGGAAGAGATGAGATGTGGAGGCATTTTCGGGACTTGGAGTTGTACTGGGTGGTGCTGCAGGGACAATTACCAGACATTGTAGGTTCTCCCATGGCCCACTGGATGGAACGTGGGAGAGTGTGGGCTGATGTGGACCACTGACCATGAGGTGCAGCGATGCTCAGAGATATAGTCACCAAATGCAATGAATGTCTCATGATGATGGAGGAGAATGTTGCTATGGGGAGAATAGTGGGGTGAGGGGGGTGGGAGGTATATGGGGACCTCATATTTTTTTAATGTAATATTTAAAAAATGAATAAAGACAAAAAAGAAAAACCCACAGTTAACATCATTTACAATGGTGAAATCCTAAAATCTTTCCCTCTAAGAGCAGGAACAAGACAAGGATGCTCACTATCACCCCTTCTATTTAACATTGTATGAGAAGTATTCGCTCGAGCACTGAGGCAAAAACCAGATATGAAAGGGATCCAAATAGGAAAGGAAAAAGTCAAAATTTCACTATTTGCAGATGACATGATCCTATACATAGAAAGCCCTGAGAAGTCTACAACAAAGCTTCTAGAACTTATAAATGAGTTCAGTGAAGTCACAGGTTATAAGATCAATGTACAAAAACCAGTAGCACTTCTGTACAGATGATGGGCAATCTGAGGAGGAAATCAAGAAACAAACACCATTTACAATAGTAAATTAAAAAATCAAATACCTAGGAATAAATTTAACTAAAGATATAAAAGACTTATACACAGAAAACTATACAACACTGTTCAAGGAAATCCAAGAAGACCTAAATAAATGGAAGAATACTCCCTGTTCATGCATAGGAAGACTAAATATCATTAAGATATCTATCTTACCAAAACTAATCTACAGATTCAATGCAATCCCAATAAAAACCAACATAGCATTTTTTAATGAACTAGAAAAACTAACTATGAAATTTATTTGGAAAGGAAGGAGGCCCTGAAGAGCCAAAGACTTATTGAAGAAGAAATACAGAATTGGAGGAATCACACTACCTGACTTTAAAACATACTATAAAGCTATAGTAGTGAAAATCATATGGTATTGGCACAAGGATAGACACACTGACCAATGGACTGAATTGAGAATTCTGATATAGATCCTCATATATACACTCATCTGATATTCAACAAGGTCACCAAGCCCACTCAACTGTGAGAGAATGGCCTCTTCAACAAATGGTGCCTAGAGAATTGGATATCCATATGCAAAAGAAGGAAGGAGAATTATCATTTCACACCTTATACAAAAATCAACTCACAATCGATCAAAGACCTAAATGTAAGAACCAAGACCATAAAGACCTTGGAAAACAATGTAGGGAAGCATCTATAGAACCTTGTAATAGGAAATGGCTTCATGAACTTCACACCCAAAGCACAAGCAGCAAAAGAACAAATAGATAAATGAGACTTCCTCAAAATTAAAGCCTTTTGCACCCCAGGGAGTTTGTCAGAAAGTGAAAAGAGAGTCCAGCCAATGGGAGAAAATATTTGGTAACCATATATCTGATAGGAGACTTATATCCTGCATATATAAAGAACTCCTATATTGTGAAAATAAAAAGACAAACAACCCATTTAAACAATGGGCAAAAACCTGAACAGATGCTTCTCCAAAGAAGAAATACAAATGGCTAAACAGCACACGAAAAAATGCTCAAAATCACTAGCTAATAGGGAAATGCAAATCAAAACTACAATAAGATACCCTATTACTCCCATAAGACTGGCAGCAATCAAAAAAACAGAAAACTACAAGTGCTGGAGAGGATGTGGAGGAATGGGAACACTTATCCACTGCTGATGGGAATGCAGAAGGATCCAGCCATTCCAGAGGACAGTCTGGTGGTTTCTCAAAAAGTTAGCTATGGATTTGCCATATGACCCAGCAATTCCACTGCTGGTTATATACCTAGAAGAACTGAAAATAAGGACACAAACGAATATATTCACACCAATGTTCATAGCAGCTATTATTCACTATCGCCAAAAGTTGGAAGCAACCCAAATGCCCATCAACAGATGAATGGATAAATAAAATGTGATATATACATACAATGGAATACTATTCAGCTATAAGAAGGAATACAGTACAAACACATCTGATAACATGGATGAATCTTAAGGCCCTTATATTGAGTAAAGCAAGCCAGGCATTGAAGGACAAATACTACATGACCCCTCTGATATGAAACAAGCAAACCAGCTATCTCAGATAGCTAGAGACTGGAAGATAGGTTTAAAGGAATTTGGTGGGGAGAGGAAAGTTGTGAGCTGACACCTACATGGGTGAAGTCTATGATAAGCTGGAGGTAAGTATTTGTACAGGGAAGGGATAAGATGGGGGGGCATAGGGATGCCTTTGTGTGGGGCTTTGTGGGCTTGAGGGGGGCTAGGGTTGGGAGGATGGGTCAGATGGTCCAAGGAAATTGGGGAAGGGATGGAGGGAACAGTTGAATATGGGAGACTGTCAGGTATATGGTTGAAACTATAATGTTAAGAAAACTCTTTAGAAAATATAATAAGGAAGGATCATATGTTAAAGGTGCTTAAGGTGGGGAGGCGTATCTGGTACAAGGGCAGGCTTCTAGGGAGTGTGTGAGTGCTCATTTTGTCATAGTGTGTTATATCATTGGGTGGAGACTCATAAAATGAATGTGAAGGCATACCCACATCCTGGGGAGAACTGATGTTCTCAAACAGAGAGAACTGTGTCTCTTGAGAGACTCGGGGACCCCCAATCAGTTAGGACAGTCTAATATGTCAAGCCCTCAGCATTATTGCAAGTATCTGTAAATCTGGTCCTCAAGTAGTAAAGATTGATTGTCACTGTGGGCCCTGAGGGTAGGGGGAGAGAGGTATAGAATAGATGGAAGCAGGGCAACTGGGGGGCAATGGAAATGATCCACAAGATCATGTAATGATGGATATAGGACATGTTATACAAAAGTGTATAAAAGTCTATAAGCTAAAATGTAAACCATAATGTAAACCAAAATGGAACCATGTTTGATAGCTATGCTTCAAAATCTGTACATCAGCTGCAGCAATATGACATGAACATGTAAAAAGATCATCGCTAGGGAAAGGGGAAAAGGGTTTGATGTTGGATATATGGGAGTCCCCTATATTGTATATGTGAATTACTGTGATCGAAAACTTTTTTGAAGACAAAACTAAAAATTAGGAAAAAAAAAAAGGAAGGATGTAGACATTGAGGAAGAAATGAAAGAAAGTGCCTTGCCACTGTACATGCAGGGCAATACCTATTACAGTCATGAAAGGCAAAATGTTAAAAACAAAGCTTTATAATATTTTTCATTTTTTTAATACACCAATTTATTTTTACTTTATTTCAGTATTTCTAAATTAGTATGTATTCTATTTCTAAACTTTAAACCCATCACTCTTTTTCAATTTCCTATTAATTGAATTTGGCAATATATTAGGCTTCATTGTTGATGAAGTTTTGGACCACAGAGAGGTTCAACTATGGCAGGGGAGGAACACTGATGTGGGGTATTATAGATCAGGGCACATGAGTGGGAGGGAGTTCTCCAGGGCATGGATATAGGGGACATAAAAATGTTCTGATATATGTTGGGTATTTTCATAGTAGTTACAGTTACAAATGTCAACTGAGGGAGTGCTAGTTCCTAGCCATGGGAGCTCTATCACATTCCCCAATGGAACAGCAATAATCCCCCAAGTGCAACAGTAAAGACCAACAAGGAAGGATGGTCCAAAAATGAGCCTTGATACTGATGACTATGCTTAGGAGCCTATGTGCCTGAAATATGCACTAGGCCTAGAGCTGTGGGGTGCCTAAGAGTTACCTCCTGAGAGTCACCATGTTGCTCAAATGTGGCCACTCTCTAAGCCAAACTCAGCATGTAAATGCATTACCTTCCCCCCGGCATGGGACATGACTCCCAGGGATGAGCCTACTTGGTGCTGAGGGATTACGACCAATCACTAGCTGGTGATGCAACTAGAAAGAGACCTTGAATGAAAGGGTCAACTCAGACCAGCAGAATATCTCAGCCTATATGTAGAAGCATTTGTTAAAAATTGCTTTTTGACCTTGAATAAAAAGGGGAAATGGCAAAGACAAATGAGTTTATATGGCTAAAAGTTTTCAAAAAAGAGTCAGGAGGTCATCAGAGGGGTTGCCCTTACACATGCCTCAGCAGGACCCCAGAAAAAGCCAAAGTAGATACAACCCTAGGTACTGCTTCTCCTGAAGGCTATGGAGACCCACAGAGTATATGGTCATGGCAGATGGATTGGGCATTCTGTGTCATGTCAGAGGACTCTACTTTGGAATTTGTGCTCCTGAGTGTGATGGAGCTGGTCTCAGGTGTAACCTTTCCACACATGCCTTTTCTGTCACTTTTACTGAACCTGTGGTTGGCACTAGGGATAATGTATCCTCTGGGGACTTGAATCTCTGGAATGCCCATGTGCCAGCTGGGCCCTGAGCCTCAGCAGAGTTGCAACTCCTATTCTCTAGTTTATTGGACTTACCCAGGTCAGCCGACAGGGAGGTGAAGAAGATCAACCACCACACCAGGGAATCAAGAGTGCCTACAACTGCTAGTAGAAGAATTGCATCCATCATCCATGTGGAATCTAAGCCCCCTCTTGATCTAGAGGTGGAGTGGGTATCATATCCCAGGGTTCACAGAATGGAGAAATAAAATATGGATTAGAGTAGACTTACTAATATTCTACTATAAAACTATTGTGACTAGTAATAGAAGAAATTGTAGTATTGAGGTGGAGAAAGTGGCCACAGTAGTTGCTGAGGGCAGGGAGAGGGAAGAAGAGATGTGATGTGGGGGCATCTTTGGGACTTTGAGTTGTCCTAAATGATATTGCAGGGTCAGATGCTAGACCTTATATATCCTGCCATAACCCACTGAATGTACTGGGGGACAGTGTGAACTACAGGGTAAACTGTTATCTATGTGGTACAGCAGTGCCCCAAAATGTGTTCACTGAGTACAATGAGTGTGCCATAATGAAGGGGGAGGTTATTGGTGTGGGAGGAGTGAGGTGGGGAGGTGGTGGTATACGGAACCTCTTATGTTTTTTAATGTAACATTTTTTGAGATATACATATCTTCAAAAACTACAATTTACAAAAATAATGGAGGTACAAGGGTGGGGAGTGGGTTATTTAGGAAGCTCTTATGTTTTTTAATGTAACATTCTTTGTAATTTATTAACTTTAATTTAAAAAAATATGTCCATGAACAAATTGAATAAATAAATAAAAATAAACTAAAATATTTCAAGTCAAAAAAAAAAAAAAAAAAAGAAGGAACCTAAGATGGAATCGTCAGAGGTAGAAAGAGAGTAAGGGGCACAGATGTCCCTGAAGCCAGACAAGGACACAGCTCCCGTCCACTCTCCCGCTGGATTTTCGGGGATTTATCTAGTGGCTCCAACTTGCAGATTTTCAGGACTTGGGGCAATTTGGTAATTGGGTGGAGTCTGCATCCAGGACAAGCCTACATCTTGATGCTCAGACTTTCTCATCGGTGTCAACACAGCTTGGGATATTCATCTAAAATCACTGCTGATGGCGAGGTCACACAGGAAGCACAGTGATGGCGCAAATCCTGAGTGGGGGCCACAATTCCTATCAAGTGTGTAGCAAAGCACATTGCTCTAAGAAAAAAGTAATTGACAGAAGTATTGAAACAAGTGAGTAAAGACGTGACCCATGAGATGTTCATCACCAGCGGCTTATGATAGCAAAGACAAGGAGACCAACAAACGTGGAAAACCTAAAAGCCCAATAAAGAAATAATCTGTTTAAACAAAGTATGGTATTATGGCATGTCCATAAACAAAACAGAACGCAGCTATTTAGAAATGAAAATGCAGTCCTATATGTACTGACATCGAAAGATGTTCATGATGCATTGACTACAAAAAAAAAAAAGATGTATAAAACAGTGTGTGTGGCATGACCCCGTTTATCATGAGTCGATTCTTGTAATTCCCAGTAATTACATTCTATAAAGTCATCACAAGCATAAGTGAGGAATGAACCAGGGCTCCTAAGGGAAGTGCAGGCTCAATTTCCTGCAAGCCTGTGGCCACTACATTCTTATCAACCAATCAGTACATAACCTTGTTTTATATGGGTTTATATCAAAACACCTTACTTAACAGATACGGTCGAGTCATGAACTTTGAACTCATGGCCACGGGCACTATAACTCATGCCTGAACAAGGCGTGGCCACCATGCTCCCGGAAAGGCCCTTCCCAGCATTCCTCTGCCGAAGAATGCTCGAAAGCCCTTCAGCACTCCTTGGAGGCCATTTGAAATAGCAGAATCGCCAAAAAAAAGCACTAAATACACCATCAAAAGGACACTTGGTTATGACGTGAGAGCGGAAACAAGAAGGCCGGGCGTGCCCCTGCTCAGCCTCACTGGGAATGTGCACACCACAGGACTCACGTTTTTCTCCTGCTCTTGAATTCTGTGCTGTTCTGTCCACAAATGACCACAAAAGTGCCACAGGTATTGATTTGGGGGTTACAAACAAATTTTAACGAGTACAAGAAGGAGCACATATGGAATCAGTGAATAAAGAGGACTGACTATAGTTCCATTATTTTTAGGCATAGAAAGTATTACGGAAGATTACACATGGAAACGTTAATGGTGATTATCTGGGTGGTGATATCGAAGTGAATTTTTCCTTTTGATTTTCCTTTTGATTTTCCTTTTGATGATCAATGGTAGCCATAGTTTCATTTGTTTAATAACAAGACTATCTAGAAAGAAGGAGAGGCAAGGCCAGCACCATGGCAAGGTTGGCCAGCTCCAAAACCCACCTCCCTAGAGATTCCCAGGCTGCTAGAGGACAGCACCTCTGGACACAGAGCTGGGAACAAGTGTTGAGAAAAGGAGGGGCTGGCAGAAGAACTGCCTTCCATGGCTACTGTACGTGGCTGGAAGCGACAACATGGAACATGGAGCTATGGCAAGGAGCTCCGTCACCCAACTGTCATCCTTCTAAGCCTCTACCCAGGATAGGAAAGGGCAGGAAGAGCATCACAGAACGTGGCTGGGAAGTTCTGCAGAAGGATGACAGCCAAGAAAAAAATAGACGAAAGAGGCAGGAAAACATGGCCCTACTGTGAACGAACTGTCATTCTAGGAAGCTGGTGTAAGGAGTGAGTACAAAGGGTTTTTGGACCTTAAACCACTGCTCATGTAGGGTCCAAGGCAATCAAGAGGAAGCTGCCACAGGCTACCCTCCTTCTCCTGGGTCAGAAACAACACACATTTATTCTCTTACAGTTCTGGAGGCCAGGGGACCACTATGCACTTTACGGGGCTAAAAGTAAGATGTAGGCAGGACTGGGGGCTTCTTGACCCCCAGGACAGAGTCTGTTCCTTGCCTCTTCTGGAGGCTGCTGGCACCCCTTGGCTCCTGGCCACATCAGTCCAAGCTTGTGCTCTGTCCTCACGTCTTCTACTTCCTCTCCCTCTACCTCCTCCTACCTCCCTCTTACAAGGACATCTGGGATTGTCTAATCCAGGATAGTTTCCCTATCTCAAGATCCTTATCTTAATCACATCCTGAAAATTTAATTCCTTTTGTCACGTAAAAAGGAGCACTCCTGAATTCTGAGATTAGGGGAGGCACTTATTTGGGGCCCACTATTCACCCCATCACACATCCCGAAGGCCTCCACCCTCTCTATCCAGCCGCTCCATCCATAGTAAAATGTCTGGGACAACAGGAGCTGGAAGGGCATCTATCTAAGAGCACATGACCTCTGAACCCACCCTACCTAAAATCTGCAGGATCAGACTCCTAGAGCAGCTGCCAGCCTCACGAGGATAGAAACAACATATGAAACCATTCAGCCTAAAGCTAATACACACACGCTAACGAGACCCAGGGGATGGGACTGGATCTGAGCCAACTCAGGTAGCACTGAGTTTGCAAGGTGTGTTCTGAAATCGTTCAAAATCCTCTCCGCAGAGGAGGCCACCACACACTTGCAACAAGTCTCCCAGAACCTCTTCCTCCAAATGTCTCCGGCCTTTCAAAACTGTCCTCTCAAGGGACTACTTCCAACAGATGTCGATGGCTTTGCAGACCTTGAAACTTGGGGGAGGATTCCCCCCCTCCCCCCCAAATCAGGCCATCTGCAGAAGAGACCATTCCATCCTGAGTCACCGAATGAAAGCAAGATGCACTAGAGAATCTGAGCAGTGCGGCACCTCCCAGAGACGACCTGGATTTGCATGAACTGCCCCAGGCGACTGTTTTAAGGAGAGGAGAGTCAACCACAAGGTCGATGTTAAACTATTTCTAGAGGAACTCGCCAAACAGCTAGGGGCCCAGCCTGTGACTGCTGGATTAGAAGGCAGGTGAGGCTGCTCATTCTTCTCCTGGGCAAGAGGAAAAACGGGACAAATTGCAATTTGGGGAACAGTCGATTCATCCTCCAAGCGTCAGGGCAGAGTCTGAGAAGCTCTGAAACACTCCGCACGGCAAGCGTGGGCTGCAGCGGCAGCTGCCTCCTCGGGGAAGCTCAGGGTCCCTAAGGAGAGGCCTGGAGCCAAAGGAAGCGTCTGGGGCCCGTGAGACAGGAAGAGGGGAGCCTCTGCCCGGATGAGGGAAAGAGCCAGCTCTTCCAGGAGCGGTCAAGAACAAGGCAGGCAAACAGGAGACGGCCGGCTCCAGGCCTTGCTCTGCAATCTCTCACGATCCCTTGTGGTCAGGGAATACAAGAGCTCAGGTTTTGGCTGATTTAATCAAGAAAACGTAACTGCTAGTCAATTAGTTGGATCCACGTCCCATACCTATGAACTCTCTACCAGCCCCCTGGTGACACCGAGGGTGACCCCAAAGACAAGGAAAGTCCTAAAGGACACCTGAAGCCCCCACTCCCACCCCATGCCAAAATCTCAAGAGGCTTGGGAGGGGCAGCTGTGAATCAAGCCCTGGGGCACCCGAGGGAAATCACCAAGCATGCGGCCCACGGAAAGGGCCCCGGGCTGACCACCCAAGCTGCTCCACTAGAAGAGATTCTCTCAGGGTGCCAAGTGAGGCCGCGCTGGCCTGGAGTCCAGCAGCACCCACTCACACCTGCAGGACCTCTCCCTTGAGAAGGTCGGGTCCCACGCCCATCGGCCTGCTCAGCCGATGCCTCTCGAGCGCCCCCTACAGCCCCGCAGCGGCAATTACAGGCACTGCCGTTGCCTCCCCATCGAGCCGCAGCGCCCACAGCAGCGGCGCACAGCGGGCACTATTACCACCCGCACTCACACATGCAGACACGGAGAGGCCCCACGGTGATGAAGGGGTGGGGCTGATAAAGGTCACTGGCCTGAAATGCCATTTTAGGACCTTCCACGCATACTGCAGCGACACAGGCAAATATCGCTTCCACAGGCACACGGACAGGGAGAAGTCCGAAAGAGGGGAGTGAGTGATTCAAGCCCGGCAAGCGCTGTCCTTGGCCAAAGGTCAACCTTGAAATTTTGTAGGGTGAAAGAAGACAAAATGAAATGCTGTGCCTCGATGTCTGAGCCCCATGTGACCAGGAACAAATCTCTGAAACTCTTGTGGCCTGTTTCAGATTTGCTGATAGGATTTAAAAAAATTTTTTAAAGTCTTCCACCCTGTTACAACATGATACCTAGCTGATCTGAAAAACTCAAAAATTACCCTGAAAATACTTAATTTGTGTGCAAACAAAAGATATCTACTAAAATGGGATTATGGGGCACCATTGATAAAATGGGATAATGTGGAAAGGATGTACTTCACTAACCAGCTCTTACGAGTCTCAGAAATCATTGGGAATTAGAGCTGAAAGAGGCCGTCGAGACACTAAGTCAAGGAGAATAAAATGAGAGGCAGAGAAGGCTGATTAATTTATCCCAGGGCAGGGAAGCAGACTCATCCCAAAGGATAGGGCATCCGCCTACCACATGGGAGGTCCACGGTTCAAACCCAGGGCCTCCTTGACCCATGTGGAGCTGGCCCATGCACAGTGCTGATGCATGCAGGGAGTGCCGTGCCATGCAGGGGTGACCCCACATAAGGGAGACCCACGTGCAAGGAGTACACCCCCGTAAGGAGAGCCGCCGAGCGCAAAAGAAAGTGCAACCTGCCCAGGAATGTCGCCGCACACAGAGAGGTGACACAGCAAGATGAGGCAACAAAAAGAAACACAGGTTCCTGGTGCCGCTGATAAGGATAGAAGCGGTCACAGAAGAACACACAGCGAATGGACACAGACAGCAGACAACTAGGGAGGTGGGGGAATAAACAAATAAATCTTAAAAAAAAAAATTTATCCCAGGGCATATAGCTCTGTTCATGCATGCTCAAAAGACTCCTACCTGTTCGTTACTAAATGCCAGGCCCTTTGCTGACCCTGAGCTATCACGCCATTGTTCCTGAGAAGTTATGTCTGCAGGGAGGGCTTGCCCTGTTCTAATTCACACACAGGACTCCCAGCAGCCCTCAGGACACGAAAATGAATGAGACGTGCTCTGTACATCTTTTCTTTTACTTCATTAGCAAGGAAACCTTGGTCGTGTCATATACCCAATCTGTGCTCATTTACTCATCTTTTGGAACACCAGAGAAACAACTGAGTTTATTTTTAGGATTAAAGAAATAGAGTAAAACTTCCATAATTTGTTAAACTGCGTTTTGTCCGTTATTTTATTTTTTGAAGTGAAATAAAGTTTAATATTTTTTTTTTTAGAGATGTGTTCCAAACCTTTAGATCTGAGCCTGCAAACTGCTTGGCTCATTCCAGGTTGCAAACATATTTGTCCGGCTTTCCATGCTTTAAAATTTGGGAGATTTCATAGGAAACCTCGATGTTTCAGTTATCTTGAAATATAAGATCTTGGCAGTCTTGGGCTTGCATGGCCCCTTGGCAGTCATCAGCTGGAGTTGAGTAGTGGCTACTCCTAATGATAGAGCTTATGTTCTCCAATTTGCTACTGTCTCCACCACTCCCTATTGTCTCTTGGACAATGCTTATTTCATTTCTTTTTTTTTATTTGACTCTGCCTATAGGCTAATGAGGATGTAATGTATGAGCTAGGTTCTCCAGGCTGGTTGGAAAGACACCAAAGAGACCAAAGAGAGGACTGAAAAACAGTGGGAGACACACTGATAGAAGTAAACTTGGTTTCCCTCTTTAATGGCTCCGCAAAGGCCAGCACCTGGTCTCTTGCCATTCACTGTGGCCTGGCCTCCACAGAGCCCCTTATCTTGGGCACATGCACACAGCCATTCCAGCTCCAAAGTCAGAGTCCATCGAGCCCCAAGTCATCAGCAATGCCAACTATCCACAGTGTGATCAGGGCCCTGCTCAGGACTCAGGAAGAACCAAGAGATGTGGGTCATCCTCACAGCTAAGCCAACCAGAAATAATTATTTGCTGGAGGTCAGCGGAGAAAGTTTGGTATCCTTCTTGGTCGGATTATCACCTCCCATACCAGATCTTCGGTGGCCTCAATTACTGTTCCTAAATTAAAGAGGGATTCCTACCCATTCCCTTGTCCTCGTTACCTGCAGGAAGGCAGAGAGCTCAAGGCCCATCCACATCAGCAGCCAGCAGGGGCTCATCCGGAGAGCCATGGGGTCCAGTCTCCTGGGTGCCTCACCTGCACCTTACGGAAGAGAGAGATGTTTCCCATCAGCTCCAGCCTCGTCATTTAACAGAGCAGCCCAGAGAGGTTCCCTGAACCCCAGACACCACCTTGGAAAGGTGTGGGTTGGTCCAGAATGGAGCTGCCCACTGCAGGGTGCCGGCCGCCAGGGGCTCCTTTAGGCGGGAGCTGCACCGCGTCAGGAGGAAGAGGCACCCCTGCACCAGCCACCCCCCGGCACATTTGTCAGCAGCAGGGTGTGGCCACTGGCACCCTACTCAGGAAGCCAGCCTGGAGCCAAGGGTGAGGGCAACTGCCAGCTACTGCTACCTTAGGCAGAAAAGAGTCGAACATCAAATACTCCAGCCCGGAAAGGGGCAGGGACCTGCATGAGGTCACCCAGCAAAGACAGAGACCATTCCAAGCCTGGGACTCAGGTCTTCCCTTAGGCCAAGGCTTTCTCCTCTAGATGACACTTGGCGAACCCAGAAAAAGGCCGGGGAGGCGAATGGACCGGGGCCCGGCGAGCACAGCCCCGGGGCCGGCCTCGCTCCATCTCCCGGAAGGAGGTGACCCCACCGAGCCCACGAGGCCTGGGGAGGGGGCTTCAGCGCCTGCCTGAGCCCCGACAGGGAAATCGATACCAGCGGAGGCTGGAAAAGCCGAGGTCACCCTCGCCTCTCGCCTCGCCTCGCGGGCGCCTTGGCGGAGCTGGTGTCCGGGGGCGGGTCGGTGGCTTCCCTCCATCTGGAGAAAGCATTAAGGGCCCGGCCTAATGCGATCCGCAAATGTGCTGCTGCTTCCGACCTGAGGCGGCGACTCCAGGCTGGAGCGAGGCGGCTGGTGGCGGCCCAGGAACGCTGCGCGCCCGCGACGCTCGCCCCCAGCTCTGGAGCGCGCGCTCCACCCGCTCCCCGCCGCCTGGCAGTCGCCGCTCCAGCGCCCGTTCCAGCCCCTGTCACCCGCACGCCCACTTGCCACGCCGGGCGCGTCGCCCCAGCCCGCAGCGCTCCCGGCGTTTCCCGACCGGCCGGAGCTCGGGACGCACGAGGCCACTCGCTGCCACCGGCGGGCTTTGCACCCCGCAACCCCAATCCTGAGAACCGCCAGCCCTGCGGAGGTCCTCCCCCCATCATCAGGGGCGCCCGCGGCCCGCGAAGAGCCCCCGAAGGAGTTTCTCCCGGCAGCCTGCCGAGCCCCGTGGGCTCCGAAATCGGAGCGATCGTGAAGTCCCCGGGTCCGCGGGGCGCCCCGGGCACCCCGAGCTCGCTTCCAGCCTGGCTCCCCCTGGCGAAAGGCCGTCCCGCGACCCCCGTGGGGCGCCCCCGAGCACCCACCTTGCGGCGCGGCGGCGTCTGGGGGTGCAGCCCGCGGGCCGCGCGGCCTGGGCGCGCAGGGGCGAGGCTGGCGGCGCGGCGGGCTCCGCACCTCGCGCGCGGCGCGGCCCAGGACCTTCCCCGACGCCGGCCTCCCGCCGCGGCGCCGCCGAGCAGTGGAGTGGGGCCGGGCCGCCCCGCCTCTCCCGCCCCTGCGGGCGCGGAGCGCAGCGCTGGCCGCGGCCCAAGGCGGAGGGCGCGCGCCGCCACCTGCACCGCCCGGCAAGTGCACGGCGCGCCCCGGCCGCCGCCGCGCGGGCACCGCGCCCTGCACCCGAGCGGGGGGCGCCGGCGAGCCCGGGCGGGGGGCCGGGCGCGGGCCTGCGGGGCCGCGGCGACGGCCAGACTCGGCTGGAACGCTCCTCCGCCCGCTTCCTGGAAGCCACTCCTCGCGCTGGGCCGGCCGCCAGGCGCGGGGCCAAGAGCCGCGACGGCCGACGCCGCCACCGCCGCCGCCCGCGGCCGGCGCGCCGGGGCCAGGCGGCCGGGGAGCCCCGCGGCCCGAGCCGGGGGTGGCGCTCCCGTCGCCCCCTCCCCGGCCCCCCGCCTGGGCGCCGATTCCGCACGACGAGGCCCCCGCGGGCGCGCCGAGCTCTGCCCGGAGCCGCTGGCTCGTGCCTGCGCGCCCCGGGCGCTCCTGGCCCGGCGTGACCGAAGTCGCAGAGCAGTGGCCCGCTCCTGGCCAGCGCCCGCGTCGCCTCGGCCCGCACTCCGCGCAGGGTCCGGTCGACGCGGGGGCGCCCCGCACGTGCGCCCCTTTTCAGGAGGGAGGGGAGGACCCCGCAGCTGCCCGGGCAGTGCGGCGCAGGCCGGGGGTGGACGCGCGCCTGCGGGTGTCGGGGACGGGTGGATGGACCGAGAGACCATGTGGACTTCTGCAGGAGAAGGGGAGGCCCCCACGTCTGTGCCCAGGGACCAGGGGGCTGCTTGGAAAGTGTGCATTAGGCCCCCATCACCATCTCCTAGCCCAGCCATCACTGAGCCGAGCACCTGCTGTCAGCCACTGTGCCCAGCTCGTTGCATCTAGCCCTCACCACAGCCTTAGGGGATAGTTAGCGTTATGCTCATCTCACAGACGAGGACACAGGCTCAGGGGATAAACAGCTCGCCCACCGTCAACGCGGCAGTCAGGGTCGGAGCCCACACCTGCTTCCCTGTCCACAGTCGGGACTGTTCATCCCCGGGCTAGCCCTCCTACCTGCTCTGTGTACAGTCCACTCCAGATGCCATGAGAGCACCTATGAGATGAGCTGGCCCTGCCCGCCCCCCCTCCCCTGTTCTCCCCTTCCTTACTCTGGTGACATCCTCTGGCCAAGGAAAGGTCCCCCAAGGCTGTCTGGCCACTGCCTAGAAAACGGCTGGATTTTTATGGGCAGAGGATAGTCAGTGTGAAGTAGGCTGGGCTAGCCCAGAACCACAGGACCTTTGCACATGTTTCTTACACAAGTGACTCAGAGAGGAAGACCTGATCCAGGCACCTTCCTTGTATGAACTCACTTATTCATCACAACAGCCTATGGGTAGGTATTGTTTTCATTCCCATTTTACAGAAGAAGCTGGAGAGAGGTTTAAACACATGTTCTTAGCAACCGGGCCATATAACCACTCCTCTTGTCATTCTGACTCTAAAACCAGCCCTTATGCATTGTGGCATCTATTGCAAAAATCACATGAATATTCAAGATGAAATAGAGAATTCAAAGAAACATTATGCTTGTGCAGTGGCAGCTGTGTTGATCTGAGCTCGTGGGGCCTTTAATTCAGGAAAGCACTCTGGAGTTGGGGCATTTGGCTGGAAGCACTGCAGCCGCTCTGCTCTAGGTGTTCGTCGCTCAGCAAGACTTCCCATCTTGTTTCCTCTTGGGCACGTTTGATTCACGATGTGACACATTGAGAACTGGGGTGAGGGCTGGGGCTTCTCTCCCACAGGTTACATCGAGCTCCCCCCGCCAGCTCCGTGAGCAGCTGGTCAGGGGTGAAAAGCAGAAGAGAAAACACCGCCAATAGCCTGTAAGCTCCGCCTTCCTGGTCAAGCAGTTAGGTGAGGATAACGCCAGGTGAGGACGAGCCTCCCCGGGGAGGGGTGGCGGGACCTCACGAGCCTCGCCTGGGGACGCTTCGCACTGGCTCGTCACCGCACCTCCGCAGTAGCACTAGATGTTACCTCTCTGCCCAGGTGTAGACATGGTGCCTTCCCTCAGTTACCCACCCACTTACCCTTTCCACCCCTCCACCCCCAGGTCTGGTGGAAATGTTTAAACTTGACATTGCCAAAAGCATGGGGGCAGGAGTGGGAGGAACAGAAGAAAATTTACCCCAAAATGCCATCTGGCCACTCGGGCCACCAGGCATGGCTGCCCACACCGTCTGGCCCTGGGGGTCCTTCCAATCTAGCTCCGTGGTACACTTTGACTCTGAGAAGCCCAAAAAGCCAAGTTCCATCACCTCCTAAGACCCATCTTGTCCCGTGTCACGTTACTTGCCGCAGGGTCTGCTGCTTCTCTAGATGAGCGACGGATATTCCGCCTCTTTTCCCGGCACTGCCTACCAACCCCAACAGAAAAGCCCATCAGGACACGGCCGTGCACCCTTCACAGGAGGGACCTGGAGGACCAGGGGTGGGGGAGGGGGGTTACCCTGAGAGGCAGGGACCACCACTCAGGGCGCTGGCCTTAGTTGGTTCTCTCTGCTGAACGGCTTTCTGGTTGCAGGGCTTGCAAAGTGCTCTCAAGAAGACTGCTGGAGGCTTGGAGAAAAGGAGCACTTGGACATAAATCCTGGTGAAGTTACAACTGACTGCAGTAAGCGCAAAGGATATACTGCCAGCCGCCGCCGCCGGGGGCTATGGGGCAGGCACGTTAGGTGAGCACGGTGTCGAGGGCCACAAGGCTCCCGAGGGAGTACCTTTAGGGCAGAACCTGCAGGGGAAGGAGCAAGGGCAGAGCAAGCCTGTGACTCGGTCAGGTCTAGCCACGGCCTGTTCCAGAAACCACACCGTAGAGTAGCCCTGTCCTGAAGCAAGAGGCATGGGCTTTTGTACCCCCCTGCCAGCCAGTCACTGCCACCCCAGGAGTCGGGTTAGATGCACCTGCCAGAAAGGCACAGCAGCTGGGGTTAGATGCACCTGCCAGCAAGGGGGCTTGGACGGGGCGTCCTCACCTTCTGCTCCTACTCCACAGGGCTTTGTGGGTATCACCAGCCCTGCACGGCAGACATGCTCATCTAGCAGCAGGGGGGTTCTGCCTCTCCGGGGAAGAGACCTCTTTTCGAAACAAGCGGAAGTTTGCCTTACAAGACACTGTGCAAGTGTTCACCCGGTCGCTCTCCTGCCTCATGAGGAGGAGGGAAGAAGGGAAGAGGCGGTTCTGCTTGGCAAGGCGCTCTGTGCACTCTGGAAACCAGCATTCTTGGTGTTTGCCTGCAGCCGTGCTGTGGTCACCGAGGGGCTCCCCAGGGGTCTTAGAGATGCCAGTTCCACGATTTCAAGTTAGGAGCTTAGGGACTGGGGTTCCTGCAGGCCTGGAAACCTGAGGCAATCATATCACAGGAGTGGGGGAGGGGCTGGGCAGGCTCTTTCTGGAAAGCTCCAAATCTTAGGAGCAGGGTAAGGGAGGGCGAGAGTCCCCAGAGGGCTTTGGAGAATGGGGTTGGGGTTTGGTGACCCTCCCCAGGGCCCAGGGCCGGTGAGGTGCTAACCTATTTTGTGCAAGTCTCACACTGTGAGTTCTGCACATATGGCCACATAGACGGCACACTTTAGCACATGAGCAAAGCGTGGCTACCCTGGGAAGAATGGATTTGCTGGTGCTTTGGAACTTTCTCATGCTGTCTTCAAAAAGACCCTTGTCTTCTCTCCCCTTGGAGGCACACAGTGAGTGTGGACAGCACGGAAGCACCAGGAAATCCAGTTCTGGTCCAGGCTTGGCCACAAGTTGGGGGATTCCGGGCAAGTCCCTTCATCTCTCTGAGCATCAGCTTTCCTCTTTGTCTTGTAAAAGTTTAAAAACTAGAAAATTCCAAATTTCCTTCCAGCACAAATGCTGAGGTTGTTTTTAACACTTTGCCTGCATGATATGACAACACTTCCCCAATCTAGAGTTCAACTCCAGCAGTCTCTTATTCTCACTGCAGCCAAAACCAGTAAGAGAAAAGGCCCCTGAGCAAAGCAGTCAACACCAAAGGTTTAAGCATGTTGCATGTAAACCCTAGGACCCCATCAAAATTATTAATTCTTATTTTGCAAATAGTTCTAACATTTGTTCATGTGGTTTTTAAGAGTAAATTAGAGGCTATAGATTAGAGAAGGACAGCATAATGGTGCTATGAAAAAACCATCAAAAGGCACAAAAGAAGTAAAAAATATACCAAAGTCGGGTACAGCTCAGTTCACCTCACTGGAGCTTGAGAAGTTCATTATGTCGTTACCCAGTACTGGGTTCAGATCCACGAATTTGTGTCATCTGTGAATACATTTGTTCACCAGATTATGTTTAAGAGGTAAGGAAGTGAATGCTACAATTTAGAAAAATGGCGACTCAAAAATGGGTTAAATTTATGGAGAGGAAAACAAAACCAAACAGTATATAGTCCTTTAAATAGTCAAGTTTAGCTTACTTTAAAACTCAAGAAATGAGGCTAGAACATCATCTGACAACTCTTGAAGACAAAGATTTTATTCCAAAATTGATTAATTTGGGGAAACGGACTTTGGCCCAGTGGTTAGGGCGTCCGTCTACCACATGGGAGGCCCGCGGTTCAAGCCCCGGGCCTCCTTGACCAGTGTGGAGCTGGCCCATGCGCAGTGCTGATGCGTGCAAGGAGTGCCGCGCCATGCAGGGTGTCCCCCGCGTAGGGGAGCCCCACGCGCAAGGAGTGCACCCCATAAGGAGAGCCACCCAGCGCGAAGGAGGGAGCAGCCTGCCGAGGAATGGCGCCGCCCACACTTCCAGAGCCGCTGACGACAACAGAAGCGGACAAAGAAACAAGAAACAAGATGCAGCAAAAAGACACAGAAAACAGACAACCGGGGGAGGGGAGGGGAATTAAATAAAAAAATAAAAATAAATAAATCTTTATTTAAAAAAAAAAAATTTGATTAATTTGAGCAAAAAGCCCCCAGAGTATAGAGTGTGAAATACTATTTCTCTAAACACTACATACACTTTAGTGTTTAAAAATGTGGTATGTTTTCTTACAAATTATCAAGATGAGCTGTGTTAAAAAAACGCCTTTTCCCCGGCGCTGCACTGCCTGCCACTCACCCTGCGGTATAAAACAAGGCCCGCCCGTTCAGTCCTACAGTTCCTTGCGCTCTCAACTTGGCAATACTTAGGTTGGAAGCACCACAAAGGAATACTTGAAAAGTCTTTTTTTCAACTATAAGTTCAATAAAAACATTGCTATGTATTAAGTTTTACAGAACACACTTAACTTTGGTGGAAGGTTTGGATGGCCAGTTAAGGAGTTTTGTACCTCCTTTACCAAGACTGGGGTCAAAATGTTCTATGGCATGAGTGTGAGGAAGCAGTTTCCTTCAGACCCCACGAGAGCCACCGCTGGGCAGCGTTTGGGCTAAAGAACCATTCAGTTCGGTGCCATGTAGTTCAGGCGATAGTAACTGAGAATCTGCTGTGTCTGGGCGCGCTGGGTCCTGGGAAAACGATGGCGTGGCAAGGTAGAGCCCCTCCCCTAAGCCAGTGTGACACGTGTTCCCGAGGTGTCCTAACGGAGAGTTCTAAAAGCATGGGGTGAGAGGGCAAATAATCCAGTCTCAGATTTCTCAGGAGAAATGACCTTTTAGTTGAGAACTAATGGTTAAGTAGAGACACAGCGTCTTATTGAAAAAACATAAAAACTTTACTCTTCTTCTGTGGATTTTCTCCAGTGAAAACCAATATACTATCCAACATGTGCATTTTAGAATAATATAAATGGCTGGGCAGTAGCTCCAGGGAAGATCTACATGCTCTAGAACAAATGGCATCTGTCCAGGTCCATCAAGTTCACACCGATGCACACATCCGCAGCCCCTTGACCTTGAGAGTAGCGAGGGGACAGCATAGGGCGCCTGTGCTGGGTGACTCTGTCAGGGCCCCTAGTTATCTCTGTTCCTGGTATTCACCTTCCAGCGTAATCTCCTCCGCAGGACTGTGGGCAGGACCTGCCGCCTGCTTCTACCCTACAGAATACAGCACAGGTGACGCAATATGGTAACTTCCCTCTTGCTAGCATATTCTCTTGACTTGCTTCCTTGCTGAAGTTACCCACCAGGTGGAGGGGCCCACACGCAGGTGCCAAGGGCCCCCAGGTGGGGGGGCCCACACGGCAGATGCCGAGGGCCCCCAGGTGGAGGGGCACACACGGCAGGTGTCAAGGGCCCCCAGGTGGAGGGGCCGACATGGCAGGAGCTGAGGCCTCCAGCAGCCAGCCAGCAAGCAGCTGAGTCCTGCCAGTACCCACGTGTGCTCCAGGCTCCTCTTGAGCCTCAGGCAAGACCCAGCCCCGGCCAACACCTTCTGTGGCCTCCTAAGACCCTGGAGCAGAGGTCCAGCTAAACTATGCCTGGGTTCCTGACCCACAGAAATTGTGAGAATAACAAATGTGATGCTCTGTTATACAGCATCTGCTACTTGCCATCTCCTTCCTCTCTCCAGTACTTTCTCTGTGGTGTCAACTGTGAAATGGGCTGGAAGTACCTCAGATCTAGAATTAGGAATCAAGTTTTTCATCTACTCAAAAGCTTCTAAAAATACTTTTAAAATTGTTTTCTTTTTTCAATGTTTGGTGCAGCAGAGGCAATGCTATATGTTCACCACCTCCCAGAAGGCTATGTGTTCCAGCCATCTTTCAGGCAGGCAGAGACTTGAGGAACGTTCTGGCCAATTAAATAAGACTGGAAGTGAAGTGTATTACTTCCTGACTGAGGCAGTGAAAACCCCCTATGGATTCTCCAGTCGCTCTCTTCTCTTTAGGCAGTGAACATAAAGGTGTGTTGACATAGCAGAGCCTCGAAGGATCCTGGACCACTGAGCCACCCTATAAATGAGAGCTGCCCTGGAGAGTCATCTGACCTATGCTACTTTACAAGAATAAGAAATAACCTTTATTGGGAAACCTCTTAAGTTTTTTTGAGTTATTTTTTTACTGCAACATAAACCCAGTCTATGCTGACCAATACATTTGGAATGCAAAGTGAAAATGTACCTGGCAAAAGTAAGTCTACAGAGCAAGTCTATAGAGTGAAGTTCACATATGCAATGCTACAGTGTTTTGAATTTTATCCCAAGGGCAATAAGGAGCTTAGTCTAATACCTGTGACAGCAATGATATCAGAAGATTGGCTCTTAGGAATAATTGCTCTGGCTCTATTTTATATAATCCAAGCAAGAGATCGTGATGGCTTAACCTGACCTACATAGCAATGGGCATAGAAGAAAACGGATGGACTTGAGAGTTATTTAGGGTAAAATGGACAACACATGAATGATTTAAAGAGTGGGGTACATCAGAGAGGTGAGTCAAGGCTGGCACCCTGATTTCTGCCACGGGCCACGGATGATAACACCGGAAGAGGAACACATCTGGGCAGGAGGGGGCAGCGCTGAGTTGAAGACTTTGTAACAATTTGAACTGCAAGTGTCTGTGGACCTGGATGTCAGGAAGACAATCTGGACTGAAGACTCAAATTAGTGAATCGTCAGCTATGACTGACACTTGAAGCCATGGAATTTGGTGATGTGGGTGAAAGGAGTTAGCTGGCTATTCATCCATCATCTGTCCATTCATGTGTTTATCTGGACAGGAATTTCTAAAATTTCTGTAGAGTGCACATAATATGTGCATAATTTCCACCAAAGAGTGAAAACATTAGAAACTCATGTCCTTTTATCAAAAAAAAACAAAACAAAACAGCTGTCATTATGAGCCGCTTTTGATTTCTGCCTGCCTCTTCACCATTGGCTCGGATGGGTCACCAGCTCTGTTCTTTTGCTCATCCACTGTGAATTTCAGCCTGAAAGATACACCCGGAAGCCCTTGATTCCTCCGAGATCATTTTGACATTCAATCCTAGCCCCAGTCGCTGGTTTACCATCAAAGCAAGAGCAGGACTTACTCGGCATTTCCCATGAAATTGCTAAATGCAGTTTCATTAAATATGTGCCAGGGCAGCACATTTTGATTGTTGTCTTTAAAGATTGAGAAAGAAACCAAAAGACTTCCTGAGACAAGTATCCTCAACATCATATATGGAGTCAGGAAAATTGAGAACAAGGTGTCCAGTGTCCTGCAAAGCCTAAATAAGGAAAAAAGGGAATCATTTCAAAAACTGAAATTGACATGAAATTTAGATCAGACGGAAACTTCAGATCCAAGACGATTTGAGCTCAAATAATGAACTCAACCTATTCTTTGCCCTACTGAAATTACCAAGTGAATATGGTAGAAAATACTCTATTAGTGATAGAAACTGGAGAAGGGGCTCATCCACATATCTGAGACACAGAGGTCTGATGAAATACAGCAATAACCATTGCCCTAGCCACGATGTCCCTCATGAAGAGGGAACAGAGCTGCATGCGTCTTCCTTTGACCCCACCAGGAAGGTAAGGAGACATCTCTGGAAATAAATAGTTTAACAAGTATAAAAGAAAGAGAGTAACTAATATGGGTTTGCAATATTGCTCTCTCCCTCTGCCTTCAAAGGCGGGCCGATTCTTCACTTGTTCACCAGCTGTAAGGTTTCCCGTGGGCTTAGAGTGGATCGGAAGAAGCCTATCAGGATAGCATTTCTACTAAAATATTGTTGGGAGTGAGCTAGAGGACAAAGGGTCCAGGAGACTGAAAAGAGAGAAGACAAAAACAGCCAAGTGGCTGAGAGGGGTTTGTGGAGTCGAGAGATAAGGAGATCAGATGGGCAGTTGCTGTGGTGAGTGGGACTTGGTGGAGAGATGTAGAAAGTCCATGTTAGCAACGCTTCTCTTGTGTTGTACAATGAACTAGATTTGAAGCTGTGCTGATGGATTGAGGCAGGCACACAAAATCCAGTTTTCTTCCCAGCAGTTGGCTGGAGGCAGATTGATGTAAATCCAGTGCCAAGAGCTAGCCTAAAGATGCTCTCTGCTGGCCTTCTCCCTGGGGCACGGGAGAAGGACTCGCCGTGGTGGGAGCTCTCCTGCGTGGCCCCCTCCTGGCTGCCTCTTGCCAGCTCGCCTCTCTAGTTTCCTCTTTAGCTATGAGACCATGGGTTTTAAATATTCCCCTTAAGGTAAACAAAATACACCATCTTCCCAGTGAGGGTTCAGGGAGTACTAACCCTCTGTCTTATGGATCTCAAGGGTTGCAGGGGTCTTTGGAAGATGGTTAACTGAGTGGAAGATGCACTGGGGGAGTAGAGGGCAGTTGAAGATAAGGCAACCTCATCCCTTTTTGTTGTGGACTTTCTCAGCTATTACCATTTGTGTAGCTTCACACTGGGAATGATAAATATATACACACAAATGGAATGGTATATGCAGACGGAAACAGAATAAAACAGTAGAAGAAAACGTGACCTAGTTTAACCTAGAAATAACCTAGAATCACCTAGAAATAAAAACTGGGAGGTGCTAGTTTTCAAGGGGAAGCAATAAACAGCACCCCCTTCTCTTGTCAGGTATATGTGTTGCAAATGTTTTCTTCCAGTCTGTGGTTTGCCTTTTCATTTTCTTAACAGTGTCTTTAAACAAGCAGATTATAATTTTAATGTTCAACTGACCAGTTTGGCCTTTTGTGGTTAGTGCTTTATGTGTCCTAAGAAATCTATGCTCACCCCAAGATTATGAAGATATTCTCCTATTTTCTTTTAGAAGCTTTACAGTTTTAATTTTTATGCTTAGGTCTATGACCCATATTGAATTAAATCTTATGTATGGGGTAAGGTAGGGATCAAGGCTTATTTTATTTTCCATAAGGCCCTCCAGTTGTTCTAGCACCATTTGTTCAAAACAAAGCTTCCCTTCCCCCCATTGAATTACCTCAACACCTTTGTTGAAAATAAATCTACATTTACATGTTAGTCTATTTCTAGACTCTTCTGTTCCATTGATCTATTTATTCTCTTGCTAAGTCTACACTCTTTATTATTGTATATTTTTAGTAATTCTTAGAATCAGGTACTATAAATTTTCTAACATTGTTCTTCTTTTCTCCAAAATATCTGGCTGTCCTAAGACTTGCATTTCCATATAAATTTTAAAATCAGCTAGTCAATTTCAACAAAAGACTACTGGGATTTTGATTAGAATTGCATTGAGTTTATAAATCAATTTGGAGAGGATGGCCATTCTAGCAATATTGAGTTTTCCAATCCATGAATATAGTCTCTCCATTTATTTAAATCTTAATTTTTATATGCATTATTTTCTAGTTTTCAGTGTAAGGGTCTTGCATATCTTTTGATAATTCATTTCCTAAGTATCTTATGTTTTCTGATGCTAATGTAAATAGTATTGTTTTTAGTATTTTACTATTAAATTTAGCACTGAATAATTGTTGCTGGGATATAGAAACATTTCTGCTTTTCACTCTTTGCACCAGTTGTTTCTTTCTCTTACTCATTTTAAGAAGCAATTATATAAGGCTATATCTTAGACATAGTCCCTTTTCTCTTTCCTATAGTCTAGTTTGGCCTCTGAAAACTTGAGTCTTCTTTGAAGTATGCTTCTCTCAGTCTTCATTCCCCAAAGTTGGAAAGAAAAACCTCTTCCCCATTCTTCTGGTTTCCATGAGGAGGCATTTTCCCTAAACATTGGGAAGGTGGGTAGGTGGACTGCCTCACAGTGTAGCCTTAAGGTTAAACAGGAACACCCATGTAAAGCAAATGACATACCTCTACTCCACAGAGGTAAACCTAACTAATTCTTCCTCCATTTGGGTTAGGACACAAAAACTAGCTCCTAAGAGGAACAGCCTCAGCCTGAATTATGCTAAGTCCAAAGGTCCCCAGGAACCCTTGGTCCCAAAACAAGCTGACACAACTTTTCCTGGAGGAGCCATAACATCCACTTTGATTCCTGCCCCCTCCCAGTGACTTACCTTTGAAGCAGATAAGAATCTTTAAGGCAAAGGAACTTGGAACAAGTCTTGGGCATCTTCTAGACAGGTAATTCAGATGTTTGAACACTGGTGTATCTTTCTGCTGAACCCACTTCACTAGGACTTATCCTCCCTGACTCTAGGCTGTGACGTCTGCTTAATGCTCCTGGACTTAATCTTGGTGTTACTATTTGGCCTCCTTTAGCTGAGGCAGGAGGGAAGTGAAGGCCCACCCGCAGGCCTCCTGACCTGCCGTCAGAGCCAGCATCTAGGCGTCTGTGCCCCCTGGTCAGCCATGGGCCCAGGACAAGTTTGTGCCTGGAAGGCTGTGCTTAAAAATCAACCCGGCATTGAGAATAACAAGGCCTTTTGCCAACACATTGTGTCATATTTATTGGGCCATACAGGTAAGCTAAAACACGCTGAAGGGAAAGACCAGATGCCATCAGTAATGTCAAGAAACAAAATATTTAGCATTTTTAGTTGCACATGTTGCTTTTTAAAACCACTGCAGTGGAAGAATATAGGCAATTCATTGACATAACTGCAATGGATGTGATTTATTTTTAGCAACGAGATGTACATACATTTATAACCAGTGACTTTTAAGACAATAAGCAAAAAAGAAAACTATATTTTCATGTAGCTAAGCCAAGATCATTTATACAAATTAAGCGGATACAAAATACATTAAAAATAGAACACACATACAAAAGTCATTAAGTTGGTCAAAGAGCAAGGATGTCACAGAACACCACATTGAGAGAACATTGGTGTGAATTCATTTCGGTTATCAAAGTATATCCAAAGTTTGAGTTACACATTTACTGAGGTAAAGGCACGATCACTTCAACATAATTAATGGGGAAGAAGCCAGATTCCCCACGTATCATTCCTTCATACCAGTTTTCATCTATTTGATTGGTTAATGTAATGATGTCCCCTTCTTTAAATCCTAGTTCTCCTTGGTTTTCTGGCTCAAAGTCATAGAGACCACGACAGCAGGGTTGATCCATGGGAACTTTAGTACCTGTCCACATCATATGGAGACAAAAAGGATAGGTTAACATGACAGATTACCCATGGGAGCCTGGAAACCTGGCAAGGATGGAAGAGCTACTAAAGGCAGCCCTCTGCCTTCTTCCCTTGGCAAGGCTCAGTTCACGGTGCTGTGTGTGGTCTCGGGTTCCCCCAGCTCTACCCAGCTGCCCTTCACCTGGTGCCTGGGCAGGGCTGCCGGGCTCAGCTCACTCTCATGGTAATCCCAGCCAGGGAGTTCCTGCCCAGCCCATCTCCCTGCAGCAGCTACACAGCTCTGTCTGGAGCCATGAAGGAGCCCAGGTCTCACCCTTGGGTGCCCTAATAGTTTCTTAGTGGAGTCAGGACACAAAGAGGAGAAACATCTAAATAACAGAGATGAGGCTGTGTATCTCTTAGGGTTCAGAAGCTTGGAGGGGAGAGGAGGAGGGGAGGCCCAGGAGGTTAGGGAGCACGCCCTAGAGCTGGAACGTGGACCCGCTGGAACGTGGCCAGGATGAGGGACAGAGGGGAGGAACCAGGATAAGGAGCAGACCATTTACAGACCAGCCTAATGTCTGCGGATTATTGAATCAAGACCGAACTTCAGAATAACATTTGTAAAATACTTTTTTTTAGATTTCAAACTAAAACATAGTATTGTTAAAAAAAAAAAAAAAGAAAATACATATATGCAAAATTGAAGAAAGCCAGCTGTAACCCATTAACCCAGAACCAATGTTAAATTAGCATTTTGGCATAGAAACTTCCAGATATCACTATGAATATATTTGTGTACATATTTACATATAGTTGTTTCCATAAAAGAATCATCCTGCACCTCTGACTGTGAACATCTTTCCAGATTATTTTAATTCCTGACCAGTTGTCAACTGCATGAATACAAAAATGTCTTTAGCCAATCTCCTATTATTAGACATTTAAGGACCTTCCTTCCTTTTTCCCTCCCTCCTTTCCTCTTTCTTTCTCACTCTCTTCCTTTCTTCATTCCTTTCTTCTTTTTCTTTCATTGTCTCTCGGTTTTCACATAATTCTTTGAAAAAAAATATATATATATATATTTGCCAACATGCACAATTAATCCCTTAGAATAAATTCCTAGAAGGGGATTTGCTGGTTATAGTACTTGAATTTTTCCAAGACATTTGATATTTACTGTCAATCTATTTCTCTATCACGTTTTTTCCTAAAAAGAAATTGAAGGACTCATTTTATATTACAAATCTTAACCCTTTATCTCTCATGACTGATATAAGCATTAGCCCCAGCTTATTGTCTGTTTTCCATTTTCTTTTGGAGTGTGTATTAAGGGCACGGTTTGTTTTGTTTTGGCATACATACAGAAATTTTCAACAGTATACGTAGTCGAATTGATCAAACTTTTCATTCATGGTTTATCCTCAACAATTATATGTGAATATTCTAATATATTTCATTCCAATAATTTTTGCTTTTTTTTCTTATGAAAATTTTTACTTTTAATCAATTTGGATTTAGGAGAATAGTATGAGTTGAGGATTTTTCTTTCTTAGTAGCAATGCTTAAGCAGTTGTCCCAATACAATTTGTTAAATAATCCATTTTCTACTGATTTTCAAATACTATCTATCTTTATGATACATTTAATCATCATGTGAATGTAATTCTATTTTAGGGTTTTCTGTTTTGTTCCACTGATCCATTTCTATACCAGTACCATAGCATTTAAAATATTTTAGCTTTAAAATAAATTTTAATAACTGATAAGACAAGTTCCTCATCATTAATCCACTTTAAAATTCCCTAGCTATTTTGATGAAATCGTTCAACCAAGTAAATTTTAGTATCAGGGTACCAACTTTCCCTAAAAAATCTCGTTTCAATTTGAATTGGATCATAAGAGTTTTTTCCTTAAGTATTAATAAGATTAATTTTAGGAGTTTTTTTTTTTAAATAAATGACAACTCCATGCCTTGAAGAAACAATACTTATTCATGTGTTATACTTTATACTTTTTACTCTATGGCTGGACTGGTTTGTCACTATGAAAGATTTCTGCATCTGTATTTAAAAGGGAAATTAGACTGTAGTTTTCCTTTCTATGCTGTTTCAGGTTTTGTTATCAGAACTATTTCAGCTGTATAAACTCAACTTTTCTTCTTTTTCTATTTTCTAAACATTAAATATTAAACCTTGCCCCAAACTATCTGGGCCTGTGGCTTTCTAAACGCAGGGTGCTTACTAGAGTGTAGCTTATGGTGGCAACTTAGTGGCCCTGGGACCCCACTCGTCTCTAGAGGTCCTGAAGGGGACATGCAGGACCTCCGCAGTTTCCACGGTTCCATGTGAAGGAGCTGGAGGAGGCCGGAGGGTGGGCAGAGGTCCAAGGGCTGCCCAGGCAGACGCTCTGTCCTTGCCCAGGTGGGAGAGAGCATCAAGCCCTCCCTCACCCCAGGAGCTCTGGTCAAGGAACTTCTCCAGATGGGCTGGCTCTGCATCGCGTTCCTGTTGCAGAGTAAAAAGCCCGCTGCTCGGGCCATGCCAGGCCAATTAAAATCAGAATCTCGGGGAGTGGGACCCCGCAGCCGTAGTGTCAAAACTTCCCAGGCGTTTCCAATCCCCACCCAAGGTGGCAAGCCACCGGCGTAATGGCCCTCCTCTCCTCCATTTCCTTTTACCAGATTCTGGGGGTGTTACGGAGCGTCCATTGGCTCCTGTTCCTCTCAGGTGGGCAGCTCCTCCTCGGGTGGTGTCTTGCAGGTAGGTCAGCCTTTTAAAATATGGGTCTACCTGCACTATAATCTCCAGAATTCACTTGATGTTTCTCACACTTGGATGGCTCCTTCCATGCCAGATTCCCCTCCACCACCCCAAGTTAGTATTTTTCTTTTGTCATAATGATAGGAGTTGGGGGGTGGTGGAAGGATTTAAATACTTGGGCTCAGTTCATTGTCTTGAATTTGAACAGAATCCCATGCAGTCATTTCAGAGCACTGGGGAATGCATAATTACAACCCAGAACTTCTCGTTTTCCTTTGGAAATGCAGTGCCTATAAGGGCAGGGAGGGTTGGCCACTGAAAATCCACGGCAACCTGAGCTTTAAGTCAAAGTACGTTTTATTCATGGACAACTGTTTTAATGTGGTCTATAAAAATAATTAGTGTTCTTTAAGCATTTCTTCCATTACCAGTTTGGGACAGAGAGGACCAGGTGCCAAACCACATGGTCGTCTTGGGAAGCATTTCCTTGAACACACAATGTTAATGCCAGAAGAGGAGCTGCCCATCTTACATGCACCCTTCTCTTTTTAAAAAAGAGGCAGAAATGCCTCCAAGAGGTCACGACAGGACCCAGAGGTAACAGACCAGCGAGAAAGAGACACCAGGACTCCAGGCCCACACGGGTTCCAAGTCACACCTTCCATGGTCTATGCAGCTGAGGCTTGCCGAGGCATGTAGGCATTCTGTAGACTCTGATGCTGACTAATTTTTTTTTCCCAGTAGCCTGCAAGCCACCCACAATGACCAAAGCCAAGACTCAATGGCAGGCACACACTCATCCAAGCTCACCACCTGTGTGTGCACGCCCTGCACACGCACCCTGGACAAAGACACACTGCCCACTTGCCACTTCATTCAGCCCAGGCAAGGGGCCCCTGCTACGTTGCCCACTTTGCTCTTCTGAGAGCTGGGAAATGACCAGCACTGACATCACTCCACCAGTAAATAAACCCCCAAAAGGAGCCATCTCTCTCGAGAAGACCTCTGGGTGCAGAGACCCCTGACTCGAGTAGTGTGTGCGCGCACCTGGCTTCCGGCCCAGCGCTGTGCTGCCCGCAGCACCAAGCCCAGTTCTCGACAGTGTGGGCAGCAACCAGAGTGCAGCCTTCCTGCCCTCAACGACAAATGCAACAGGAGAATTCTGAAATATCGTCCAATGCATGTTTCATTCTGGGTCAATGTTCTGAAATATCGTCCAATGCATGTTTCATTCTGGGTCAGAATTTTGAAGTAGGTCCAATGCATTTTTCCTTCTGAGCTGTCCTTGCTAGCCAGGGCTCTCAACCCAAGTAGCTGTGCCTCCCTTACTTTAGGTGCAGGCAGAACCAGATGTGAACAAGGCCGTCAATGTTTAGCTTTTGCTTTCCAAAACAATGACATTTCAGTTGTGAAATGCTGTGAAAAGCAGGGAAAGCCAAGGCTTTCGGGCTTTCCTGCCAGAGTGAGGTAGGCTCTTGTAAGATTTAAAGACAGAGAAAGAGATGGACTGACTCTCAGGTTCCAAAGAACCAGAGCTGGAAGAACTCACAGGTTTCATTACAAGCCGCGGAGAAGGAAGGGCTGCTTCCTGCCACACGGAGAAGAGACACAAGCCCTTCCTGGAGGCAGGGAAGGGGCCGAGAGAGAGACAAGGGCAAGCGAGGACGATGAAGTGCGCCCTGGACGCCAGCCCAAGCAAGAGGGGATTCAGCCCCACTTGCCCTGGAACTGTGGGAGAAGCCAGGCTCCCAGGGGCCTGGCCAACGGGGGGCAGGGAGAATGGAGCAGGGCAGGGGAGGGAGCGTGTGTCACTGAGAAGAAAGGGGCCTGAGCGGGCACCACAGCTCCCCGCCCACTGCCGGTGCTGAGAAGAGACCCCTCGTCCTGCAGAAAATGAGGAAGGTGGACCTGAGGTGCGTGGGCGGGAGCAGAGCCCGGTGCACCTGGCACGGGTGCTGGGCCAGGCCTGTCAAGCCACCCCAGCTGTGCAGCCCGGTGAGGACCCAGAACCCCCTCCTGGGCACCCCGTGAGGCCCCCAAGGCTGCCTTCCACCCAGCACCACCCTCAGGCGGAGAAGGCAGAGGAGAGCCTTTGAGAAAAGCCAACGGCCCTGCCAGGGGATTTCAGAGCTGGCTGTGTTTAAGTCCTGAACTGACTAAAAAATGGATATTCTATGCTTTCTATTGGAAGAGACTAAACCTTAAACTGACAAGATTATGGTTCTTTCCACCATTAGAAGAAATGGAAAAAAGATTTTTTTTTTTTTGGCCAACAGTGGAAATGGAAAAAAGATTAAGTTGTTTGCGCCACTGGTATAGACGGAGGCTCGTAAGGTCAGTTCAGTTATAGAGAAGCGAAGTTTCTGCCCACCTGAGTGACTGGGTGTGAATGTTCCCTCCACACAAAAGGCATGTCAGTGTCCCCACGGATGCAAGAACGTGTCCTCAGGGGCGCCTTCCAAGCCAAACTAGAAGCAGACGTCTCCCAGGGGCCGCAGGGCTGCGCTTCCCGCTCTGAAGCGGGCCCTCCGCTGAGATTTTCTCTTCACTAACAAGCAGCTGTCCTCCCGGCCAGCCTCTGCGGACACGGCTCCTCTGCGCAGGCCGCCCCCCCTCCAGGCTCCCTCGTGCTCGGTGCCGGGCACCCGCGACCACCGGGGAGCAGCGACCCCGGGCCCCCTGCCTGCCGTGGGCCCGCGTGCGTCCTGCAGGCCCCCGGCCCCGCACGGCCCACAGAGGACGCCGCGGCCTGCGCCTGCCCTCGCCAGGAGCCCGGGCTCCTTTCCTCCCACTCCTGAGACCTGGCTTTAAGGTAGCAGGAGAGGGGAGGCGGGGAAACACAGTCTTCCTTGTTAAAGGGCTGAGACAAAGATGATTTGAACAGAGAAAAGGGAGAGTCCCTGTTAAATATTTATTGTTCAAGCTCTGTTCCACTCCATTAGGGGGACTGGAAAATAAAGGAGAGCCTACCAAGGTTTAAGGTGGCAGGGAGTGACAACTGTGAAACCCCCACACTGTAAGGGGGAAAGTAATGTGCACTTCCCTGCTGGCAATAATGCAGTCCTGTTTCTAACAATATCGGGGTCTCTTATTTTAACAGCAGGAAAATTCTCTGCAATGCTCCCTCTCCCCCCACACCCTGCTCCAAGTCCCCCCTTTTTTTGCCCAGGTCCCTACTGTGAAGGGTAACTCACATATACAGAGTTGGCCAGTGCATATACACAGATGCCCAGAGCATTTTGTTCTAGTAACAGCAGTCCCACAGTTCCTCAGCCCTACTCAGCTACAGGGATTAAATAATAATAGCTCTCGGTTTTGTTTTGTTTGTTGTTGTTGTTGTTATTTTTTTAGGAGGTACCAGGGATTGAACCCGGGACCTTGTATATGGGAGGCAGGCGCTCAACCACTGAACTGCACCTGCTCCCCGCTGCCCCAGCTCTCAGTTGTTAAGATTTTCCATACGCCAGGAAAATACTCTAAGTGCCTCAGATATATTAATGGATATAATTCTCAGAGAAATCATATGATGAGGTACCATTATTTCCTCCAGGTTCATAGATGGAGAAACTGAGGCAAGCAGGAGTCCCAAGCACTTCGGGGGCCATGGTGATGGTTAACCTCCATCGCGGTCTAGAGCCCACGCTCTTATCACCAGGCCACGCGCCCCCGAGAACCTTCTGCCTGTGGGTTGGTTCCGGCTCGCTTTCTGAGCCCACCCAGCCCAGGGGCCGGGCCAGCGCTGGGCCGTCTTCACCAGCTGGCCCGGCCTGGGAAGGGGCTCGGGGCGCTCGGCGCAGCGTGCCCCGGGAGCGCCTCTCAAAGCGCCGTCTCCCTAAAGCCAGGAAGGCCCGGCCAGCCCTGCCAGCCCCGCGCAGGGCACGTATTTCGTGTCCAGCTCTCCTTCGCCTGAGGGCCTGCGTCAGAGCGAGCAGGTCAAGCCTTCAACTAAAAGGAAAAACGGGTGTCCGCCCAGGCGGTGGGCTGGGTGGCGCGCGGGGCCGGCCTGGCCTGCTCGTGCCTTCTTGCTCTCGCTCCCTCTCGGCGCCACCCCAGGGCCCGGGAGCCCGTTCACCGCAGCCCTGCGTCTAACCTGGGCTGAGGGGGGGAAGCGGAGTGGCCGGCGGGGCAGGGGGCACCCCTCCTCTGTAGCTCTAGAAACCCTGGCTCCACCGGTGTGCTCGAGCTGGGGTTCCTCTCAGACCACAGGAGCCCGCTGCGCTGTGCGCTCCCCGCCGGCCCTGACGGGGGTCTCGTTACCTGGAAGCGCGGGGTCAGAACAGCCCCAGCTAAGGGAAGGGCGGGCTGCAGGGGGGCCCGCCCCTGTGTTGGGGGAGGGGCCCGCCCTGTGTTGGGGGAGGGGGCGGCCGTGCTGGGCGCGAGGGCCTGGCGGGCTGCGCGGGGAGGAGGCTGTGGGAAGCTACTGACCTGGCGGGGGCGCTCGGCCTCTTAGTAAATGCCCCAGGCTGCTGTGCCCTTTGAGCTTTTGTTCCTGCTTTTTAAAGCTTTCCTCTTTCCTCACTTGTAGCCAGGCTGCGACCTGTCACTTTTTCCTGCTGCCAGGAGCCTTGCCGAAGCAGTCCCTCAGGCCCTTCTACTCTGCCGCTTCCAGTCTGCTGTAGGCTGGGAAATCAGACAACCGGTTAGGGAGCAGCAGCAGGCACCAGATTCGGGGCTCTGACTCTGTAGCAAGTCTGGGGCTCAGTGCCTGCCACACATCATCTAATTTTACCCTTAGAATGAGCCTGTGCAGTAGGGGTGCTAATCCCCCTTCCATCGGCGAGGAAATTGAAGCCCAGAGGTATGAAATGACAGAGCCAGGCTTTGGGCCACCCTCGGACTCCCACGCCCGTTCCACAGTGGGCGGCAGGGCACACCCCTTTGGGCTGCCATGGCATCAGCTTCTGCTCACTTCCTGGTGCTGGGAACTTGAGCGGTGTCTCCTTATTAGCCCTAAGCTACTGACAGGCCAGTTCAGGAGCAGAGAGGAAGGTGCCCTGGAATGGGGGGAGGCAGTGGCCCAATGGGGCACGCGGAACCCCAGGCCCCTTACAGAGGCTTTGGTCCCACAGTCAAAAGGCGCCCTGAGATTTGACTGCCTCGGCGATGCCCATTTAGATAGTTCATCTCCTGATGTTGAGGAGCAAAAACCTGATTTGGAATTTACAAGCTGATTTCCAGTTCAGACCCTCTCAAGCGGGTACCCTGGTCAGACACCACATGGCAACCCATTAGAGAGTGTCGCTGCTCAATGAGCACAAGCATAGCTGGTTCAAGCTCCTATCAAAAGATCTATTTTGCACCCACCCCAACCTAAAATCTCAGGCTCTTATAGCAAAATTCTTTTAGCTTTTCCTTTAGCTGACCCAGACAGCACTGGTATGTACTTCTGATCAATACCACAAAACCCATTTGTTCAGCATCTCTGGAATGCTAGTTTTGTCCACTGGTAAGAACATATTGATGGAAATTCTGGCTTTTATAGCAACAAACTGTGTGACCTTGAGTTCCAATTTTCTTATCTGCAAATTTTAAGTTTTGTTCTATTTAATGGCTAAGTAGTAAACTACTAAGTAAGCGTAGTCTGTTAAAAGTCTCTATGCTTATGAACTATCTTTCTAGAAATAAGAGCCTTGTATTTTTCCACAGGTGATGTGACTTATTAAAATTATTATATAATCATTATAATCTATAATGAATCTATAACTCATTTTAACCATAATTTCAATTCCCTACAATTAACATGCATTATAGTATATGAATTTAACCGATAAAGTTTGTGCCCGCTACCTTACCAAGCCTTGATTTGTCTATTGAGCTGACTTTTGCAGATATTTCAGAAACTGTGCCCAATTTACATATCAAAGCTTCCTGGGAGGTGAACCCTCTAATACAGACAGATCCAACATTTGTGGATTGTTTTTGCCCCTCCCCCCCCGAATAAAGGGAAAGGGGAAGACAAATGACAACCTTAATCAGAGGTGGCTTTGTGGCCACTAGTACAGGGGTCAGCTTGCAGCTGGTGTTTGTTTTGGCCAGCTCCTTGCTTTTTACAATGCGGATTAGCCGCCAATACTTAAAAATCGAGAGATTTCGCTTAAACATGTGAGTTCTAGGTTCTCTTGAAACCTTGGCAAGGCTGGCTGGCTCTGCAGGGCTCCAGGGCCCACGTTCTCAGGCATCAGGGAGCTGGTGTTGGCTCTCGGTCGCCCCCTGCAGGCAGGCCAGGGTTCTCTGCTGGCTGTGGACTCCCCTCTCCCCATCTCACTCCTGACTCGAGGTCTGGTACCAGCTGCCATTCATCACTGACCTGGCACTTTCGTCTTATACTCTCCCCAGGTATCTCATCCCCACAATGTGGCATTAGAGTTTGCAAGTGGGGCCACCCTTTGGACAACTCCAGGGGGCATCATTCAAGCACAGCAGCCTCTGGAATTGTGCTCAGCAGCTGCTATGCTTGTAATAATATATTTTTAAGCAAAGCCTATATATTAATATTTGGATGATGGTATTTAAATTTTAGTTTATCAAAAGTGCCATTGTAAAATACATACTATGATGTTAAAATAAGCAGTATTTGAGATAATATAGTCGTTTAGCCATTTCAGCCAAGTAGTCTTAAAATTCCCACAACTAAGCTAGAAGTGAAGCATTCCCTGTAGTGAGAAGACATGTCCCTGCAAAGCTTCCTTCACATTTGAAATAAGAGACTCTTCCCCTTTCCCACATCAATGGCTTCTCAGCAACAATGGCGATCACAGTTCAATTTTTAATTTACAGAAAAATAGTATTTTTAAAAAGTATAGATTATATCAAATGTTCAACCTGTTCACTTTTCAGATTTTTAAAAATACTAAATTTTCATTAAAGATAAAAATTGCAGCCATAGTACTTAGCTAAAAAGAACCTTGGTAAGTACCAAGTCCAATCACTTCACTTAGGAGCAAGGTCAAATCAGCCCAGAGATGTTAAGAAATTTACCAAGTTGCACAGCTATTAAGTGCCTGAACTATATAACTCAGGCCTCCTGTTTCCCTGTTCATTTCTCTGTCAATAACTCTGACTTCCACTGGTAATGCACAGAAGGATGTGCAGAGACAGCCGGGGGTGGGAGGATGGGAAAGAAGAAAAGGAAAAAGGAGAGAAGAGAAAAGTGAGAAATAACCTGCTGAGTGAGCAATCACCGTCATCACTGCTCTTTGAACTTTTAATTTCCTCTTTGGATATTTAGGTTAAAAATATGTATATTTCTATTTGCTAAGTGCCTGTCTTCTTTAATTTTCAAACTTCACATTTTACTTTTGAATAAATGTTTGTTTTCCAATAATCCTAGAGATTTTGCTCCAGTGAGGGAATGACTTTGGCTCTAGAAATTACAAGAAATTTATAAAAGTCTCTTTTATACCTAAGGGGAGTTAGAATGTCTTAATATAAACCATTTGAGAGATTTATTTTGCCTCCCTCTACAACACCCGTAGGACACATTTGGAATCCACGTTTGTTAACTAATCTCAGCCTTTGTACATTTTTTAAGTCAATTTCAGTTTGGAATATTTTTAACTCTTAGATGTAATTATATAAAGTGGTATCCTTCTCAAGAATTTCCATGGGGGGAAAAAACCTTTATAATAAATGAGTGGATTTTAAAAATGTAACAACAACAAAAAAAAGAATAATATACCCTTTGACCTTTAGTCTTTAGATTTATAATTTAGTAAGTAACTACTTGGGGCCTGATAAAAATTACACAGGGGTGGGGAAGATTCTTTAGCTTAGGTCACAGGTTCCTATGCCATTTTCTTCAAAATCAAAGGTTTTCTGGGCAATACGCAGGCACTTGCGCAATCTCAGTCCAAGGACTTTTCTCTGTCGGGGACAGAGGGGCAGTGTGTGCGGCTCAAGCAGCATGACCCCATAGTCACTGGCTTGGACAGGCGGTCGCTCCTCCTAGCCAAGGCCTGACATTGGACTTTGGTCTGCAATCCATCATTTCAAGATGCGAGTCCCTCCTCCTCTGTTTCTGGCTCCCTGTGTTCTTTCCCTCAGCCACCTAGCAATGATTTCATCACAGATCCCATCTCAGTCGAAGGATGGATTCAGCCTAATTAACCGAAGTCCTTTCTCTCTCTCTTTTTTTTTTTCCCTTTAGAAAGAAGAAATGATGAAGAAAATGTTCTTGGAATTCATTCCTGGCAGAAGTCTTGCAAGCTTTGCTTTAAATTGTTAGTGAAATGCTTGACATTTTTCCTTCACTTTATAAACACTATGTGCAAATCATTCAGAATCCTAACGGAAAGTAACTTCCCATTAAGACAGGCTATAAAAATGCCATTTTCTTTTGAAATTCTGACTCAGAAACAAAGCGTACAGGACCCCTGTATGTTCACAAATTCTACCGGCAAAACAGGCAAGTGCAATGCTGGTTATTTGAGTTGGGAACCAAAGCTACTACCAGGGGAATCTCAGAAGAGGCAGCCTAAGGAAGGTACCGCAAATGTCGACAGTGGTGCATTTTAGAGTGTGCAGCAGAGGAGAATCCAGTGATTGGGCCCTGAGCCTCCTTAAACACCATCTTTTGCACATCTGTGCTCTCTGGCTGAACATCCTTTTAACAACTTAGTGTATCCAGGGATGGAGCTACTGGCTGTGAAAGAGAGAACAAAAGTACTGACCAGGGAACCAAGAGAGTCTACAAGTGGGAGCAGGAGAATCACATCCACCAGCCATGTGGGATCTAAGCCCCCTCCCAATTTAGGGGTGGAGGGACATTGCCATCCCAGGGTCCTCAGGATGGAGGAGTAAAATATGGACTATAGTGGACTTACTGGTATTCTACTATAGAACTGTTGTGACTCTAACAATGGAAGAAACTGTATCGTTGATGTGGAGACAGTGGCCATGAGAGTTGCCGAGGGCAGGGAGATGGAAGAAGAGATGTGATGTGGGGGCACTTTCAGGACTTGGGAGTTGTCCAGAATGATATTGTAGGGACAGGTGCTGGACATCATATATCCTGCCATAACCCACTGAATGGACTAGGAGAGAGTGTAAGCTACAATGTAAACTATAATCCATGCAGTGCAGCAGTGCTCCAAATGTATTCACAAATGCAATGAATTTGCCACACTAATGAAAGAGGTGGTTGATGTGGGAGGAGTGGGGGTGTGTGGGGTATATGGGAACCTCTTATATTTTTTAATGTAACATTTTGTGTGATCTATGTATCTTTTAAAAAAAGATAATAATTTTTAAAAAGTACTGACATGACATGCTGGTGTGGAGGAAGAAGACAAAGAACACACTCTCCTATCAGTGTTCCCTTCCTGCAACTCAGAACATAGATTCCCCTGTGACCACTTGTTCAGTGAAATGTTAGATTTCCTGTGATGGAAAATCTTGGAAACAAACCATTCCCTATGCATTCAACCTCACTGAGCCTCCACTTACTCATCTGTAAAATGGGGGTATAACAGTACTAGAAATGTTCAAAAAGTATTTGCTACGGTATCTGACCCACAGTAAGAACTTAAGCATAACTATTATTATCACTATACTATTATTTTACATTGTTGTACTTTTGTTATCACTTCCTTGCAATATTGTTGAAGGTGAAATGAGTTAAAAATAGAAAGCATTAAATAATAACACCTGGCATACTGTAGGCACTTAAAATGTTAGGTTCTTATGCTTTGAAGTGATACTTCAACTAAAATACCTTTTCATTCTTACAGAGGTCAAATTGAGTATCCCTGGCTTGGAGGTCAGTTAGTTTCCCTGTTGGTGGATGAAGCCCCCTCTCCTCTGAAGGAGAGTTGAGTTCGCTCTTGTGGTCTGGGAGCTCGGCCGGGGGCCCTGTCCCTAAGATCCCCTCCTGTTTGGGACAATGGGTCAGGGACTGTGCCTGGGCCCGGGTCCTGTGGTTTCGCTGCATTCATACATAATACACTGGGGGTGGGGGGCAGTGGCGGGGAGGTTGGATTCCCTTTCAAAGTCTTTTGTTTGTTTATATCCAGTTTCTTTCTCAAAAGAAAATTTCAAGTGACCTACAGTAAAATACGTATTTTTAGAATAAAGAGTTTTCAGATCCAAAATAGAATGACAAAGCCAAAAAGGGAAGGAAACAATATAATTTATCATCCAAACCACGGAACTCTTGAGAGTAAAGTGGGTACTAATAAAAATTACACTGGCTAAAGGACATACATTAGGACCATCCCCAGCAAACTGGGACGTACGGTCAGCCTTGCACAAAGAAGAGGAGGGGCGCGCGTGCTGGCCGCAGTCGTGTCGCCTCAACAGCCGCTGTGCTGGACTTCACTGTGGCACTGGGCTCCCTGGTGGTCAGGGCAAATGGAGACGATCATGGAGTATATAATTTCTTTAAAGAAGGAAGGACACCTGCTCTTCCCATTAGTCAGTGCATTTCTTGCATATTTGAATATTCTTGTTGAAAACAGAATTTAAAGAATACCTTGAAAAAAAGAAAAATATTGCCCACAAGTCTACTGTTTAGCCTGGTCTGCATGCAGATACAGGTTTACAAAGTTGTCATCATAGTATACTTGTAACTTTTACTTTTTGTTTTTCTATATAATCCCCATATTAAAAACTGATGATTTTGAATAGCTGCATAATTCCATTTGATATACTATCATTTACTTAACCATTATCCTAATATATACATATATATATGCATGTATGTATGTCATTAGGTTGTTTCCACTTACAACATTTTGTTTCTCTATATAATGCTATCACAAGAATATGCTTTTGCTAAATTATTTCTTTCAGATACATTTGCAAGAGTGAAGTCACTGAAAATGTGTAAGGATTTTTATTAATTTTCAAATATACTGCTAAGTTGCTTTCCCAATAGGTTATATCCTATGCATGGGCAAACTATAGCCTATGGGCCTAATAATGTTTTACTGGACCACAGTCAAGCCCTTTCATTTATGCATCGTGTATGGCTGCTTTTGTGCTGTAACAACAGAACTGAGTTGTTGCAACAGAAACAATATGACCCACAAAGTCTACAAGATGGACTCTGGCCCACTACAGAAAAATTTTGCAGATCCCTGGGTTATTCTAACTTAATAAAATATTCCTGGATATTACCAGCAATCAGAGAATGTACCTGATACCACAATTCATACAGAAATAAATTATCTGACACCCTATATGGAGGTCAATGAGAAACAGAACAGACATTTTCTTCACAACAAATTTGTAGTAAATGTATATGGTAGAGACTACCAGTCAGCCACCAGTGTGCATTCTTTCCTTCTTCCACCCTAATACAGCTGTAGCTGGGATATGGCTATTCAATCCACCACTAACACCTGTAGCTAGATGTGGTCACGGGACTCAGCACTTCCCAGTAGAATGTGAGAGGAAGTGATGTGAGCCACTTCTGTCTCACTTCCTTAAGAGGAAATCCCTGGCCTTGCACTTCCATTCTTAATTCCTATCTTGTTTTAACCATTGCCTTCTTGTGTCTCTTTGGAACAGTAGCTACTGTTATCCTAGCTAATACAGAAACTGGTACCAGAAGTGGGGTGTTACCACAATGAAAACCTAAAATTAGTGGCACTGATGCAGCAGTCAGGCAGTGATGAAAAGGAAAAAGACAAAACAAATAGGCTTGACAGCTGGTGAGCCTTGTTTTGTCATGTCAAAACATTTGGTAAAGCACTCGTTTATGATAGCTTTGAAAGCAGACAGCATGCCAACAGCTCTAGAGAGTGATGCTGGCTAAAACCAGAATGTCAGTGTAAGTTAGCGACTCCTTGGTGCTTCTGGCAAGTTATTACATAAAAGAGATAAACTCAGGCAAGAACTGGGCAGTTCGTAAGCAAAGATACAAGGGATGAGAGAAACATCAGGGATTGGGTCCCAAATGCAGAAGACAGGCAGATAGTTGTTCCAGATCTTTCTCAGAGGTCTTCCTTGGACTAACAAAGGAATCCAGCTCTGCAGCAAAGGTTAGATAAAGGATATTGCTTTCCAACTTAAGTCTGTTGAGCCTCAAGGTAGGCTCCATAAGTTAAGAGAAAAGAAGCACAGCTTGGCCAAGGGATTAAAGAAATAAAGCATGCTGAAAAGTTGTATCTAGAAAAGAACTTTGACTGTTACTCCTGCAGCAAGGTACTGCCTGAAAGTATAAAGACTAGAAGCTCATTATGTTTCTGAAGGCATTTAACTATAAAAAAAAAAAGTACAAGCCTAACCTGAAAACATCTATATCTATTGAACCTTAAAATACCCTTAAGGCCCTTAAACCCTGGAAAACCTGAAAAATCCCCTTCCCCACAAGAGCAGAACCAGAGGCTAATCAAGGTACTTTCTTCACTGCTAGAGCTAGGGGTCCTACAACTCCTGTCCAGCACAACAAGTCCATCAACGTCATGGACTAGAGCCTGTTGTGCATTTCCCATTGTAACTGGGTTGTGGCTTCCCAGGTAGACAATGCACTTCCCAACTTGCTTTGCCACCAAGGGTGACAGTTTGAGTTCTCATCCCTGGAATGTGTGTGTCCTCTTTGCATCATTGGCATAAGAGAAGTGTCTAATTTGGGACTCCTGTTCTCTCTCCCCTTCCTGCCAACTGGAGTAGCAACAACTAGAACCACCTTGGAAGCCACATGATGAAGATGGCAGAGCCGCCATCAGCCTAGGCCCTCGAGTGGCTCCATGGAGGAGAGCCACCCACCCGCTTGGAATACTCTCCCTGGACTGTTACATGAATGAGAAATAAAATCCTATTTTGCTGAGCATTGTACTTCAGAGTCTTTTTTTAAAAGAAATTAGTGTTACCCTAATACAAAAGAATATACTCTTCATAATAATTTAATGAAATCAATTTATTCAAATTACTTTAAATGAAATGTTACATCAAAAATGTAAATTGAAAACTAGTACCACATGCTATAAAGAGACTGTAACCATGAAAATAATTGCAATGAAAAATAGATAGTTTCATTAAATTCAAGTTAGAAACTCTTGCCTGCAAAAAGCTTTTAACCTGCAGCTTTGTTAAAATTGGACATGAAAAATATTCTATTAGAAAACTATTCCCATTGAAATCAGAATGACTAAAAGAGAATTGAAGGAAGTATATTTTTCTTATAATGTGATTCATTTGCTACCTAAAACCATTATGGGAGTCATCAGAAGGATGACTCCAATGGGACATGACAAAATGTAATATAACCCACATGGAATCCTGCACAAAAAAATGATGTTAGGTAAAAACTAAGGAAATATGACTCAAGTATGGCCTTTTGTTAATAATAATATATCAATATTGGTTCAGTTACTGGAACCAATGTCCCTTACTAATGTAGGATGTTAATAATGGGGGAAACTGGATGTGGGGTATGTGGGAATGTTCTTCACAATTTTTGCAACTTTTACAACAGTTTTAGCCTTACAGAAAACAAAAAGCTTATTTTAAAAAACTTTCCGACAAAGAAAACTACAGGTCTAGATAAATTCACTAAGGAAATCTATCAAACATATAAGGAAGAAATAATATCAATTCTCCACAAACCCTTCCAACCCATTCTATAAGGTTAACATAACTCTAACAGAAAAATCAGACAAAGACATCACAAGAAAAGAAAACAAGAGACCACTGCTCCTCATAGCTATAGATGTAAAAAACTCTTGATGTTTTAATATGTTCAATCAAAAAAATTAAAATTATAATAAATAGATGATAACAAGCTAGAGTTTATCCCAGGGATGCAAGATGGTTTTAACATCCTAAAATCAAATGATATAATTCCCCATATTAGCAAGCTCAAAATATATAGATGCAAAAAAAGCATTTGACAAAATTAAACAAATATTCTTAATAAAAATTCATTCATCAATTAGGAATAAAAAGTTAGAAGGGAACTTCCTCAACCTGATAAGAATCATCTATGAAGAACCCACAGTTAGTATTGTACTCAATTATGAAAGACTGAAAGCATTTAGGATGTCCATACCCATTTCTATTCAACCTTACACAGAAGGTTCTAGACAGTGAAAAAGGCAATAACAACAAATAAAAGGCAAGCAGAATGGAAAGGAAGAAGTAAAAACATCTTTACTTGAAAATGGTATGGGGTTCATCTATATAGAAATGTCTATGGAATCTATTTTTTAAAAAACTACTAGAATTAATAACTGAGTTTAGCCAGATGACAGGTTTCAAGCTCAATATATATAAATCAATTGTATTTTTACATATTAGCAATGAAATACCAGAAACAGAAAGTAAAAAGCCAGTACTTCGTACACTCACACCAAAAATATTAACTATTTAGAGGTCGGCAAAAAATGTACAATACCTGTGTAATGAAAATGGAAAAACATTGCTGATAGAAATTAAAGATGACCTAAATAAATGGAAAATAAAATAGATTGTGTTCAAGATTGAAAGGCTCAATATTGTTAAACTGCCAATTCTCCCCAAATTGATCTATAGATTCAACCCAATCAAAATCAAAACAGGTGGTGTTATTTTGTAGAAATTGAAAAGCTGGTTCTAAAATGCATATGGAATGAAAAAGAAATTAGAATAGAAAAAAAGAAGAACAAAGGTAGGACTAAAGCTGCATGACTTCAAGACTTACTCTAAAGCCACAGTAATGAAGTCAACAAAAAGTAGTACAAGAATGGAAATGTAATGATAGTGCACTATGTAACACTGTTATAGATATTATTTTCATGTCTATAATATTGTAAAATAAAATGGAAGTTTTGGTTGAGGCCTGAGGATTGTAAAAATAAATAAATAAATAATAAACAACAAAAAAATTGATGGTAAGCAAAACCAGAAGAGGTAGGAGAAACCAGTTTTATGACTCAACCTCCAATGTATCAATGGCATAAATGGTTCAGGAGCTGGAGATTATAAAGGATTTTTAGAGAATTTGTTGGAGACAGCATGGAGGAGGGGGTATGTTATATTCTTCCTATTTCATATGACATCAAGAGAGAGGAGATTTAGGTATAGACTGATGGTAATAGTCTGATGATATTATCCATAATTTGTAACAAATATTCCACAACAATGCAGTGTGTTGGTGGAGGAGTGCTGTAAGGGAATTCCACACATGTGCATGACTGTTTGGTAAGTTCACAACTTCTCTAATACAAATATATTTTTAAAATTTACATTTTAAAACACAGAGGAGGCCTTAAAAAAAATCAGAAAGCTTGAAATATGCTCCCTGGGGCTTGAAGAACAGAAGTGGTAGACGGAGAGAGAGAGAGAAAAGGCCAAACACAAGCCCTTCTCTGACACCAGTCTTCCCACCTACAAGATGGGCTCAAGCCAGAGCTTGAGGAGGGGAAGCCCAACTTTAACTCAAGACCGTACTTTTGGCTGTGGCATGGGCCTTAACATTTTTTTTTGGTCTTTATTTATTTTTTTAATGTTACATTAAAAAAATATGAGGTCCCCATATACCTCCCACCCCCCTCACCCCACTCCTCCGCCCATAACAACCTCCTCAATCATCATGAGACATTCATTGCATTTGGTGAATACATCTCTGAGCACCGCTGCACCTCGTGGTCAATGGTCCACATCATAGCCCACACTCTCCCACAGTCCACCCAGTGGGCCATGGGAGAACATACAATGTCTGGTAACTGTCCCTGCAGCACCACCCAGGACAACTCCAAGTCCCAAAAACACCCCCACATCACAGCTCTTCCTCCCACTCCCTACACCCAGCAGCCACCATGGCCATTTTCTCCACACCAATGCCACATTTTCTTCGATTACTAATCACAATAGTTCATGAATAGAATATCAGTAAGTCCACTCTAATCCATACTCTATTCCTCCACCCTGTGGACCTTAGAATGGTTATGTCCACTCCACATCTATATCAAGAGGGGACTTAGATTCCACATGGATGCTGGATGCAATTTTCCTGCTTTCAGTTGTAGGCACTCTTGGCTCCCTGGTGTGGTGGTTGACCTTCTTCACCTCCATGTTAGCTGAGTGGGGTAATAAGTCCAATAAATCAGAGTGTAGGAGTTGCAAGTCTGTTGAGGTTCAGGGCCTGGCTATCACATGGTCAGTCCAGAGATTCAGGTTCCCTAGGTATACATTAAACCCCAGCACCAACTACAATTCCAGTAAAAGTAACAGGAGAGACTTGTGGACAAAGATCACATCTAAGTCCAGCGCCATCACACAGAAACATAAATTCCAAAGTAGGGCCAACTGAGATGGCACTGAACTCTATCTGCCATGACCATAGAACCTGTGGGTCTCTGTAGCCCTCAGAAGAACCAATACCTGGGGTTGTACCTACTTTATCTGTCTCTGGGACTCTGCTCAGGTGTGCATAAAGGCAACCCCTCTGATAACCTCCCGGCTCTTTTTGGAGACTCATAGCCATATAAACTAATTTGTCCTTTCCATTTCCCCCTTTTATTCAGGTCAAAAAGCATTTTTAACTCCTGGTATTACATGTAGATTGAGATATTCTCCTGGTTCGAGTTGACCCTTTTATTCAAGGTCATTTTCTAGTTACATCATCACCTGGTACTTGGTAGTAATCCTTCGGTGCCAGGGAGGCTCATCCCCGGGAGTCATGTCCCATGCTGGGGGGAAGGTAACACATTTACATGCCGAGTTTGGCTTTGAGACTGGCCACATTTGAGCAACATGGAGGCTCTCAGGAGTTAACTCTTAAGCACCCTGCAGCTCTAGGCCTTGTTCTTATTTCAGGTGCACAGGCTCACAAGCATAGTCGTTAGTATCAAGGGCTCATTGTTGGACCTTCCTTCTTTTTTGGTCTTTGCCATTCCACTTAGGGGATTGTTGCTGTTCCTTTAGGCACTGTGATAGAGCTCCCCCGGCTAGGAAGTCAGCGCTCCCTCAGTTGTTGTTTTTAATTGTAACCACTATGAAAATATCCAAACATTTTTATGTACCCTGGATATATGCCCTGGAGAACTCCCTGCCAACCATGTGTCCCCTGTCAATAATACCCCACACCAGTATTCCTCCCCTGCCATTGTTGAACCTCTCTGTGATCCAAAACTTCTTCAAAAATGAAGCCCAATATATTGCCAGGTTCCATTAATAGTAAAATGGAATATAGTGGTGAGTTTAAAGGTTAGATATAGAATACATATTAATTTAGAAAAATTAAGGTAAAAATAAATTGGGGTATCAAAAAGTTAAAAAATGCAAAAGCTTTCTTTTTGATATTTTGCCTTCCATCACTGCAATAAGTGTTGCCCTGTATGCAAATCGGAAAGGCAACTACTTCCGTCTTTTCCTCAATGTCTACATTCAATCTTTTTCTTTTATTTTTTTCCTAATTATTAAGCTTATCTTCACAAAGTTTTAGATCACAATAATTCATATATGCAATATACAGTTAACATTTTGACTCCTGCATGAGCCTGTGTTTTATACTCTGAAGTGAGTGGAGAACTTGGGTTAACTAACAGTAACCAGAAAAGCCATGGGGCTGCCCACATTTTCACAAGGAAGTAGAGACGAATGCTTTTAAAGGGACAGTGGGGGGAAACATGGCTTTCTAAGAATCCCGAATGTTTGAAGTGATGGTAACAGAACAAATATCCATTTAACTAAATTGTGATTGCAATTAAATTGTAAGGGTGGGGGAGAAGGAAGTGTATGAGAGATTGAAGGAGAGGGAGATAAATCCTCATCTTTCACAGAAGGAAGTCAACCTATAACATCCAAAACCAAAAGGTCAAGAAAAAGACAAGCTGCAGAGTAAGAGAAATGTTTGCAAACCACAAATCCAAGAACAGACTTGTATCTAGAATATGTAAAGAACACTCAGAACTCATCAGTATAAACAAACAATCCAATTAGAAAAGGGGCAAAAGACAAGAAGAGACATTTCAACAAAGAGGATACACAGAGAGCAAACACACACACAGAAAGATGTTCAAAATCATTAGTCATTAAGGAAATGCAGATTAAAAACATAATGAGATCTCATTAGATGTTTATAAAAGTGGCAAATATAAAAAATAGTGAAAACACCACATGCTAGTTGGGATGCCGAGAAACTGGGTCACTCATACATTGCTGGTGGAAATGTAAAATAGTACAGCCACTATGGAAGACAGTTCAGAAATTTCTTAAAAAACTAAACATGCAACTACAATATGACCCAGAAATTGTACTACTGGATATCTATCCCAGGGAAATGAAAATGCAGACCCAAAAGCCTGAATATGAGTGTTTACAGCAGCTTTACTTGTAATAGCCCAAAACTGGAAACAATCCAAATGTCGTTCAACAGGTGACTGTTTAAGCAAACTGTGGTACAGCCATACCACGGAATATTACTTAGAAAAATTAAAAAGAAGGAACTATGGCACATACAACCTGGATGAATCTCTGGAGAATTATGTAGCTGAGAAAAAAATCCCAATAGGTTACATACTGTATGATTCCTTGATATACCATTCTTGAAGTGACAAAATTAAAATTTGTAGTTTAATTTATAGTATAGTTCTGCAAGATATTGCAAATGGGGTGGGGGGATTGGAAAAAGACAGGACCTCCCTGCATTATATTTCTGACAACTATGAATCTATAATTATCTCAAAATAAATAGTTAAAAAAAAATCATAGACCACCCTACCCCCAAAAAATATATTATGGACTAAAATTATGATGGGTCAAATTTTCTATTACAAATCCTAATATAGTTACAGCAAACAACATAGAAAGAAGCAATTGAATTGAAAGTAACAGGGACACATAGACATACCAACAGAAAGAAAAATCAGAGTGGCTCAGTTGTACTTGATGCTAAGCATATTGGAGTTGTCACAAAGTTTTGGATCGTAAGCAGTTTTCACAAAAAAATAAAAGAATCTAGACTGGCACTCAGAAGAAGACAAGCAGAGTTTACAGAGTAAGCTGCTAAAAGATAAGAAAGTCTGGAAACTGGCCAGCTCACCTCTCAGCAAGTAAGAACTGGGCTGTGAATATAATGTACAAATTCTGGAGGACTAATGACCTATAGAGACTCATTCCACAGCCCAACCAAATGTGGTAGTTTGGAGCTGGATGTACCCCAGGAAATCAAGTTCTTAAACTTAATCCATTCCTGTGGATGTGGACCCATTGAAAGCAGGACCTTTTGATGAAGTTACATCAGTTAAAGTGTGGCCCAATCCAATCAGGACTGGTCTTAATCCTATTACTGGAGTACTTTATAAACAGAATGAAATTCAGGAGAGAGAGCCACAAAAGAAGCAAGAATGTCAGCGGAACCCAGAAGAGAAGGGAGAGACCCAGAGAGGCCACCATGTGACAGAGAGGCCAAGGACCAAGGATTTCTGGTAGCCAGACCCAGAATGCCAGTCTTTGGAAAGAAAGCATCATTTTGATGACTTCTTGATTTGTGCTTTTTCTTGGCCTCAAAACCATGAGCTAATAATTTCCCATTGTTTAAGCTGACTCAATGTATGGTATTTGCTTGAGCAGCCAAGGAAACTAAAACACCAAACCAACACCTAAACACACCAAGGGAGACATTTAGAAATGAAAAGATAAAAGAAACCCTAGGAGAAGATGGTATCAGACTGGGCAGACAAGGCTCAGCTCTCTCACAAAAGCAACAGAGAAAGAGCCAAAAGCTGCCTGAGGAACCTGCTTTGGGGGTCAGCAGAACAGGACAGTGCATCACAACTCCCAGGAGAGTGAGGAACAGAGAGACAAAGAACCAGAAACAACAAACTGTGAGTTACTAAACTTCCAGGCCACCAGGAAGTACTCCCCTCCCCAACCTCCAACACATTAAGCAGGGGTAAAACCCCAGGCTCATTGCAGCTGACTGACAGGGGAGTAGATGTCTTCTTCCCTGTCAGCTGTTAAAAGGGAAAAAGGAGGGGAAGCCAAGGGGCTTTTCTTCAGTGAATTCAGCCATCACAGTCCACTCGGAATCTCTGCTCTGGCCAGACCAAAACAAAGGAAAACTGAGAGATACACCTCTGTGAAAAGATGCCATCTAATGGCCAATCTGGAAACTGCACGGACAGAGACTACAACTGGGTCTCTCTACTCCTTAATTTGGGGAGTAAAATCTGTGCCCCATTAGTAAGTACTTGGCACAATTTGGATAACTTAAGCTGGGCAATTTTAAAGACTTAGGATAAGTTGAACCAAATATCAAAGAAGAGCTATGAAAAAATAACAATAGCGAAGAGATAGAAATTTACCATCAGAGTAAATTTACCAACATATTCAGATGCCTAGACATCACAAGCCATACTAGGAAAGAGGAAGAGATGGCCTAGCCAAAGGAGCAAACCAAATATCCTGAAGAAATACAAGATTTAAGACAATTAATTAATGATAATCACACAATTCCCCTAAATCAATTTAAAGAATTCAAAGACAATATGACTAAAGAGATAGGGATATTAAGAAGACACTGGGTGAGCATAAAGAACAATTTGAAAGTCTGCAAAGGAAAGTAACAGACCTTATGGGAATGAAAGACATGATGGATAAGATTAAAAACACATTAGAGGTACATAAGAGCAGATCTGAATTGCTCAAAGACAGAATTAGTGATTTAGAAGACTGAATATCTGAACTGAAAAGACAAAACAGAAAGAGAAGAGAATGAAAAACATTGAAACAGGGTCTCAGGGAATTAAATGACAATGGGAAATGCAAAAACATACGCATTATTGGTGTCCCAGAAAGAGAAGAAAAGGGAAAAGGGGCAGAAAGAATATTTGAGGAAATAATGACCAAAAACTTCCCTTATTTTATTGATATTTATTAATGTCAATACCAAAGAAGGACAACATACTCCAAACAGAATAAATCTGACAGACCTAACCCAAGACACCTACTATTCAGAATGACAAATAGAGATAAACAGAAGATTCTGAAAGCAGCAAGAAAAAAGCAAAGCATCACATACAAGGGAACCTTGATAAGATTAAGTGCCAACCTCTCATCAGAAACCATGGTAGGAGAGAAGAAAGGTCATATGATGTATTTAAAGAGCTGAAAGGGGAAAACTGCTAGCCAAGAATTATGGATCCAGCAAATCTGTCCTTCAAAAATGAAGGGGAGTTCAAAGTCTTCACAGACAAAAACTGATAGAATGTTACCAAAACACCAGAATTACAAGAGATACTAAAGCATGAAAGGAAAAAACAAAGGTGAGAGATTTGAAGATAAAGTGCTGACCTCTCATCAGAAACCATGGAAGAGAAGAAAGTGGTATGATTTACCTTAAATACTGAAAGAGAAAAACAGCCAGCCAAGAATTCTGTATTTGGCAAAGCTGTCCTTCAAAAATGAGGGTGAGTTCCAAGTCCTCACAGACAAGCAAACACTGATAGAATATGTTACTAAAAGACCAGATTTGCAAAAAGATATTAAGGGGGTTGCTGCAGCCAGAAAAGGAAAAAATCAAGGGTAAGAGATTTGAAAAAAAGGTTAGAAATGAAGATTATTAGGAAGAGGAAACTAAAGAGTAAGGAGATATACGATAGAACCATATGACAACAGAGAGCAGAAGAACAAAATGGATAAAGTAAGTAATGCCTTTACAGCAATAACACTGAATGTTAATAGACTGAACTTCCCGATCAAAAGACATAGACTGACAGAATGGATAAAAACATATGAGCTGTCTACACATTGTCAACAAAAAACCCACCTGCGACCTAAGGACACTACCAGTTAAAAGTCAAAGGTTGGAAAAAGTTATTCATGCAAATAGGAACCATAAAAGAGCTGGAGTAGACCAGATAAATGTAAAATAATATTACAGTATATGAGCAATAATTACTCAGTGCAACTGACAAATTGTTCCTGTGATCAGTATTCTATAAATTTTTTCATACAAAATCAACACTTGCTTTTAAATGAAGAGGGCTGGAAAAGAGACATATTTTTGGATACTTCATTTATCTTTAATCTTTTCTTATTCATACTCTTTAATTAAAATAACCCATCTGGAGCAATAATGATTTAGCATGACTACTGTTGAACAAGATTTTGAGTTTTTCTGCCTCATAAAATCATGAGTTGGCAAATTGTTATCTGCTGTAATTCATTTCAGTAAGATGTGAAGAATTCCCAAATAGGAATTTGATTATCTAGAAAGAATTATGGCCTAAATGGAAAATAAATAACTAAACCAATAATTTATTTCACTCTTGAAGATGATTATCTCCACTAGTTAGAGAAACACTTTCTCTGATCATAACGGACTGAAGCTAGAAATCAATAATGGACAGAAAAAGGGAAAACTCATAAATATATGGAGATTAAACAACACACTCTTAATAATCAGTTGGTCAAAGAGGAAATTGCAGGAGAATTCAGCAAATATCTTGAGAAGAATGAAAATGAGAACACAACATATCAAAACCTACAGGACACTGCAAAGGCAGTGCTGAGAGGGAAATTTATAGCCTTTAATGCTTACATTAAAAAAGAAGAAAGAGCTAATACTGAAGACCTAACTGCACACCTGGAGGAGCCAGAAAAAGAACAGCAAACTAATCCCAAACCAAGCCAAAGGAAAGAAACAGTAAAGATCAGAGCAGAAATAAATGAAATCAAGAACAAAGAAACAAAAGAGAGAATCAACAAAACCAAAAGTTGGTTCTTGAAAATATTGACAAAATCAAAAAACTCTTAGCTAGACTGTCAAAGAAAAAAGAGAGGAGACACAAATAAATAAAATCAGAAATGAGAGGGTGGACATTACCACTGACCCCGCAGAAATAAGAGAGATCATAAGAGGGTACTATGAACAAGTGTATGCCAAAAAAACTAGAAAATGAAGATGAGATGGACAAATTCCTAGAAACATACAAACCACCTACACTGATCCTAGAGGAACTAGAAGACCTCAACAAACCAATCACTAGTAAAGAGATTAAAACAGTCTTCAAAAACTCCCAAAGGGAAGCGGACTTGGCCCAGAGGTTAGGGCATCCATCTACCACATGGGAGGTCCGCGGTTCAAATCCCGGACTTCCTTGACCCGTGTGGAGCTGGCCCATGCGCAGTGCTGATGCGCGCAAGGAGTGCTGCCCCACACAGGGGTGTCCCCCGTGTAGGGGTGTCCCACGTGCAAGAAGTGCACCCTGTAAGGAGAGCCGCCCAGCGCGAAAAAAAGTGCAGCCTGCCCAGGAATGGCGCCACACACACGGAGAGCTGACACAAGATGACGCAACAAAAAGAGACACAGATTCCCGTGCCGCTGACAACAACAGAAGCAGACAAAGAAACAAGACACAGCAAATAGACACAGAGAACAGACAACTGGGGTGGGGGGGGGGAAGGGAGAGAAATAAAATAAATAAATCTTTAAAAAAAAAAAAAAACTCCCAAAGATGAAAAGCCCAAGACCAGATGGGTTCACTGGTGAATTCTACCAATCATTCAAAAAGAACCTAATACTGATCCTGCTCAAGTTCTTCCAAAAATTTAAACAGGAAAGAAAGCTACCAAACTCATTCTATGAAGGCAACATGACTCTAATACCAACACTAGATAAAGATATTATTAAAAAAGAAAATTACAGACCACTATCTCTAATGAATATATATGCAGAACTCAACAAAATACTTGCAAACAGAATCCAAAAGGACATTAAAAGAATTATACATCACAATCAAGTAGGATTTTTTCCAGGTATGCAAGGGTGGTTCAACACAGGAAAGTCAGTCAGCATCATAAACCACATTGATACCAAACTGAAAAAGAAAAATCACATGATCCTCCGACTGACAGAGAAAAGGCATTTGACAAAATACAGCACCCTTTCCGATTAAATACACTCCCAAAGGAATGTAGGAATAGAAGGAAGCTTTCTCAATATGGTAAAGAGCATATATGAAAATCCCACAGCTAGGATTGTACTCAATGGTGAAAGACTGAAAGCTTTCCCGCTGAGATCAGTAATGAGACAAGGATTCCCGTTGTCACCATTATTATTTGAAATTGTGGTAGAAGTTCTAGCTAGAGCAATTAGGCTAGACAATGAAATAAAAGGCACCTAAATAGGGAAGGAAGAAGTAAAACGTTCACTATTCGCTGATGATATGATCGTATATCTAGAAAATCGTGAAAAATCTATAATAAAGCTACTAGAATTAATAGACGATTCAGCAAAGTGGTTGGATGCAAAATTATTATGTGAAAACAATAACATTTCTATACACTGAGGAAAAAATCAGAAAAAAAAATTACACTTTTAATAATGACTAAAGCAATCAAATATTTAGGAATAAACATAACCAAAGACATAAAACACCTGTATTTAGGAAACAAAATATTGCTAAAAGAAACTGAAGAATTAAATAAATGGAAGGACATTCTGTGTTCATGGATTGCAAGAATAAATATCATCAAGCCGTCAATTCTACCCAAGCTGATTTACATATTCAATGCAACCAAAACAAAATCCTAACAGCCTTTTTTGGCAGAAATCAAAAAGCCAATAATCAAATTTATTTGGAAGGGTAAAGGGCCCCAAATAGCCAAAAATGTCTTCAAAAAGAAGAACAAAATTGGATGAATCACTTCCATACTTTAAAGCAAGTTACTTAGCTACAGTCATTAAAAACAGCCAGTACTGGCATAAAGAAAGACACATTGACCAATGGAACCAAATCAAGAACTCAGATATAGACCCTCACATCCACAGTCAAGTGATATTTGACAAGGCTGTCAAGCCCACCCAGGTGAGCCTGAACAGTCTATTCAACAATTGGTGCTGGGAGTACTGGATAGCCATATCCAAAAGAAAGAAAGAAGACCCCTGACATAAAAATCAACTCAAGATGGATCAAGGACCTAAATATAAAAATAACCATAAAACTTCTAGAAGAGAATGTAGGAAACCATCTTCAAGATCTTGTGGTAGGCAGTAATTTCTTAAACCTTACACCCAAAACATGAGCAACAAAAGAAAAAGTAGATAATAGGGATCTCCTAAAAATTCAAAACTTTTGCAATTCACAGGGTACAAAAGGGTGAAAAGCCAGCCAACTCAATGGGGGAAAATATTTGGCAATCACAGAATAAGGAGCTCATACAACTCAACAGTAAAAGACAAAGTATCTGATATAAAAATGGGCAAAAGACTTGAAAAGACAACTGTCCAAAGAAGAAATACAAATGGCAAAGGAACACTTGAAAAAATGTTCAGCATCAATAGCGATTAGGAAAATGCAAATCAAAATTACAATGAGATAGCATTTCACACCTAGTGGCTTGGCTGCTATCAAAAAGTTGGAAAACTGTAAATGTTGGAGAGGATGTGGAGAGATAGGAACGCTTATTCACTGTAGGTGGGAATGTAGAATGGTACGGCCACTGGGGAGGACTGTTTAGCAGCTCCTAAGAAAATTGAAAATAGACTTGACATGTGGCTTGCAATACCATTGATAGTATATACCCAGAAGAAATGGGAGCAGTGGCATGAATAGGTACCTGCACACTGATGTTCTTAGCAGCATTATTCACACTTGCCAAAAGTTGGAAACAACCCAGGTGTCCATCAACTGATGAATGGATAAACAAACTGTGGAGTGTACACATGATGGAATATTATGCAGCTGTAAGATGTAACGAAGTCGTGAAACATATGACAATACGGGTGAACCTGGAGGACATTATGTTGAGTGAAGTAAGGCAGACGCAAAAGCACAAATACTGCATGACTGTGCTATTATGAGCTAAGTATATGAAATATAAAGATACTAATATGAATTTGGGTAAAATTGCACATATAAGACTATTTTTCTTTGAAGTTGAACAAATGTAGGTTAATACTACAAAATGTTAATATCAGAAAGAAAATAAAAACACATTATACTAAGTGATGGAGGCCAGACACAGAGTACTACATATTGTATGATTCCATTTATATAAAATGTAAATACAAATCAATTTATAAAGATGAAATTAGATTAGTAGTTATGTAGGGCTGGGGAAGGAACGCTAAGGGGCACAGAGTCTGTCTTTTTGGAGTAATGAAATTGTTCTAAAATTTTTGAGATGAGGAATGTACATTATGATTATACTAAAAGCCACTGATTATACACTTTGGATAGATCATAGATCATGGTATTTGAATATGCCTGAATAAAACTGCTTAACAAATAAATAATTGTGCAAGAATAGCCAGAAATAGCAGCTATGTAAAGCAGGGGAAATAGAGAGAGATTGAGAAGTAAGGAATTTCCTTTGTCTGCTTTTTGTTTATCATTATTGAAATCATGAAAATGCTCTAATAATGATTGAAGTGATGAACGCACAACTATGTGATTATACCAAATACCATTGACTGTACACTTTGGATGAACTGTATGCTTTATAACATGTATCTATAAAATTGATTTGTTTAAAATAAATAAATAAAAGAAGCCCTAACCACTAGTTAAGAGAAAAATCAAACAAGTAAATTATATACAAAGGAAGGAGAATCCAATTGATATTCTACTTTCATTAGCAATATTGGATGTAAGAAAACAATAAAGCAATAACTTCAGAGTGCTGAGGGAAAAAGCTAAGTATGAGAGCTAAAGAAAAAGATTATCAGAAATACAAAGACTCAGTGTTACTTTCCACATATTGGTGCTGAAACAATTAGCTACACACTAGCAAGAAGAAAAATAAATCCAAGGTGAAAAAGTGGGACCCAAGGATCAATCTGAAAAAGAATCCAATAACTTAATTTAAAATAACTTAAAATAACAAGCTAAGTGGAAATAATGTGGAAATAACATCCTTGATTTTCTCAACCTAGGAGGTGGAAGGAGGAGAGGAAGGGAAAACATGCTAAGCTTCTATTCTTACTTAGAGGAAAGCTAGAGTTACTCATCAACTCTCAACAGTGACAGAAAAAAATTTTAAGTTTAAGCATACATGTCAAAAATTTAAGAACAGAAAGAGAGAATGGATGATTTCCAAACTATTAAGAGAAAATATATGAAAAAAGAACACAGGGAATGGATGTGGCTCAAGCGGTTGAGCTTCTGCCTTCTACCTGAGAGGTCCTGGGTTGAGTTCCAGTGCCTCCTGAAAAAACAAAAACAACCAACCAACAAAACAAATGAAAAACACAACTCAGAGAAGCCAATGTGGCTCAGTGGTTGAGCGCCAGCTTCCCACATACAAGATCCTGGGTTCAATTCCCAGTCCCTGGTACCTCAAAAACAAAAACAAACAAACAAAAACCAGTATATTCCCAAAAGTCAAAATGCACACAAAAAAATAAGGATAGAAATTATGTGAATAACCTAATTAACAAGCTGGAGGTAAGAGATATATAGAGTAAGCTTAGTACGTGATAGATAATATGCATTCTCTTCGAACACCTAAAGGAACAGTCACATGTAGGCTGAAAAGGAATCAATCAGTATAGATATTTTAAAAATTATACATGTTGCCATGTTGACAACAATGCAATAATATCATAAATTTACAATAAATCGTCAGAAAAAATTTCAGGCTACCCATCTAGAAATTAAAAAAATAAAAGGATACCTTCCAATAACTCAAGGTTAAAAGAATTAATTACTGAACAAAATACACACAATGTGGAAATGAATAAAATGAGAATACTACATGTCAAAGCCTGTGGTAAAAATAGTCTCTACAAGATTTAGAGGGAAATTTATTGTCTTAAATATACTTATTAGAAACAACAAAAGTTGACAATGAAATTTTCAACTCAAGAAGCTATGAAAAGTATAAATCTAAACCCCAAAGTGGAAGGAAGCTTTTAATAAAGATATACACAGGAATTAAGGAACAGGAGTAAATTATGGGAGATGAATAAAATCATTAAGTGATTTATTTTTTTAATGACCATTAAAATAAACAATTTTTTAGTAAATCTGACCAAAGAGTAAAAAGAAGAATAGAAAAATGGGTGTAGTTATAGATTCAGAGAGATTTAAACATTATAGGAATATTTGCTCTATTTTATATCAATAAAAAATAAAAACTGATTAAATGAATAGCATTCTAGGAAAATAAAAATGATCAAGCTACTCTCAAGAAGAAATAGAAAACTGAAATAAGCTAATCTCCACAAAATAACTTAAAAGATAGTACTATTTCCCCAAAAGCACTGGGCCAGGTATTTTTGTGGGATAACTCTGTGACATGTTTTCATGTTGTATAGATAATTTTAGAGTAGAAAAAATGGAAAGATGCCCAAGATATTTTAGAAGATTATAATAACCCTAATAAATAAAACAAAAATCCATAGACAAAGCCTGCAACAGAAAAGCATAGGCTAATCTCTCTTACAAACAGATTAAAAATCCTAAACATATCTTGACAAATTTAATCCAGCAAAGCATCAAACTAATAAAATATAAATATATATACATCATTTAAAATATTACCAAATTAAAGGACAAAATACATCTTTTAATATATAGATGTTGAAAAGTTTGGTAAAATCCAGGACTGTTGATTAAGAAAAAAGAAATCTTTGTAAAATTAGTGAAAATTATCTTCCTTCATTAAGGTGTATGTAGTCAGAAGCTTATGGAAACATCATACATAATAGTAGAACATCCCAGTACAACTGCTAATTGTCAGCATTTTACTGAGAAATCCTAACCAATGAAATAAGACAAGATAAGAATATATATGATGAATAAATATTGGAAAGAAAATAAAATTCCCCATTATACACAAAAATAAAAAAAGTAAATGAGAAGGGGAAAAAACATGTTATTGTCTACCTGAAAATACACGAGAATCGTTTTTTTTTAATAGTGATAAAAAAGAGAACAGATAATTGCTACGACATAAATGAACCTCTAAAACATTACACTAAGAGAAAGAAGCTAATCATAGAAGACCACATATTATACAATTCCATTTAAATAAAATGTCTGAAATAGGCTAATCTATAGAGACAGTAAACACTAATTTTAGCGGTTGCTTAGGACTAGGAAGGAAGGGCAGAGGGGTGATGGAAAAAGGATTGGGGAATCTCTGCTAATGTGGACAAGGTTTCTTTGAGGGATGATGAAAATATTCTAAAATTAGATTATGGTGATGGTTGTGAACATTATAAATATACTAAAAACATTGAATTACATGCTTTAAACAAGTCAACTTCATGGCATGAGAATTATATCTTAAAAAGCTTTTTTTTTATTTTTAATTTTTTTATTTTATTTTTATTAAATTGTCTTTTTTATAAGGTACATAGATCCCAAAAAATGTTACACTAAAAAATATAAGAGGTTCCCACATACCCCACATCCTACCCTCCCCCCCACCATTCCTCCCACATCAACAGCCTCTTTCATCACTGTGGCACATTCATTCCATTTGGTGAATACATTTTGCAGCACTGCTGCACCACATGGATTATAGTTTACATGGTAGTTTACACCCTCCCCCAGTACATTCAGTGCGTTATGGCAGGATATATAATGTCTAGCACCTGTCCCTGCAATATCAAAAAAAGCTATTTTTCAAATTCACTACAAATAAAATCCAAGAAAAGGAGAAAATGCAATCAGCAGCAAGGAGGTAAGGTACAAGAGCAAAAATCAAAATTACTATCTTTCAGGGACATCAGCAATAACTGGTTAGAAAATGTGATACAAAAGAAGTCTAATTTGCAATAGTAATAAAAGCTATAAAACACATAGGAATACATCTAACAAGAAATGTAGAAGATTTATATGGAGAAATTGGTAAAACCCTGCTCGAGGACATCAGAGACAATCTGGCAAAATGAAGAGAGGGATATCATGTGCCTGGATGACAACTGTCAATCTTATAATAATGTCAATTCTTTTGAAATTAATCTATGAATTCATTGCAATCCCAATATCCCAAAATCTCAACAGGATTTTTCATGTTTATTCCAAACGCGTATGGATAAAGAAAAGGGATACTTATTGCCCAGATATCAAAGCACATTATAAAACTATAGTAATTAAAACAGCTGGTTATTTTTATAAAGTTAGACAAATATACTGATGGAACAAAACAGTTTCCAGAAACAGACCTATGAGTAAGAGGAAAGCTAGTTTATGCTAAAGGCAACATTTCAAAGTTATGGAGGAAGAACAATGTTGGGAAAATTAGTTTTCACTTGGGGAAAAACTGAAGTTAGATTCCTTACCTCAGATGATTTACAAAATAAAATCCATATGCTAAAGATCTAAATATTAAGCAAGATATAAAAGTAGTAGAAAACTGTAGGAGAACATGCTTATGACTGTGGGGATAGGAAGACTTCTTAACAAAGCATAAAATGCAAAAGTCTTATGTGAAAAGGTTGATAAATTTGACTACATCAAAATAAAAACTTATGTATACTCAAAACAAAACTAAATAAAGCAAATAAAAACACATATCATTCAATAAGTTTAAAGATAACTGGCAAACTGGGGGAAAAAAAAACAATTACTGTCCCCAATATATAAAGAATTCCTATAAACCAATATGATAAAGCAATGTCTCAGAGGAAATGAACAAATGACATAAACAATTAAGACATGAGGAAATTCAAATGGAAAATTAAAATATAGAGGGGAAATGTTCAACCTCTCTAGCAATCACAGAAACTCAAATTAAAATTGAACACCATTTTTTAACTATGCATAATTGGCAAAAATGGAAGTCTAATGACCAGGGTGTGGGAAACAGGTACTCATACATTAATAGTTGGGTAGTCATTTTGGAGGGTGATTTGGCAATATCTCTTACCATGCAATCCCACTTCCTAGAAATTCACATCAGCACAGGGAGGCAATCATTGCCAATTCATTGCAATTCATTTGAAATAGCAAATAACTGGAAACAATCTTAATCTCCATTAACAGGGAATTATATATATAATGGAAAACTATGATGCTGTTATAAATAGTGGGACAGATCTGTATGGATGACATGGAAATATCTCCAGGAAATAGTGGTACGATTTTAAAAAGTTAGCTGCAGAAACAATACAGTAGTACGATGATGCTACATTTAAAACAAGAGAAAGCAATCCTAAACTGCATTGTATATGTGTGTGTGTGTATATATATAAATATATATATGTACATAAATAGATCTGACTTCATTCATACCAAATCAAATTGTAAAGAGTAGCTATTGTTAGAGCTCTAGGGAGGGGATGGCAATGAAGTGGGTGAGAACAGGAGAGTACAGCATGATTTATACCATTTAAATGATTTTTTTCCCCAGTTTGAGTATTTTACTCAGGAATATATTCGTGTGTCATTTGCATAATTAAAAGCATGCTGCATGTAAGACAGTGCCTACATATATAGCAGGTGCTCAGCAAATGTTAATTGGCTCTTTTACATATTAGCATTTTAATCTAAAGAAACTGTAGCCCTGGGGATTCTATGGCCTATGAGAAGGCAATAGGTAAAGTAATGGAATAATACCTCCTGGTGGTGATTTTCAAAAATTGATTCAAGCACCTCAAATCAGGAAGCAGGAAAAATGGGCCTGACTGCAGGGCACACAGAACGGTCCTCTCACCTGCTGTCTTTGTGGAAGAGGTGGTGGCAATCCCATTGTGTTCACTAGAGCTTCTCTGTATGGGCCTTGGCTTGTACTCTCGTCTGGCGAGCTTGGATGCAGACAATATTCTGGAACACACGTTTTAAGAGGGATCAGACATTGGCCTGAGAAAGCAAAGGCTCCAAACATACATTCGCCTTACTTGCTTGGGTTCTAGGCAGTGGTCAGGAAAGGGGTAATTTTTACCATTTTTCTCAAATCACCTGTATTGACAGATGTGGTATCTCAAATGCAGTCTTCTGAATTTTTCAAATCTTTAAATGAAATTCTTCTAGAATAAGAGTATTGTCTCTCCTGTAGTCAATGAGACATTCCAGCAAGGCCTGGAACTCAGAAGGAGTTCAACAAATGCTAGTTGCCTCTACCTCTTTCTCCTCTTATAGATAACAGAATTACAGAGAAGGAAATAAGGTCATACGAATGCTAGAGAACTATCTGCCTACAGAAGTGGATGTTTTAGAGACTGGACCTGCCTTTTAAGTTCCCTCTACAATTATAGCAGTCATTTACATGGAAATCTCTCAAAATTTATTCATTATCAGAATCATGTATAAAACAATTTTCTGTTATCAAACTTGATTTAAAAAAAGATAGATTTTTAACCTGATATTTTAAATAATAGGATTACCATGTATACCACATATATTAGCAATTTTCAGGGGGAAAAAAATCTAAGATGCATTTATTATTAAAGCCATAAGGAACATAGCAGTAAATCTTTAATTTAGTCAATATTATAAACATGGCCTGATTTTGCGCTGGTGAAGTGAAAACACATCTTTTTCCAGATATTTACATACTTTCTGAATATCATCTCATCCTTCCCCACATTCCTGGAAGTTGGGGAGGGACGAGTCATTGCCGCCAGCCCCGGCTTGTAAATGGGAATCAGCAGTGAGGCTAGGAGAGCTCCACCATAGCTGATCTCCAAGGTGGGTAAGCAACTTTGTTTGCCCTAAACATGGGTCAAGAAAAAGGGCTTTCATGCTAGGATAAAAAGAAAAAGGAGGACATGTTCCCAGTTCTGTCCTATGGGCCAAAGCTACATATTATCTCAGTCCCACCCCACAGCCAACCACAAAAGCCAGCTAAAGAAAATTCAAACCAGACTAGAAAAGGGGGTGGGGGAAGAGACGGATTCTGAATCTACAACCCTAGATGCCAAGGAACGTGAAGGCTCTTACCGTGCCCGTAGCTTGCCCTGCAGCTCCTGCAAAATCTCAGCGGTCTGTCGGTGGTAGTCTAATGCTGCCTCTATAAGCACGGCCAGCTGGCTGACTTGCTCTACCTGCAGCAGAAGTGGGAAACGACTCCATGGAGGCCTCCGGGTATAGAATACCCAGAGAAGGGGAGGCCAGCAACGAGACCCAGCTCCGCAGGCAAGCCCGGCATCCACCTGGGCGCTGCGCCACTGCAGTGCATTTCACCTCGGAGCCCTGCACAGTGACCACAGAGGTCGAGGGACACGGCTGGACATGCTGAAGGCACATTTCCAACTTAACTTGAAAATATGAATTTGATTTAATGCATTAAAGTCTTGCTTTTCCCCCAATTATATGATATTCTTGGGAGACTGTTATGCTATTAAGTTTGTGAATCTGAAAACCGAGAGAGCTTTTCCAGTTACAAGCACAGCCAACATTCAGTAACTGAGCTGCTTGCTTAGTGAAGGGTCTTTGTGGGCACTCGCAAGCTAAATCAAGAAACAAAGTAGATTAAGGTATTTTCAGATAAAGAAGGGGAACCAGGAAGTCAAGAAAAGAATTGCCAGCCCCCACCATGTTTTTGTCGCTGTCAGCACAAAGTATTTTCTCCAAAACATCCAGCTGAAAGGAATGAACTATAAAGACTCTGGCATCTCCCTTTCCCACAAATCAAGGCTAAATTATCAACCAATCTATGGTGGATGTTAAACCCAAAAAAAGCGAGGTCATGCGAGCAAATTCGGGAAGACCCAGGGATGCATTTGAGAAAGAGCAGTTTCCAGGAGGGCCTGAGAGAGCCCTCCAGGTATCTAAGGAGCTGCCACTGGACCAGGATTCATTAAACGTATATTTCTGGATGCCCCAGACCCACTGGCGAGAGGTGATGGGGCAGCCTGGCATCGCTCCCACAAACTCCACATCCAAGCAAAGACACACACCGAAATCAACCCCGCTCTTCCCAGGTTTCCCGAAAGACTCCATGCCTTTTCCTGCCTTCATTTCATCATCAGCTGTGAGGAAAATCTGCCCTGCTTATTCACTCGTGCATTCTCGCCCTGTGTAAGCAACCATCGATTTGTTGGTCTTTGAAGATCCAAACTGTTTTAATTTGTCATTGCAAACCATTCTTTAGTTGCCTGTACTTTAATTTTCCTTACCCACTTATACTATTTTAAACATGAGCTCAATATGCATTTAAGATATACATGATCTTCCATGGTGCCAAACTGTGGTCAGCGTCTGAACAATGAGATTCCATCAAGTTACATTCACTTTACCGAGCTCCAGGGCTAGAAAAACAGGCCAACAATCCTAGCCTTAAATTTCCAAAAACCCAATAAACAAAACAAAGACAGCCTGGCCCCTACAAAATCCTACGGATTTCTTAGGTTTCATCTCTTTGGCATTTAGATGTGCTTTTCCACAAGTTCAGCTCCACAGCCTAATGTGATGGCACTTGCAACAGAAAGAATTTTTCATCCTTATAACACAGAGTCGTATGCTTGGTAAAATCTGTGCCATACCTCTCTGTCTTTATTAATTTTATTGTAATACCCATTTTGAACTATGTCTGATAGTTTACAATTTTTAAACGGTGAAAGGCAGCTGAATGAACATTCTCTGAAACATATGTAGGGTTGTGAGGGGATCCCCAGCTACCCTCTCTGATGTGGCTAAGATTATGAATCTGCAGGTTCATTGGTAGCTATTCCTTTTGAAAGCTGACTTTGGGAAGGAAATGAATCCAGGGCTACCTTGAAGCTGGGGAGACAGCAGAGTCTGGCAACAGTAGGTACTCCAGCAAGTTACTAAAATTGTAGGATTCTCTGTTAACAGGGGAGGCACAGGGTGCCATGAGTGGGTGATCTTCCTCTTCCCACCAGAAAGCAGAAGCTTCCAGCTACCCCCGGGACCTGGAGCAGTGAGCTGTGCTGGGGGCCAGCGCAGGTGGTCTCTGCTTCCCAAAGCACAGTTAAATACCTGGACAGGCAAAACCAAGGTAGAGCAATAAACTCGGGCTTCGTAAAGAGCCAAGGCCTGTCCCAGTAAGGAAAAGATTTGTTCCCTGCGCCACATCACTCAATCTGGTTAAATCCACCTGTTGACTAAGCAAAGTTCACCTGGGATGAGAAGAAACAGAATTCCACATCTAGGCTGCCATTTTGCCGGGTGCCAACTTAAGAGCAACATGTAACCTGGCCCTAAAGAAAAATTCACAACACATGCAGAGAGCAGTTTCCGGAGAACGAGCTCCCTTCTCTGAAAGTGAAGCGTACCGCTTCTTACAGATGGGGTTCCACCCGGCTCCAGCAGCTCACAATGCAGACTTCCAGAACCAGGCAATGGTGGCTGGCAAGTGAGTGGGGTTACCTGGGAGATTCACGGACCCATCAAACCACAAGGAGCCTGTGCTAGCCAGAGTAACGGTGTCCAAAGAGGTCCACACTCTAGTCCCCTGACCAGGGAAGATGTTACCTGATAAGGCCTAAGGGACTATAGAGTAGTAACTAAGTGAAGAATTCTGAGACAGGAGATTATCCTGGCCTAGGCAGATGGGCCCATTGTAATTGCAAGGGTTCTTACACAAAGGAGGCTGGAGGTACAGAATCAGAGATGTGACAATGGAAGCAGAGATCAGAGTGAGAGCCTTGAAGATGCTACACTGCTGGCTTGGAGGATGAAGGAAGGGGCCAAGGAAAGCAGGCAGCTTCTGGAAGGCATAAAGGGCCAGGAAACCGACCCTCCCCAGAGCCTCCAGAGGGAATAACAGCATCTTGATTTTAGGACTTGGCCTCCAGAACTGTACGATGATAAATTTGGGTTGTTTCAAACCACACATTTTTTGGCAACTTGTTATAGCAGCAACTAGAAACTCATCCTACAAAGCTACTTTAGCCCCTTCTCATACCAAGCCAGGCCTAACAATGGGACAGTTCTGGCCAACAGCCCCTGTTCATGGGGGATAGGAGTTGTGGCCTCGAGACGCTATGAACGAACTTGCGGTGGTAATGAACCCGCTGTGGAAGGCCTGGGACTGCCTTCCCAACGCAGCCCCACCCCGTGGCCCCTCACGCTTCCCAGCAGGGAACACAGGACAGAGAGGGACTCAATCTCCTGTACCGGGCCTTGATTCACATTACATGTTGCTCTGCAAAAGTTTGAGGAAGACAATTAAATGTGTAACATGGATAATAGCCCCTTACCTTTTGATTCTCCACTTACACATTTCTAAAGAATTTCTTGTGCACATGCAGTTCTCATGTGTTCTCACTTGCCAGGCCCTTGTGAAGCGAAAGTGACTTTCCCAGGGGCTCAGCAGAAGCTAAACCAGAGCCAGGACTCAGATCTTCCACTCTTGGTTGGGTCTGCTTTCTCCTGGTCTAGTATTTCCTAAGGAGTATTATTCCACATACCACTAGTCCCATGAAAGATCTCCCTAAAATAGTAAGACTGTTGAGGAGTTCTATGGTATCTTTGCTTTCTGGCTGCTAAGACCAATACCACACAGAAAAAACAGAAATGTATGAGCTCACAGTTTCAGAGGCTAGAAGGCTCATTTCCCTCAGGATTGGGAGTGTTCCTGTGGGCCAGTAGTCCTTGGGTTCCTTGGCTTTCCCATCACATGGCGACGTCTTCTCCTTTCTCTTCCAGGTCCTGCTGACTTAGAGCTTCCAGCTCTGCCATCTGATTTTCTCTTCATAAGGCTTCCAGTAATACCATTAAGACCCATCCTCATTTGGTTGAGTCATGTCTTAGCTAAAAAGAACACCTTCCAAAGGGACTGTTTATAATGGGTTCACACCCAAAGGCTAGATGCAGATTAAGCACACTTTTTTTCTGGGGTACATAATTCAACCTACCACATGTGGTCAAATAACTTTGGTAAGTACAAGCTGATGATGTTAACTAGAAAAAGACCTTGAATAAAAGGGTCAACTCAGACCAGCAGAACATCTCAACCTACTTGTAATATCAGGTATTAAAAACTGCTTTTTGACTTTGGATAAAAGAGGGAAATGGAAAAGACAAGTGAGTTTATATGGCTATGAGTCTCCAAAAAAGAGGCGGGCAGTCATCAGAAGGGTAATGCTTATGCACGCCTCAGCAAGGTACCAGAGACAGCCAAGGTAGATGGAAACCCAGGTACTGGTTCTCCTGAGGTCTACAGAGACCCACAGGTTCTATGGTCATGGCAGATGGCTCTGGAGTTCAGGGCCATAACAGTTGGCCCTAGTTCGGAGTTTGTGTTCCTGAGTGTGATGGCATTTTACTTAGATATGACCTTTCTACACATGCCTCTTCTGTTACTTTTACCAGACCTGTGGTTGGCATTTGCATTGGTGTATACTCAGGAGACCTGAATCTCTGGACTCTCCATGTGACAGCCAGGCTGAGCCTCAGCAGACTTGCAACTCCTACCCTCTAGTTTATTGGACTTACTCTGGATGGCTAACAGGCAGGTGAAGAACGTCAACCATTACACCAGGGAGCCAAGAGTGCCTACAACTGCAAGCAGGAGAATTGCATCCTTCATCCATGTGGAATCTAAGTCCCCTCTTGATGTAGAGGGGGACTGGACATAACCATCCCAGGGTGCACAGGATGGAGGAATAGAGTATGGATTAGAGTGGACTTACTGATGTTCTGCTGGGGGACTATTGTGATTAGTAAGGGAAGAAATTATAGTATTGATGTGGATAAAGTGGCCACGGTGGCTGCTGATGGTAGGGAGAGGGGAGAATAGATATGATGTGGGGGCATTTTCAGGATTTGGACTTGTCCTGGGTGGTGCTGCAGGAACATATGCTGGATGTTGTGTGTCCTGCTGTGGCCCACTGGGTGGACTGGGGGAGAGTGTGGACTACAATGTGGACCACTGTCCATGTGGTGCAGCAGTGCTCCAAAGTGTATTGATCAGGTGCAGTGAATGTGCCATGATGATGGAAGAGGTTGTTCATGTGGGAGGAGTAGGGTAGGGGAGTGGGGGATATATGGGGACCTCATATTTTTTTAATGTAACATTTAAAAGAAAATAAATAAATAACTTTGGGAAACTCTCCACTGTAACCCCACCTAGGAATTTCCCTAGACATTAATCTTGCATATTAGCATTTAAAGACTGAAAAATCTTGTGATAAAACCTGTTTAGGGTTTCCCAAAATTATTTCACTGGAGGGGCATTACTACTGCAATATACATTAATATCTCTAGATGTTATTCTAGAATTTTGGAAAATGCTACTCTAGACCAATGGGGGAAAAAAACCAGGAATCTTGGATCTAGTAATTCCACTTGTCTTGGGAGCCCATGGGTGAGGGAAGGATTCCTTGGCTGGGGGATTCGTACCAAGAGAGCTAGAAAATCCTGCAGGTGCTTGGCCCCACTAGTCTGAAATGGGCACCTTCTGTTCAGTACCTCTTGTTCTGCTAATGGCAGACAGACATCAGTTAGTCAAGCTGTGAAAATAAACTTCTCTTCAATGACAGAAGGAGAGAGAGGGGATGTGTTCACAGGTCTGTGGTTGATTTACCATTCCCAAGAAATGGAGGTGGACATTGGGAACAAACCTGGAGAGTTTCCTGCACCCCTACCTCAAAGCTAATTATGGAAGACCCAGTGGCCCTTCTCCAAGGGGTCGGGGGGCTGCCCTGGGTGCCTCTGGGAACACTGCCAGTTCCAGCCTGGCACAGCAGAAGGAATCAATTCCTAATTCTGCCCCTCTGGGATCCCTAGAATGCTGGTGGGCCAAACTACCTCCTGCCTGGATCACTGCTGATAGAATAACGGAGCTACTCAGTCTCAAGAGGTGAAGTGACACTCGAAGGTCTCCAACTGGCAAGGCAACCGAGGACTGGATTGTAGGGCCAAAGGAGACTTGTCCTCCCCTCCCCATTCCCAAATCTGCTGAAAATAGATGAGACTTTTGCTTAGGAATGTTGGAGCAAATCTCTCGGGTCCCTTTCACCACCCCTTGCCTCCTTCCAGCCCTCAGATGTGGTCAGTGTGATCAGCCCCCTGGGTGCTGGGACACTGCCCTGGAAGGCAGCAGAGGCCCGGCTCTTGGCTGTCTAGTTCTTAAGAAACTGGGTTGGTGACGTGGCTGACAGATGACACACGCACCTGGCTTTGTGCTCTGCCCACTTCCCCCTTCCTGTGGTGGGTTCCCAGGGCTAGACTCCAAGGGCTGGGACGGGTAGGTGGATGTCCCACAGTGGGCCCGGGCCCAAGCTGCGCCCCCAACATGGCTTTCCAAAAAACCCTGTCCTCTGGGAAAAGGAGCTGTCTGAATACCCTTGCTTGTTTCTCAGTTGGGAGGATACAGATGTGAGGATGGGTGAGCGGCCACACCCCTGGGATTCCCAAATCCTAGGAATAGTTGTATAATCTCCATTTGGAGACTGAGAAAAGACGAAGTCTGTTTGTTCCAGTCAGGGCTCTCCAAACATCAGGCAAGGCATTGGCAAGCAGGTTTTGCAGGCATTATCTGGTTCAGCTTTTATCACGTCCCAGCCAGGACTGCAGGGTGTGAGGGCTGGACAAAGTGTCAAATGCTCCCTGGAGAGTGAGATTTTGGCCTTTGAATAGCTTGGGCCAGACAGCGATGGGCAGGTGGCACCAGAGCACCAGGCTCACTACCCCAAATTCTTTCCCTTTATTCACTGTCCTCTCCTGCTCACTTTCTCTTTGGGATAAGTACTTCCAAGCCCTCAGTATTAGTCAGCCAAAGGGTGCTGATGCAAAGTACCAGAACTCTGTTGGCTTTTATAAAGGGTATTTATTTGGGGTAGAAGCTTACAGTCATCAGGCCATAAACAGTAAGTTACTTCCCTCACCAAAGTCTGTTGCCACGTGCTGGAGCGAGATGGCTGCCAGACCCTGCAAGGGTTCAGGCTTCCTCTTCCTCCTAAGACTCCATGGTCCCAGCTCCTTCTGATCTCAGCTGTAGGCTGGCACAGGGCTCATCACTCTCCCCAGCGCTCATTTCTTTCTGGGCTTTCTCAGCTGTTCAGGGCTCTGGTCTCTTCAGCTGCAAACTATCAGGTGAATGGCTCAGCTCTCTCCCCTCTGGGGCTCCAGCATACGATACTAAACTCTCTGTGTCCTCCTTCTCCACGTTTACTTCCCTGTCTTTGATTGAGCATCCATCTACAGAGCCCACAAAGGAGTTGGGGGGGTCAGGGACTCAAACCAAGTCACCCTAATAACGTGGTCAAGTAAAAGCCCTACTCTTGACTTAATAAAGTAAAAGTGAAATCTCTGAATCTAATACAATCTAACATGCCCAGAAAAATGGGCCAGTTTACAAACAAAATCCAGTATCTATTTTTGGAATTCGTAAACAATACCAAACTGCCGCGCCCTCTCTCCAGCCCCTCTTCACCTCTCCTCCTAGGGATGAGAGTAGGGAAAGAGCTTTAATTAGCACAATGGGTTACCCTGCCTCAAAAAAAAAAAAAAAAAGAAAGTGGTGGCTCTCAATGGCCAGATGACAGACGAGCCTGCTTGTCCAGTTTCAGCTTCTCAGACTGTATGGGAGTAAGCAACTTGGGGTGGCTCACACTGGGCGGGCTTTCATCAATTAAGGGTTTCTATTTCATCACCTGAAAGTGCCATCTGAACTTGAGGTTCAAGCCAGTTTTCCAGGAGGCCAGTATCAAGAGTTGGGTGTTTGCAGCATTAAAAGAGCTGAGCCTTCATTCTCATCTGGCTTCATGTGTCAAGTCCTCAATTGGTCAGAACCTGATAGGGATAAAGGCTATGGCTGACACCCCCCAAACTCTAACCTACAGTAGCATAAGCAGAGGAAGGTAAGCACCTCCCAGGTTTCCCTTGAGGTCATGAGTTTGACAGCATCTATCCATCCTCGAGATGTAGGAGCACACCTTGTCTCCAGCAGGTGCTAGGTCAGGGGCTCTCTAGCCCATCAGGCAAGGGCAGGGTCTGCAGTCCCACTGGATTTAACCTTGGGGTTAGACCAGATTGCAGCCATCTTTCGTTTCAGCATCAGTTCCTAGAAGAAAACCCGGCCATGACCACCCACGCTGAAGCACAGCTGCTCATTCAGGGTTCTCCACCATGAAAGGAAGCAGACATGCCTAAAAGAGGCCAAGTGTCAAAGGCTGGACACATGCTTGGTGACCCAGAGGGAGTGAGAAGTGAGGGTCCAGTGGGCTGCAGAACCACTGGGCCTGGTCTGGCATTCAGAGCAGGGCCAAGGACAGGGCTAAGGGCTCCACACATAGCCCCACCCCACCACTTTGATACTTTGTCTTTCTCCCACCAAGTCATGCCCACCGTTTATCCCCAGGGACCAGGACACTTTGACATGACCATTTCAGGTACAATGGGAGAAGTGGAGAAGAACTTCTATCCCTTGCCTGGGCAACAGGAGAGATTGGCATTGACACACTGGCATGGAAAAGAACGAGGCGACCCCTTCTTGTTCTAATTGCTGTTACCTCAAGCAGAGAATGAAGACAGTCTCCTGGTGCTTAGGTAGTAATGTGTGAGTTTTCTGGGCTATAAACCTGAGAAGGGGAAAGGTAACAGCAAGTGGGTCAAGACAGAGGGGCTATCACCAGCACCCCCTTAGCCTCTACTGTGGGGCGCTCAGCAAATGGTAGCTCGTCAGTATCCTCGTCATCATAACCACCAATGTCTTTATCACCAACATCGTCATTACTATAAGAATCAAATCATCCTAGCAAACAGGGCCCCCTGCAGCTAAAGACGGCACATGAAAAGGCAACGCCAGGCAGGCAAGGGGTCTGCCTTCATTACCTTGGTCTCCTCCCACCTCCCCAGCAAAGGATTGTGTAGAAGTCGCCAGGCCAGCCCCAATACTAGCAGAGCAGCCTGCCTGGTGCAGGTGGAGAAGCCAGACCTTGGGCTGAGCAGCAGCCCAGACTCCCCAGAGCAGAAAGGACTGCCCCACTCACCTCCAGGTAAACTCCCCTGGGAAACGTTAGGTAAACACTCAATGTGTGCCACTGCAGGACCAACGCCAGGGGCCCGTATGGGTGAGTCAAGAACTAGCTCTTACTTATGGGGTGGAGCGGGGCAGGTAGGGGTAACCCATTTGTGACAAGCAGAATACTCATCACTGTCAAAGGTTGGACAAATGACTGGACTTTTATAATGAAGGGATGATTTCTGACTTCCGATTGATATTGAAGGGGAAACTGAGGTCTCTTGGGTCAGCTGCCAAGGTAAGGGTACAAACAGCTGAGTACAGGCTGCCCTAACGCAATACTTTGCAAACACCGATCACTGTGGTTCATGAATGAAGATAATGAACAAAGCACATGAGTTAGGCAGCATGCCTGACACACCAGAGAAAACCTGAAAACTTACATCCACCTCCCCTGGGCGCAGGGCCTAAGGCCCCACAAGGAATGACGTACACCCAACACGTGTTATACATCTAAGACAGTTTCTATGGATAAACAAAGCATTGTACATACAAACAATGGAATATTACTCAGCCATAAGAAGGAAGGAGGTTCTGAGACATGCTGCAGCAGAGATGAACCCTGCAGATACTATGCTCAGTGAAATGAGCAAGGCACATAAAGACAAATATACGATTCAAACCATTCCACTCAGATGAACTATCTAAAAATAGCAAATATGTAGAGATAGAAAGGGATGGAAGGGGGGTAAAGGGGACTTGTTGCTTGGTGGGTATAAAGCATATGTTTCAGAGTTTTCAAAATAAAATTAATTCTTTAAAAATACTTTCTAAATACTTCAAAGAAATTTTAAATATAGCACTCAAAACAATAGTCTGCTGCTAGGAGAAAATTTCAAAAGAAAATTTATATTTTTTAAGAAAAACAGACAAACCAAAAACAGAAAAATAGAGCAAACTATTACACCTCCTCCCACAACCCCATAAAATGTTAAAACCCTGGAAAAATTTTAAAAGGAGAAACATAATACAGTGTATTTTTCTGTACTTGATGGTTTAATGGGCATGGGAAATTTCAAATTGGCATTAGTACCTTGTACTCCTAGACTTAATTCTCACACATACCATCATGGCAATTAAAAGGTCCTTGGTACTTTTTGTTTGACTAAAATCAAAAGATGAAAGCCCTTGGTGTACCTTTTAATAAACTATTAGAGGTACAATGTGGTTTGAGGATAAACAAATCCCCTGATTCATCCCTGCAGATTTGAAAGTTTCACAAATAGGTCCAGAGCTACTGCTGGACGAGGTGGCACCAAAGCCAGGCTTAAGGCAGGGGTCCAAAGCCTCTTCCACTCGAGCACTGAAAAATGCCAAGACCCCTCGCCACCAGGGCAGAGACGGACGGCCTCAGAAAGCACGTTGCTGGTCGGGGGTTACTATCCCCTAAGGTTCCATTTACTCTGTCTGCAACTAGACAAATAAGAGCTGAGTGGAGAGAATCACACACAATAGAATACCAGCACTTCTGTGGGACTTGTCCCAAGACTTCATGCTCTCCTAATTCACAGATTCCATTACAGAACAGCGGAGAAATGTGCGTCACTCTTTTGTATCCGGAATGTTCCGCCATGACAAGGAAATGCTTCAGAGAGCAAGCCTCCAGCTCACAAAGAGCTCTGCTGACTTTCAGGTGGGCCTCACAGGGTGCTTCTCAGGGACTCGGAAATTTGAAAATCACCACCCAACATGGGCTTTCCGTTCTCCTGTGAGACTATACACAATTTGGCCTCAAAACTGACAATCTACTGTGCAGTTCCCCCAAATGCCCTACTTTCCCAGGGCCTCCTCTCTCAGAAAAAAGTCCTGGGAGAAACAAAGGCTTCCCGAGGGCTCTGAGTCAAGACTTGCCAGATGTCTGAGGCCATTTCTGAGGCAGGAGATGATGGCTACAGAAAACTCTGGAAACTCTGTAACAATTAAGGCCCCTAGAGTTTCTCAACATGCTGATCCTAGTCATAGATTCAATGTCTTGTTTATTTACATTAAAGTCTCCTGTTTGGTTCAAATACTTACATCATTTTCTAAAAAATTAAACATGCTTCTTTCAGCCAACTCCTTTGACTCTTCAAATTTTTCTACTGCTTGTCTGATTTCTTCGTCTGGTATCTTACCTACTCGCTTCCTCTTATAATCATAATCCAGGCGGCGGCCTTCCAGCTTTTTCAAGTGGTGCTGAAAGAAAGAAAGGGGTCCCTCAGAAAACTGTTACATTCAAAAGTGGCACAAAAAAAATATTTCTATGGCTTTTGCCATGGCTTTCTCAGCCTAAATCCTAGGGGGCAGTAGCCCATCTTATGTATGAACCTCAGCACATGTTGGAGGATCCTCTTGCTGCAGGTCCTCAAAGAATATTTATAGAATGAATGAATGAATGGTGAATGGATGACTGACTGAATGAGGGTCTATATGGAACATCATGATGCAATATCTTTATAGAACCACTCATTTCAGCTCTGAGAGTGCCCAGATTGTATTTAACCAAATTAACTATATCAAAAATAAAGGCATTCCTTTTCTGTATTACTGTCATCTGCTCACTAAGTAGAATATAAGAACACAGAAATCTAGCATCCCCTAGAATATTTACCAATCTTCCACAAAGTTCCCAAATAATTATAGAATAAGGTGAATAAATGCTATCAATGAACATGATATAGTAAGAAAGAGATATTCACAGTCAACCTCTAAAATGTTGAAATTTCTGAAAAACATTGTAATCCCTTTAGCAAAATATCACCATTATAACCAGTAGAGCTGGACATTCACGGAATGGGCTGCCTGTGTGGTAGCAAGTTCCCCATCACACTTTGTATTCAAGCAGAGAGATCCCATGTCAGAAACACTTTGGAGAGGACAGGACAAGGGAGGGTTCTCTGAGAGTTTATGATTGTAATCCTTGGAAACCAGCTACTTAATATCTAAAATGTGTAAGAGAATGGATCATCCCATTCCAACACAGGGGTAACTTTCACTATTCATTTTAGCGGGAAGCACTGGTTCTAACTTTCATAACAATTAGGTGAAAAAAGCATATGGGACTAAGAGTCAGAAGCATCTCTCTTTGGGCAAGTCCCTAAATTCCTCCGTACTTCTGATGACCAGTTGTAAACTGAAGAAATGTTTGTGAAAGTCCTTGGAAACCATTTTAGGGAATCTCTGCCCCTGATTTCTGGGATTGCTCTGACTCTGAAAGACCTTCAGCCACTTAGACTCTTATCCCTTTATCATCTATATGATTTAAGTTTTGATTTATAGAGTTCCTATACCAAACAACCTCTGAATGCCAAGAGACACCTTTTAAAATTATTCTGTTGCAGAGGAAACTGCAACCTTTAAAAAGAAGTGCATTGTACACACTCCTTTCCCTCCCTTCTTGGAGCCAGCGTTCGCATTCCTGACTGATCTGAGCCCAGAGGGACAGCAGTGTCATCCAGGAGGCTGTCCCTGGGACCTTCCTCATAGCCATACAGGCAGAAATGACATTTTGCATTTCACCAAAGGAGGTATTTGCTTTTAAGGCCCTGCACTTGGGGAAGATGTTTTGGCATGCCATGCTCCAAAATGTCACTTTCTCTCTAGATCCTCCATTCAATCCAGATCTTGATCATACACCATTTGCCCACATTATGGCTGCAATAATGGGCAAAACACAGTTCCTTTCCCTGAGGGACTCACTGCCCCACAAGAGAAGACGACAATGCACTAGAGCAACGCTCCTAGCACGGGGAGCTCATGGGGCTCCCGAAAAGAGCACCTAATTAAGTCGAGGACAGAGCAGGGAGCTTCCCAAGGAAAGACCCCAAACGGAGATCTGATTGGTGAGCTTGGCCAAGAGAAGGGGTGAGAGGAGAAAGACAACAAATAGAGAAACAGCCCAAAGAGCAACTGGGAACTGCAAGTCATACGGTGCAGCTGGACAGAGTTCAGGTGGTGAAGGAGTCACCATAAAGCTGTAGAGCAGGGGTACTTAACCAAGAGTCCGCGAGCTTGAATTGAAATTCAAAAACATTATTCTTGTGGATTGTGCTGGTGATATACTTATTACATAATACACAGTCGAGTGTGGATTAATAAGGGGTCTGTGGTTTTCACCTGACTGGCAAAGGGTCCATGGAATAAAAAAGGTTAAGAGCCCCTGCTCTAACTGCTGCAGAGAGTGGGCTGGAGAGGGTGATTCAGGGATACTATGCTGATGTTGTAAATGTTAACTAGAAGAAACCAACAGAGAGAAGGAGAAAAGAATGAAGACCCAGATGGACGAGGCAAAGGCCCCGAGGGGGTGCACGCTAGGACCAGAGGAGGGCTGGTCAAGGGCACAGTGGGAGAAGGCGGGAAAGAGGAGGGCCTGGGTGAGGAGGCTGAGGGATGTCCCGGAGAGACGGTGGGATGTCCAGGGAGCTCCGGGATGGTGACTTCCTTTTCCCTTCTACGCCCCTGGGCTCCCTTCACAGGCTTTGCTGTTTAGGATAAACTCTAAAGGCCTATTCCAGTATCCAGGCCTTTCCATGACTCGCAGCATCCCCCTCCCCAGCCAGGACCCCACTCTGTGCCTGGCCAGACTACCCAGCTGAGGCTCCTCATCCACCTGCTCTCATGGCCTGGAACATCATTTGCACTAGAGGTTGGCCCTACTCCAGCCTGTCTGGTTGCTTTGCCTCCTCCAGGAAGCCTTCCCAGACCAGCCAGGCTGAGAGGACGCCCTCCACCGTGTTCCTGGGCTTGCCTCCCCACCAACACCTCTCACAGTGTATGAGAAATGCTCACTTGACTCTTCCCCTGCAACCACATGCTTGGAGAGGGCAGACACTAGGTCACAGCCAGCATCCTGGCCAGCCAGCTCACGGCAGCCATGCACAGCAGGTCCTCAGTACAGTTGTTGGATGAATAACTGAATGGGAAGACCACTGAAGAACCAATGAACAGACACCCACTGGTTCCTTCCCTGGCCCACCATGGAACCAGAGAAGGCCACATGCCACCACCCTGCAGTCTACACCAATGGAGGTTGGTGTCTTAGTCGTGAGCTGGAACAGCGGTTCTCAAACTTTAGCCACATCAGAATCACTTGGAGGACTTGTAAAAACACAGAGTGCTGGGCCCATGGAATTTCTGATGGAGCAGGTCTGGGGTAGGGCCTGAACATCTGTGTTTCGAAGAACTTCCCAGGTGGTACCAATGCTGGCCGGCTGGAAGAAAGCAAAGAGGGCATCTCCAAGGTTGAAATAATCTCCAAGTTGGCCAGGGGTTCCACCCAGATGCCCCCGAAGGCACTGGGGAAGGTCCTCTGGGCAACTCTAGAAGACAGCAGTCCAGGGAGGTCTCCACACAGGCTGTACCTCCAGGGCAGGTGTCTTAGAGGAGGAAAAGTCTCATATCTACAGAAACACCATCACACTAGTGGCATGTAGTTACCTATGGGTCCCTGAAAGTTCCCATGTTTCTTCTGAAAGGCCATTTTAGTCTCCCAGTGGAAAATATCAATTCCTAGATATAGATATCCTTGAAAGCAACGGGGAACAATTACCGCTAGCACAGCAAATCTGATAATGTAACTAATATGGTCCCATTTTATCATCAAAAATCCACTGCAGAGGATTGTGGGAAGATGGCATCATACTAACAAACAGGGCTCAGGGCTCTCACAAAACAACTGAGAAAGAGCCCAAAGCTCTCTGAGGGACTTGCTTTGGGGGTCAGCAGACCAGGACAGTGCTACACAACTCCCAGGAGGGTGAGGGACAGAGAGATGAAGATGATGAAAAGACAAACGAGAGTTACCAAGCCCCCACAGCAGCCATGAAGGGCTCCCCGCCCCACCCCCAAGATAGCAAGCTGGGGTAAAACCCTGGCTCACTGCAGCCAACTGAGAGGGGAGCAGACATCTTCCTCCCTGTCAGGTGTTTCAAGGGAAAAGGGAAGGGGAGTTGGGGGGCTTTTCTTTGGTGAATTAGGCCAGCAGAGCCTGCTTTGAACATCCGCTCTAGAGATTCAACACAAGGAACACAACAAAGTCCAAACTGGAACATCTCTGTGGAAAGGTGTGCCGACGAATGCCATCTGCTGGCGGCTCTGGAAATTGTGGACCAAAACTGTTTTCGGTTCTTTCTGTATCCTAATCCCTGGGAGAAAATCTGTACCCCATTAGTGAGTCCCTAGCCCAATTTTTGTCAATTTAAGCTAGGCAATATTAAAAACTTAGAATAAGTTGAACCAAATATCAAAGAACTGTGGGAAAAGCACAATAAGCAAAGATAGAAATTGGCCATCAGAGTAAATTCACCAACATATCCAGATGCCTAAACATCAGCAAAAAATTACCAGACATACTGGGAAACAGGAAGAGATGACCCAGCCAAAGGAACAAAACAAATATCCTGAAGAGATACAGGATTTAAGACAATCTGTGATAATCACACAACTCTCCTAAATCATGAATTTAAAGAAAATATGACTAAAGAAATAAAGGATATTAAGGAGAAAACAGGAGGACATAAAGAACACTTTGAAAGCTTGCAGAGAAAAGTAACAGACCTTATGGGAATGGAAGACACAATGGATGAGATTAAAAGTACATCACTGTGAGGGGGGAGCCAAGATGGCAGCATAGTATGGTGCTCCTAGAGTCAGCTCATCCTACAGGTCAGTTAGCAATCACCCAGAGCTATCTAAAGCACCTGCCTGGGGGTCCCAGGAGACCAGAAGAGCATTCTGCAATAGCCCAGAAAGAATGGAAAGAGGAGCCTGCCCATCTGCAGAGAAGATTTGTGAACAGAGCCCTCCATTCTGCAGAGGCCGGTGCCTGTGGTGGCCAGTGCCTGTGGTGCAAGCCACCTCGGGAGCTATTCCGTGGCTGAAGTTGGAAACTCCATCTCCCCAAAACAGGGGAGGAAGACACAGTGAGGCACCAACTTCAGCTACTGATTAGTAAATTCAGTTGGCTAAAGTATAAACCTAAGAACAGCTCAAGTTTAAAACTATCCAAGTCAGAAAGAGGCTGGTAGCTGCCATTTTGATTCTGCCCCCAGTATGAGGGGAAATCAGGCTCACTGAAAATCACAGTGCTGGAAGGGACCAGCCTCTTTCCACCCAGATCTAACTGCAGCCCTAGACTAAGCCCCCAGCCCCACCTCCAGCTGGGAGGAAGCTAGGGGACTGTGCCACCTCTCTGGGAAACTGGGAAACTGCAGGCCACACCACAGACCCCAGTGCCCATCCAACCCTAGCAGTATAAGCCACCTCAGAGTTATTCTGTGCCTGGTATTAAAAGTTTCATTTCCCATAAATGGAGGAGGAAGAGACAGTTGTCCACCGATTTTGGGTACTGATTGGTGGACTAGACTGGCTAATGCATAATCCTAGGAACAGCGAGGGTTTGAACCTGTCCAAGTAGGAAAAAGGCCAGTAGCCACCATTTTGACTCCACCCCCAGCAAAAGGGGAAGACAGGCTGACTGAAAATCATAGTGAAGTTAGGGACTGGCTTCTTTCCACCAAGGTCGGACTGCAGTCCTAGCCTAGGCTCCAACCCCACCTCCCGGAAGCTGGTGGGACCTGCATCAGGCTCTCCAGACAACTGCAGGTGCTTTCAGCTGGAACACACTGAATAGTTGAACCCAGGGCTGCAATCCCCACACCCCAATAGGATAGGAGAAGAGTTGGATTTCCTCAGCCTCTCTGGGGAATGGCAGGTGTTTTCAGCCTACGTGAACTAGTTTGCTGAGCACTTTTGAGACCCTCTCCACCTCTGTCCCCCCCCATAGGATAGGAGGGGGCTGATGTTCCCTCAGCCTCTCAGGGCAACTGCAGGTGCTTTTGACCTGCACAAACCCAACCGTTGGGCACCTGTGGCTCCACTCCCTTCCCCAATAGGACAAGAGAGGTACTGTGTTTGCCCAGCCTCACTGGGTAACTGCAGGTGTTTTGGCCCACACAGCCTGGACTGGTGGGTACTTGTGATCCATTCCAAGCCCCCAGTAGGAAAGGAAGGGACTTATGTTTCCTTGGCCTCTCCAGGCAATAGCAGGCCCTTTCGGCCTGCACAGACTGGACTGTCAGGTGTCACTGGTTCCATTCCCACCCCCTAAAGGCCAGAAGAGACAGTACTCGCTCAGCCTCTCAGGGTACCTGCAGGCGTATTTGGCCCACAAAGATTAGAATGTTGGGCACTCCAGAGGGAGGGAGGGAGGGTTGGTGCTACATCAGTTTACCTGGGCAACTGTGGTCATTTTGGACCCACATGGCATAGATTGCTGCTCACAACTGGAGTTCCATCCCCTTCCCAGGTAGAGGAGGAAGGGGTGCGAAGTTTCATCGGTCTCTCTGCAGAGTGTTGTCCTACCCAACTTGGATTATTACACATGGCTGTAGTTCTGTCCCTACCCCTGGCAAAGGAAAAAGGTGGGAGAAGCTTCACCAATTCCTGGGGCAACATGGGCAGCTTCAGCTTCTATAGCTTACAGAACCAACTACATCCTTGGCTCCTACTACACAACCATCAAGGGAGAAAAGACAAGGAAGCCCTAAACTAAAGGGAGAAACTGCACCCAGAAGAAATACATCTAGTAAGCCAGATGTGAAGACAACAAAAAATTACAACCCATATTAAGAAATAGGAAGGCATGGCCCAGTCCAATGAACCAATTAAAAAACAGGAGGAGATGCAGAACATGGAACAACTAATCAGAGATGCCCAAACACTGGATAATTTAGAGGAAATGGACAAATTCCTAGAAATACACAAGCAGCCTTCATTGACAAAAGAAGAAATTGAGCACAACAGACCCATCACAAGTAATGAGATAGAATTAGTCAACAAAAGTCTCCCAAATAAGGAGAGCCCAGAACCAGATGGCTTCAAAGGTGAATTCTACCAAACATTCTGGAAAGAACTAACACCAATTCTGCTTAAATTCTTCCAAAGAATAGAAGTGGAGGAAACATTCCCTAACTCATTCTATGATGCCAATATTACCCTAATACCAAAGCCAAACAAAGGCACCACAAGAAAGGAAAACTAGAGACCAATCTCTCCAACAAACCTAGATGTTAAAATCCTCAAGAAAATACTTGCTAATCATATTCAACAACACATCAAATGAATTATACACCATGACCAAGTGGGTTTCATCCCTGGTATGCAAGGATGTTTCAACATAAGAAAATCAATCAATGTAACATGCCACATAAATAGATCAAAAGAAAACAAATCAAATGATCATTTCTATAGATGCAGAAAAAGCATTTGACAAAATACAACCCCCTTTCCTGATAAAAGCACTACCAAAGATAGTAATAGAAGGTAACTTCTTCCACATGATAAAGGATGCATATGAAAAACCCATAGCTAACATCATATTCAATGGAGAAATCCTAAAGCATTCCCTCTAAGATTGGGAACAAGACAAGGATGCCCCCTTTCACTACTCCTATTTAACATTGTGTTAAAAGTACTTGCTCCAGCACTTAGGCAAGAAAAAGATATAAAAGTCATCTGAATTAGAAAGGAAGAAGTAAAGATTTCACTATTTGCAGACGACATGATTCTATACAGAGAAAATTCTGAGAAATCTACAACAAAGCTTCTAGAGCTTATAAATGAGTTCAGTAAAGTGGCAGGTTATAAGATCAATGTGCAAAAATCAGTAGCATTTCTGTACACCAATAATGAGCAATCTGAGGAGGAAATCAAGAAAAAAAAATCCCATTTACAATAGCAACTAAAAGAATCAAATACCTAGGAATAAATTTAATTGCAGAAAACTACAAACCACTGTTAAAGGAAATTAAAGAAGACTTAAACAAATGAAAGAATATTCCCTGTTCATGAATAGGAAGACTAAACATCATTAAGATGTCAATCATACCCAAAATGATCTCCAGACTTAATACAATCCCAATAAAAATCACCATAACATTTTTCACAGAATTGGAAAAACTATGAAATTTATTTGGAAGATCACAAGGCCCCATATAGCCAGACATATTAAAAAAGAAAAATGAAATCAAAGGAATCTTACTACCTGACTTTAAAACACACTACAAAGCTACAGTGATCAAAACTGATGGTACTGGGAAGTGGATGTGGCTCAACTGATAGAGCATCTATCTACCATATGGGAGGTCCAGGGTTCAAACCCAGGGCCTCCTGACCCGTGTGGTGATCTGGCCCAAGCGCAGTGCTGATGCATGCAAGGAGTGCCGTGCCACGCAGGGGTGTCCCCCCCATAAGGGAGCCCCAAGCACAAGGAGTGCACCCTGCATGGAGAGCTGCCCCACACAAAAAAAGTGCAGCCCACCCAGGAGTGGCATTGTACACACAGGGAACTGACGCAGCAAGATGACGCAACAAAAAGAGACACAGATTCCCAGTGCCGCCGACAAGAATGCAAGCGGACACAGAAAAACACACAGCAAATGGACACAGAGAGCAGACACATTGGGAGGGGGGGATAAATAAAAAAATAAATCTTAAAAAAAAAAAAAACAACTGCATGGTATTGCCACAAGGATAGACATACTGATCAATGGAACCCAAACTGAGAGTTATGATATAGATTCTCACATATACACTCAACTGTTACTCAACAAGGCCACCAAGCCCATTCAACTGGGAGAGAGAATGGCCTCTTCAACAAATGGTGCTTGGAGAACTGGATATCCATATAAAAAAGAATAAGAGCAGACCACCATCTCACACCTTATACAAAAATTAACTCAAGATGGATCAAAGAGCCAAGACCATAAAGACCTTGGAAGATAATATAAGGAGGTGTCTATAGGATCCTGTAATAGGAGATGGTTTCATGAACTTCACACCCAAAGCACAAGCAGCAGAAAAATAGATAAATAGGACTTCCTTATAATTTAAAATTTTGCACCTCAAAGGAGTTTGTTAAGAAAGTGAAAAGGCAGCCTACTCAATGGGAGAAAATACTTGGTAACCATTTAACTGCTAAGGGCCTAATATCCTACATACATAAAGAAATCCTACATCTCAAAAATAAAAAGACGAGCAACCTATTTTAAAAAATGGGCAAGTGATTTGAACAGATACTTCTCCAAAGAAGAAATGAAAATGGCTAAAAAGCACATGAAAACATGCTCAACATCACTAGCTATTAGGGAAATGCAAATCAAAACTAAAATGAGATATCATCTTATACCCATTAGACTGGCAGCTATTAAAAATCAGAGGACTACAAGTGTTGTAGAGTATGTGGAGGAATGGGAACCCTCATCCACTGCTGGTGAGAATACAGAATTGGTGCAACCATTGTAGAGGACAGCATGGTGGTTCCTCGGAAAACTAACTACAGAACTGTCATATGATCCAGCAATCCCACTGCTGGGTATATACCCAGAAGAATTGAAAGCAAGGACATGAACAGATATATGCACACCAATGTTCACAGCAGCATTATTCATTATTGCCAAAAGTTGGAATCAACCCAAATGGCCTTCAACAGATGAATGGATAAACAAATTGTGGTATATATATACAATGGAATATTACTTGGCTGTAAGAAGGAATTCAGTATTAACACATGGGGTAATACAGATAAATCTTGAGGATCTTATGTTGGGTGAAGCAAGCCAGGTACTGAAGGACAAATATTACATGAACTCACTGATATGAAATAAGCAAATTGAGCAGAGTCAAAGAGCTAGAGTCTGGAAGACAGGTCTATAGGAAACAAAGGGAAAAGAAGGCTGTGAGTCAATGCCCATATGGGCAAAATCTATGATAAGATGGAATTGTGTAGTAATGCAGTGGAGGGGCATGACAGTGGTACAGTGATACTATTGGGTTAGGTGGTGCAGGTATATTAGGAGAGTAGGGTGTGGAGAGAAGGGTTGGAATGTCCATGGAACTGAGGGAGGGTTGGGGAAAAAGCAATTGAACACTGGGGATTGGTGGGTACATGGTTGAAACTACAATGTTAGGAATGCTCATTTGGCAATAGAGCAAGGTAGGGTTGAGGGAGTATTTACTCCCCGGCAGGCACAGGTGTGGCTGGCAAGCCTGGCAGAATCCAAGGTTTGAGATCGGAAACCGTCTCCCTTGGAAGGCATCAGGGTCGAGGTGGCCAACGCCTCCCCTCAAGCCTTTTTCTGCCTTTTCTCTGCAGCCCGCCAACCCTGCTGGCTGCCCATTGATAAAAACCGTCCCCCTAATTCAAACCTTTCCCTAGCAACCGCCCAGGGTAGCCAATCAGAGGCCTCCAGTGGCTGGGCCAATGAGCGGCTTACACGTCACCCGGTACCCTATAAAAGTGCGTGTGCTTCCGCAATAAAGCAGACCTGCGCCATCAGCCAGTCTCCGTGAGTATCCCTCGTGTCGGTCCTACCTGCTGCGAGGCCCTGCCGGCAACGAGGCCCTCCAGCACTCGCCTTCATAGGGTTACTGGTTTAGGGCTTTGGATATGGGGGTTCAGGACAGGGTGCATCTGGGGCAGGCTTTTGGGAGTGTGTGAGTGTTCATCTTGACATAGTGTGTTATTTCAGTGGGTGGAGACCCACTTAATGAGCAGGAAGGTGTTGGACTTCCATCTTGGGGAGGCCTGCTATGTTCTCAAATAGAGGGTTGAGAGTCTCTCGAGAGCATGGGTGTGCCCAATAGGGTAGGAAAGCCCTCAGTGTTGTTGTAAGTAACTATGAATCTGGCCCTGCAAAGAGTGAAGCCTGGTGGCTGCCATGGGTCCCAAAGAGAGGAGGAGGGAGGAAAAGAACAGATGGAACAGGTGGCATTTTGAGGGCAATGGAAGTGTTCTACATGATCTTGCAATGATGGATACAGGCCATGTTAAGTTTCATCAAAATTTATGAAAGTGTATGGTCCAAAATATAAACCATAATATAAACCATTGACCATGTTTGGTAGCTATGTTTCAGTATTTGTACATTAGTTGTAACAAATGTACCATCCACATATAAAATGTTATTCACAGGAGAAGGGGGAGAAGAGGGAAGATATTAGATATATGGGAGTCCCCTATATTCTGTACGTGACTTTGCTATGACCTAAAAGTTCTTGGAAGAAAAAATGAAAAAAGTAAGACATCAGGGGAATAAATGGAAGAAAATGGCACTGTATTTACAGAATAACAGCTCTTACAGTGATGAAAGGCAAAATATCAAAAAAATTTTTTAATTTTTTCATTGTTTGTTAGCCCTGATTTTTAATTTTCTATTTTTTTATTTTTTGTATTTTATTTATTTTTAAAACTGTCATTATTTCATTTTCTTATTAATTGTATTGGGCTATTTTACTGGCTTCATTTTTGAAGAAGCTTTGGATCACAGAAGGATTAAAACTGTGGCAGGGAAGGACTATTTGTTGTGTCAGTGATTGGGGATACATGGGAGGAAGTTCACCTGGGCATATATATATATGGCATATAAATGTGTTCAAATGTTCATGGCACACTGTCTTGGTGGGTGGATATTCACACAATAACTGAAAGAATATTGAATTCCTATCCTGGGGACCTCTACCACATTCTCTAATGGAACAGCAAGAACCCTCCAAGTATAGAGGCAATGGCTAGTGAAGGAGGATGGTCCATTGATGGGCCCTTGATATTGGTGACTGTGATTATGAACCTTTACTCTCAATATTGAAATTTAGCCTAGTATTACAGGGTGCCTAGGCATTACCTTCTGAGAGCCTCATTGTTAAAATGTGGCCTCTCCCTAAGCCGAACTTAGAATATAAATACAATAACCTCCCCCCAGCATGGGACATGACTCTCAGGGATAAGTTTCCCTGGCACCAACAGATTACTACCAAGCACCAACCAGCAATGCAACTGGAAAAAGACCTTGACCAAAAGAGGAAAAGATAAAGACAAATTAGTTTATATGGCTAACATACTTAAAAGTGTGTCAGGAGGTCATTCTAGAGGTTACGCTTGTGCGTATCTCAGCAGGCTCTCATGAACTGCCAAATTAGACACTGCCCAAATAATGCAGCTCCTGAGAGCTCTGGAGACACCAAGGCACTATGGTCAGGGCAGATAGCTCATGAGTTTGGTGCCTTGCCAGTGGGCCCTACTTTGGAGTTTGTGCTCCCCATGCGACACAACTGGACTCAGTTGTTGTTTCCTTACACGTGACTCTTCTGTCCCTTCTATTTGAATCTACAGTTGGTACTGGAGTTGGTAGGTATACATCCAAGAAACTTGAATCTTTGGGCTGTCCATATGCCAGGTGGGCCCTGAGCCTCAAAAGAGTTGCAACACCTACTTTCCAGTTCAACAGACTCACCCAGGACAACTAACAAAGAGGTGATAATGGACAACCACCATACAAGGAACCAAGAGAGTCTACAACTACAAGGAAGAGAGTCCCATCCATCAGCCATAAGGAACTGAAGCACCCTCTCAATTAGAGGTGGAGTGGGCATCACCATCCCAGAATACTCAGGATTGGAGAATGAACTATGGACAAGAGTGGACTTACTGGTAAGCTACTATAGATTTATTGTGATTCTAGCAGTGGAAGAACTTATATCATCCATGTGGAGGCAGTGGCCACTGGAGGTTCTGAGGGCAGGGAGAGGGGAAACAGGTGTAATACAGGGGCATTTTCAGGACTTGGGAGTTGTCCTGAATGACAATGCAATGACAGATACAGGCCATTATATATCTTGGCATAACCTATAGAATTGTGTGGGAGAGAGTGCAAACTACAATGTAAACTATAATCCATGCTTAGTGGCAATGCTCCAAAATGTGCTCATCAATTGCAATGAATATACCACCTAATGAAGGACGTTGTTAATGTGGGTAAATGTGGGTAGTGTGGGGAGTGAGGCATATGGGAATCCCCTATATTTTTTATGTAACACTTATGTAATTAAATATTAAAAAATACAAATTTTTTTTTAAAAAAGACAATACCAATCATACTCAAGCTCTTCTAAAAAATTGAACAAGAAGGAACACTACCAAACTCATTCTATGAAGCCAGTATCACCCTACTGCCAAAGCCAGAAAAAGATATTGCTAAAAAAGAAAATCACAGAGCCATTTCTCTAATAAATACAGATGCAAAAATCCTCAATAAAATATTTGTTAATCGAATCCAACAACACATTAAAAGAATTATTCATCATGATCAAGTGAGTTTTATACCAGGCATGCAAGGGTGGTTCAACACAAGAAAGTCAATCAACATAACACCGCATTAATAAATCCAAGAAGAAAAATCACATGATCTTATCAATTGACACAGAAAGGGAATTTGACAAAATACAGCATCCTTTCTTGATTAAAATACTACAAAAGATAGGAATTGAAATAAACTTTCTCAACATGAGAAAAGCCATATAGGAAAAACCCACAGCGGACACTGTACTCAATGGTGAAAGACTGAAAGCTTTCCTTTTGAGATCAGGGACAAGACAAGGATGCCCACTCTCACCACTGTTGTTCAATATAGTGCTACAGGTTCTAGCTAGAGCAATGAGGCAAGAAAAAGAAATAAAAGGCATCCAAATCAGAAAAGAAATAAAACTTTCACTATTTGCAGATGATATCATCTTATAACTAGAAAGTCCTGAAAAATCTATAACAAAGCTGCTAGAGCTAATAAACAATTTCAATAGAGTGTCAGGATACACAAGATCAATATGCAAAAATCAGTGATGTTTCTATGCAATTATAAAGCACAATCTGAGGAAGAAGTCAGGAAAAAAATTTCAATTTCAATAGCAACTAAAAGAATCAAATATTCAGGAATAAGCTTAACCAAGGATGTAAAGCACTTGTATTCAGAAAACTACAATGCATTGCTAAAACAAATTTTAAAAGACCTAAATAATTGGAAGAACATCCCTTGCTCATGGATTGGAAGACTAAATATCATTAAAATGTCCCTTCTACCCAGATTGTTATACAGATTCAATGCAATCCCAATAAAAATTCTAACCATATTTTCTAAACAAATGGAAAACACAATTGTCAAATTTATCTGGAAGGGTAAGCGACTCTGAATAGCCAGAAATACCTTAAAAAGGAAAAGTGAAGTTGGAAGATTCTCATTTCTGGACTTCAAGTCATATTACCTAGTTACAGTGGTTAAAAAAACAAACAGCATGATATTGCCATAAAGATTGACATGTAGTCCAATGGAACTGAAATGATGATTCAGAAACAGACCCTCACATCTATGGCCAAGGAACTTTTGACAAGCCTGTCAAACCCACCCAGCTGGGGCAGAACAGTCTATTCAACAAATGGTGCTGGGAGAACTGGATATCCATACACAAAAGAAAGAAAGAGGACCACTATATCTCACACCCTATACAAAAATTAACTCACAATGGATCAAAGACCAAATTATAAAAGCAAGAACCATAAAGCTCCTAGAAGAAAATGTAGGGAAACATCTTCAAGACCTGTTGATAGGTGGTGGATTCTTAAACCTTACATCAAAAGCATGAGCAATGAAAGAAAACATGGACAAATGGGACTTCCTCAAACTTAAACACTTCTGTGATTCAAAGGACTTCATCAAGAAGGTGAAAGGCAGCCCACTCAAAGGGAGAAAATATTTGGAAACCACATATCTGATAAGGGTTTGATTTCTCTTCTATATAAAGAAATCATACAACTCAACAATAAAAGAGCAAGCAATCCAATTAAAAATGGGCAAAAGATTTAAACAGATATTTCTCCAAAGAAGAAATACAAATGGCCAAAAAGCACATGAAAATGTTCCGTATCATATTAAGGAAATGCAAATCAAACAAGATATCATCCAAAACAGCATAGAACAGTCATTATTAAAAAAAAAAAAAAAAAAAAGACAGTAAGTCCTGGAGAGGATGAGGAGAAATAGGATCACTTCTTTTTACTGTTGGTGGGATTGTAAAATGGTGTGGTCTCTATGGAAAACAGTTTTTCAGTTCCTCAGTAAGCTAAATATAGAACTGCCATATAATCCATGAATTCCTCTACAGGAATATATCCAGAAAAACTAAAAACTATGACATGAACAGACATCTGCACACCAATGTTCATAGCAGCATTATTTACAATTACCAAAAGATGGAAACAACCCAAGTGTCCATCAACTGATGAATGGATAAACAAAATGTGGTATATACATATGGTGGGATACTATGCTGTGGTAAGAAGAAATGAAGTTGGGACACATATGATAACATGGATGACTCTTGAAGACATTTATGTTAAGGGAAGTAAGCCAGACACAAAAGCACAAATATTGCATAGTTTCATTAATATGATCTAAATATAAAGAAGAATAAATGCATGGAGCTAAAACCTATAGTATAGGTTATTACAAGATAAGAGGATGGTTGAGAAAAACTACTGATGCTTAATGTATGTAGAAGTTTTAATTAACTTGACTGTAAAAGTATGGAAATGGATAGAGTTAATGGTAACACATTATAGTGAGTAGCAGCTGATTTATGAATGGGATTGTGGCTGAAAAGGGTAGTCTGGGGAAGTAAATGTCAATTGAAAGAAAGCTAAAGAATAATCTAGGGACTGACTAACACAGTGAACCTAGAAGTGGATGAGAATTGTGGCTGATGGTATAGATTCAAGGGTGTCCTTTTGTGAGCTAGAGCAGATATACATCACTATTGCAGGGTGGTGGGAATGTGAAGAAGCATGGGAAAATTATAGTTGGTGTGACCTGTGGACTGTGGTTAACAGCAACACTGTGATAGTCTTGCATAATGCCAAGAACATACTATGTTGATATTGAGGGGTATGGAAAAAGTGTGCCAAAGGTATGCTATGGACCATGGTTGGTGGTAACAGTCTGATGATACGGTAATAGTCTGATGATATTATCTCATAATCTGTAACAAATATTCTACCACAGTGTGGTGTGTTGGTGAAGGGATGTTGTATGAGAATTCTACACATGTGCCTGGCTGTTTTGTAAGTTTACGACCTTTGTAATAAAAATATATTTTTAAAAAATAGGGTGGGTTGGGGGGGGGAAATACACCAACTGTAACATAGGGATTATAGTTAGTAATAAACCACGCTCTTGCATAGTTTTTAACAAATGTTTCACAACAATGCAAGTGTTGGAGAAGGGGTGATATATGGGGCCCCTGTATGATGTTATCCCTGTTTATTTTTTAAGTTTACAACCTTTACTATACACTTACTGTTTATGCATGTTTATGTATAAGTGATATACTTCAATAAAAACATGTATTTAAAAAAAACATTTTATAAAATACAAATAAAAGGAAGCTTCCTCAGTATGATAAAGGGCATATATGAAAAATCCACAGCTTTAACATCATGTTCCATGGTGAAAGACTTAAGGCTTTCCCTCTATATCTGGAATAATACAAGAATGTGCCCTGTCACCACTGTTATTCTACGTTATGCTAGAAGTTACAGCCAGAGCAGTTAAACAAGAAAAAGAAATAAAAGACAATCAAAATGGAAATGAAGAAGTAATATTTTCACTAGCAGATGCCATGATTCTAAATACAGAAAGTCCCAAAAATCAACAACAAAGCTACTGGAGCTAATAAACAAGTTCAGCAAAGTGGTAGGATACAAGATCAACCTGCCAAAATCAGTAGTGTTTCTATACACTAGTAATGAACAATTTGGGGAGGAAATCAAGAAAAAAATTCCATTTACAATAGCAACTAAAAGAATCAAATATCTAGGAATAAATATAATCCAGGACAATAAGGACTTTTATACATAGAAAACCACAAAAACAGGCTTTAAAAAAAATCAAGGAAGACCTAAGTAAATGGAAGGACATCCATGTTCAAGAATTGGAAGACTAAATATCATTAAGATGTCAATTCTACCCAAATTGCTTTACAGGTTCAACACAATCCCAATCAAAATTGCAACAAACCTACTTCACAGAAATGGAAAAGTCAATTATCAAATTTACTTTAAAGGGTAAAAGGATTCAAATGGCCAAAAACATCTTGGGAAAAAAAAAAGAATTAAATTGGTGGACTTACACTTCCTGATTTTAAAGATATTACAAAGCTACAGTGGTTAAAACTGTATGGTACTGGCATAAGGATAGATATGTTGACCAATGGAATTATAAATTGAGAGTTCAGAAATAGACCCTCACATCTATAGCCAACTGATATAGGAAAAGGCTGCCAAGTTCACTCAACTGGGAAAGAATAGTTTCCTCAACAAATGGACTTGGAAAACTGTATATCCATATGCAAAAGAATGAAAGTGGACACCTATCTTATACTACGTATAAAAATTAACTCAAAATGGATCAAAGACCTAAATAAAAGAACCAAAACTATAAAATCCATAGAAGAAAAGAAGAAAGCATCTTCCGGACCTTATGGTAGAAAATGATTTTTTTTAGACTACACTAAATGCCAAAGGAAAAATAGATAAATGGGATATTATCAGAATTTAAAACTTTAGTGCATCAAAGGACTTTGGCATGAACATAAAAAAACAATGAGGGAAGTGGATGTGGCTCAACTGATAGAGCATCGCCTACCATATAGGATTCAAACCCAGAGCCTCCTGGCCTGTGTGGTGACCTGGCCTACACACAGTGCTGCCGCACACAAGAGGTACCATGCCACACAGGGGTGTTCCCCATGTAGGGGAGCCCCACACACAAGGAGTGTGCTCCGCAAGGAGAGCCATCAAGCACAAAAAAAGCTCAGCCCATCCAGGAGTGGCACCACACACTTGTAGAGATGGTGCAACAAAAAGAGACACAGATTCCCAGTGCCACCGAGAATGCAAGCAGACACAGAAGAACACACAGCAAATGGACAAAGACAGCAAACAATGGTGGGGGGGGCAGGTAAGGGGAAGAGAAATAAAATAAATCTTGAAAAAAAAAAAACAATGAGAGAAAATATTTCAAAACCATATATTCCATAAAGGTTTCATATCAAGAATTTATAAAGGAATCCTACTACTCAACAACGAAAAGGCAAACAGCCCTATTTTTTTTAAATGGGCAAAAGATTTGAATTGACATTTCTCCAAAGAAGACATGTAAATAGCCAATAAGCACATTTAAAGATGCTCAACATCATTACACACTAGGGAAATGCAAATCAAACCACACCCACTAGAATGGCTATTACTAAAAAGAAATGGAAAAATATTGGAGAAGCTTGGAGAAACAGGAACACTTAATCATTGCTGGTGCCAATGTAGAATGGTATGGCCACTGTAGAAAACAGTTTGTTAGTTCCTCAGAAAATCAAGTATAGAATTACCATGTTACCTGGCAATCCTACTTCCAGGTATACATCAAAAGAATTGAAAGCAGAGACTCACAGATGTTTGCACACTGATGGTAGTGGCATTATTGGCAACTGTACATAGGCAGAAGCAACCCAATGAATGGATCAACAAAATTAGGTGTATACATACAATGGAATTTTATTCAGCCATAAAAAGAAAGAAGTTTTTATATATGTGACAACATGGATGAACCTTGGAGACATCGTGTTGAGTGTTACAAGCCTGTCACAAAAGGACAAATACTGTATGAGCTCACTGATATGAAATCTTTAGAATAAGCAAATTCATAAAGCCAAAAACTAAAATACAAGTGACTGGAGGTGGGGTTAGGGTAGGGAATGTGGAGTAAATGCTGACTTGGTAAAAAGTTTCTGTTTGGAGTACTGGATAAGTTTTGGCAATGAATGGTGGTGATGGTAGCACAACATTGTGAGTATAATTAACACTAGTGAATTATATAATTGAATATGGTTAAAGGGGGAAATCTTCAGAATGTTTCTATGTTACTAAAATAAAAATTAAAAAAAACATAGCTTGGTTTACACAGAGAATCCTAATGTAAACTATGGACTGGAGGTAACAGTATAATTATAATATTTCATCAATTTTAACAAATGTACCATGACAATGCAAAGTGTTAATAGGGAAAACTGTGTGTGTGGGGGGGGGGAGTTGTATGAGGACTCTGTATTTTCTGCATGATTGTTCTCTAAACATACAACTTCTCTAATAAAAAATTTTAGAGGAAAAAAATACATTAGAGACACATAAGAAGAGCAGGTTTGAATTGTTCTAAGACAGAATTAGTGATTTTGAAGATGGAACATCTGAACTGGAAAAAACAGGAGAACAAAAAGAGAAGGGAATGGGGGAAAAAAATGGAACAGAGTCCCAGGGAACTGAATGACAATGTGAAAAATACAAACAAAACATCTGCCTTACTGGTATCCCAGAAGGAGAAGAGAATGAAGAGAGGCAGAAGGAATATTTGAGGAAATAAAGACCAAAACCTTCCCAACCTTTATGAAAGACATAAATATCAATATCCAAGAAGGACAAAGCACTGCAAACAGAATAAACCCTAAAAGATCAACCCTGAGATGTCTACTATTCAGAATGACAAATATCAGAGATAAAGATAAGATTCTGAAAGCAACAAGAGAAAAGCATACAAGGGAAACTTGATAAGATTAAATGCCAACCTATCATCAGAAACCATGGAAGTGAGAAGAAAGTAGGATGATGTATTTAAGGTACTGAAAGAGAAAAATGGCCAGCCAAGAATTCTGGATCTGGCAAAACTCTCCTTCAAAAATGAGGGTGAGTTCAAAGTTATTCACAGAGAAGGAAAAATTGATAGAATTATGTTTCCAAAAGACCAGAAAAACAAGAGATAGTAAAGGGAGTGCTCTAGCCTGAAAGGAAAAAACAAGGGTGAGAGATTTGGAGAAGAATGTAGAAATGAAGATTTTTAGGAAGGATAAACTAAAGGGTAAGAAGGCAGACAATAGAACAATATGACAACAGAGAGCCAAAGGACAAAATGGAAGAAGTTACGGTAATAACAATGAATATGAATAGCTTGAACTTCCTAATCAAAACACATAGACTGATAGAATGAATTAAAAAACATGCGCTATCTATACGTTGTCTACAAGAGACCCACCTTACATATAAGGACACAACCAGGTTAAAAGTCAAAGGTTGGAAAAAGGTATTCCATGAAAACAATAACCAAAAAAGAGCTGGAGTAGTAATATTAATATTGGACAAAATAGATTTCAAATGCAAAACTGTTATAAGAGATGAAGAAGGTCATTATATATTAACAAAAAGGGTAATTCACCAAAAAGAAATAACTATGCTAAATATTTATGCACCTAACCTGAGTATCCCAAGATACATGAGGTGCACACTTGAAAAACTAAAGGGAAAAATAGATGTCTCTACAATAATAGTTGGAGACTTCAATTCACCACTCTCAATATTGGATAGAACATCTGGACAGAGGATAAAGAAAGAAATAGAGAGAAGTGGATGTGGCTCAAGCAGTTGAGGGTCCTGGATTTGGTTCCCGGTACCTCCTAAAGAAGACAAGCAAGACAGCAAGCTGACATGACAGACTGGCACAGCAAGCTGACACAAGAAGGTGAAGCAACAAAGAGACACAAGTAGGAAAACACAATGAGAGACCAAAAAAAGCAGGGAGCAGAAGTGGCTGAAGCAATTAGGCACCTCCCTCCCACATGGGAGGTCCCTAGTTTAGCTCCAGTGCCTCCTAAAAAGACGACGAGCACGTATGAACAGACACAGTGAGCACAAACAACAAGGGGGGGGGGGGATAAATAAATCTTAAAAAATAAAGAAACAGAGAATTTGAATAATACGATAAATGAACTTGACCTAACAGACATTTATAGAACACTGCACCCCAAAGCAGGAGGACATACATTCTTTTCAAGTGCTCATGAATTCTTTTCCAGAATAGACCATATGTTGTATCACAAGACAAGTCTCAATAATTTAAAAAGATTGAAATTATATGGGAAGTGGATTTGGCTCAACTGATAGAGCATCCGCCTACCACATGGGAGGTCTAGGGTTCAAACCCAGGGCCTCCTGGCCCATGTGGTGAGCTGGCCCATGCGCAGTGCTGATGCGCGCAAGGAGTGCCGTGCCACACAGGGGTGTCCCCCGCATAGGGGAGCCCCATGTGTAAGGAGTGCACCCTGCAAGGAGAGCCATCCTGCGCAAAAAAATAAAGCACAGCCTGCCCAGCAGTGGCACCACACACGCCGAGAGCTGATGCAGCAAGATGATGCAACAAAAAGAGACGCAGGTTCCCGGCGCCGCTGACAAGAATGCAAGTGGACAAGAAGATCACTCAGCAAGTGAACACAGAGAGTGGACAACAGGGGAGCAAGGGAGGGGAAAGAAAGAAATAAAAATTAAATCTTTTTAAAAAAATTATACAAAACACTTCTCTGAACATAACAGAATAAAGCTGGAAATCAATAATGGATGGAAAAAGCAAAAACTCATAAATAAATGGAGATTAAACAGTGCACTCTTAAATAATCAGTGGGTCAAAGAAGAAACTGCAAGAGAATTCAGCAAATATCATGAGAAGAATGAAAATGAGAACACAACATATCGAAACCTATGGGATACCACAAAGGTAGTGCTGAAAGGGAAATTTATAGCCCTGAATGATTACATTAAAATTGAAGACCTAACTGCACACCTAGGGGAGCTAGAAAAAGAACAGCAAACTAATCCCAAACCAAGCCAAAGGAAAGAAATAGTAAAGATCAAAGCAGAAATAAATGAAATCAAGAACAATAACAAAAAAAAAAAAAAACAAGAGAGAATCAACAAATCCAAAAGTTGGTTTAACAAAACTGACAAACTCTTAGCCAGACTAATAAAGAAAAAAAAAGAGAGAAAATTCAAATAAATAAAATCAGAAAAGGAGAGTCAGAAATAAGAGATCATAAGAGGATACTCTGAACAACTGTACACCAAAAAACTAACAACATAGAGGAGATGGACAAATTCCTAGAAACGCACATACCATCCACACTGACCCTAGAAGAAATAGGAGACCTCAACAAACCAATCACAAGTGAAAAGAATGAGAAAGTAATTAAAAAAAAACCTCCCAAAGATGAAAAGCACTGGACCAGATGGCTTCACAGGTGAATTTTACCAATCATTCAAAGACAAACTAATACCAATCTTACTCAAGCTCTTGCAAAAAATGAACAAGAAAAGAATGCTACCAAACTCATTCATTCTATGAAGCCAACATCACCCTAATATCAAAACCAGATAAAAATACTACAAAAAGAAAAAAGAAAAGAAAATTACAGACCAATATCTCTAATGAATATAGATGCAAAAATCCTCAATACTTGCAAACAAAATCCAAAAGCACATTAAAAGAATTATACACCTTGATCAAGTGGGTTTTATCCCAGGTATGCAAGAGTGGCACAACACAAAAAAATCAATTAGTGTAATAAACTACATTGATAAATTGAAGAGGAGAAACCACATGATTCTCTTGATTGACACCGAAAAGGCATTTGAAAAACACAGCACTCTTTCTTAATAAAAACACTCCAAAAGATAGGACTAGAAGGAAGCTTTCTCAATATGGTAAAATGCATATATAAAAAACCTACAGCTAGCTTTGTACTCAATGGTGAAAGACTGAAATCTTTCCCATGAGATCAGGAGCAATACAAGGATGCCCACTGTCACCACTGTTATTCAATATTGTGTTAGAGGTTCTATCTAGAGCAATTTAGGCTAGATATAGAAATAAAAGGCACCCAAATATATAAGGAAGAAGTAAAACTTTCCCTATTTGCAGATGACATGATCCTATACCTAGACTCTTCTGAAAATTCCACAAGAAAACTTCCAGAACTAATAGACAAGTTTCGCAAAGTGGGGGTATACAAGATTAATATGCAAACATCAATAGCGTTTCTATACACGACTGATGTGCAATCTGAGAAGGAAATTTTTTAAAATTCCATTTACAATAGCAATTGAAATAATCAAATATTTAAGAATAAACTTAACTAAGGACATAAAGGACCTGTATTCGGAAAACTTCAAAACATTGCTAAAAGAAACTGAAGAAGACTTAAATAAATGGAAGGACATTCCATGTTCACGAATTCGAAGACTAAGTATTGTCAAGATGTCAATTCTACCCAAACTGATTTATAGATTCAATGTAATCCCAATAAAAATCTCAACAGCCTTTTTTGCAGAAATGGAAAAACCAATTATCAAATTGAAATGGTAAGGGGTCCTGAATAGCCAAAGAGATCTTGAAAAAGAAGAACCAAGTTGGAGGACTCTCACTTCTGGGCTTTAAGGCATATTAATTAGCTACAGTGGTAAAAACAACATGGTACTGGCATAAAGACAGACGCAGTGAACAGTGGAACTGAATCAAGAACTCAGAAATGGACCCTCACATCTACAGCCAAGAGATTTTTGACAAGGCAATCAAGCCCTCCCAGCTGGGCCAAAACAGTCTATTTAACAAATTGTGCTTGGAGAACTGGATATCCATATCCAAAAGAAAGAAAGGGGACCCCTATTTCACACTTTACACAAAAATTAACTCAAAAGGATCAAGGACCTAAATATAAAAGCAACAACCACAAAACTCCAACATCTTCAAGATCTTGTGGTAGGTGGTACCCCAAGCAACAACAGAAAAAATAGATAAATGGCACCTCCTCATACTTATACACTTTTGTACCTCACAGGACTTTGTAAAAAGGGTGAAAAGGTGGCCAACTCAATGGGAGAAAATATTTGGCAATCATATATCCTATAAGGTTTAATATCCACGATATACAAAGAGATCAACAATAAAAAGACAAACTACCTAATTAAAAAATGGGCAAAAGACTTGAAAAGACGAAAAGACAATTGTCCAATGAAGAAATACAAATGGCAAAGAAACACATGAAAAAATGTTCAACATCACTAGCAATTAGGGAGATACAAATCAAAACTACACTGAGATGTCATTTCACACCTATTAGGCTGGCCGCTATTAAAAAGTCGGAAACTGTAAATGTTAGAGAGGATGTGGAGAGATAGGAACACTTATTCCCTGCTGGTGGGATGTAGAACGGTACAGCCACTGTGGAGGACTGTTGGCAGGTCCTAAGGAAGTTGAATATAGACTTGCCATGGGACCCTGCGATACCATTAGTAGGTATATACCCAGAAGAACTGAAAGCAGTGACACAAACAGACGTTTGCACACTTATGTTCATAGCACAGCATTATTCACAATTGCCAAAAGATAGAAACAACCCAGGTGACTATTAACTGATGAATGAATAAACAATTTGTGGTGTGTACACAACATGGAATATTTTGCAGCAGTAAGAAGAAATGTCGTCGTGAAGCATATGGCAACATGGAAGAACCTGGAGGACACAGAAGGACGAATATTGTATGACTGAGCTATTACAAACTAAATATATTGTGTAAACTCATGAAGTTAACAATTAGAATATAGGTTACCAGAAAACAGAATGAGGGTAGAGGATGGAAAGCTGAGGGTTAATCTGTGCAAAATTGGTAAAAAGGTTGTTTGTAAATCTTTGGAAATGAAGAAAAATGGTGAAAGCATATCATGGTGTTTGTGAGGACTAGTAGGGCTACTATATGGGTATGACAGTAGTTGAAAGGTAAAGTGTTAAGTCACGTATATGACTAGAAAGAAAGCTAAAAACTCTAACATGGGACTATATAAAATAGTAAAACCTCATGTCAAACATGAATATGGGTGATATTGCATATATAAGACTATTTTTAAAAAATATTAATACCAATATATGAGAGAGAAGGAAAAAGAATAGCAGCTATGTACAGCAGGGGAAGCATAGAGAGATTGAGAGGTGATGAGTTCTGTTTGTCTGTTGTTTATTATAATTACTATTAGAATAATGAAAGGGTCCTAAGAATGCCTGAAGTGATGAATGCACAAATATGGTGATTATACCTAATATCACTGATTGTACATTTTCAATGGATTTATGCTTTATTAACATGTATCAATAAATTTGCTTTGCTAAATTTTAAATCTATTGCAAAGTTGAGGAGTCATTTTTCACATGAGAAATGACTGAAAAAATACGGATCTTGAGCCTGGCTTCTAGTGGCCTGCAATAAGATACAGAATTTTAGAGCAGAAGAGACACGGCTGATATCCCCACTATCGCCATGCACCATGCCCACAGCACACAGGGCTGGTTGATCTTGCTACGCCATCCCAGCACACCCAGGTAACCATAGTATTTTTTTTCTCTGCCCACAAGATGATGATTTCAGTGAGTCCCTACAGAAATACTGAAATGACTTTAAATCTTAACGTCACTTTATGTAGCAACAGGTATATTTATAGCCTGGAAGACTTACCCCGATCTCTTTTAAATCTTTGTCTTGTAATAACTGAAGAGGATCAATGAAAGTTTGCTTTACATTAATATCAAGAGAGTCTTTCACCTCAGCCATTAGCTTCAGGGATTCGCCAACATCTATCAATGCGTTGCCTTGAACAGAAAATGAAAATAGAGGTGCTTCAGGTGAGTATGCTAGGGAAGCAGTGAGATTTATTTAATACGGCACCAAAAGTTTGTAAATAATGGTGTAACAAGGTCCTTACTCCTAGGATCTTTGAGTCTGTGTCCCAGAAAAAAAGAAAGTCTTGCTGTTTTCTAGATTGCTCTCTACATTCTAGACTATCCCCACCATATAAAATAAAACATTCAGGTGAAGCCAGACTGAGGCACTTACCATTTTGGCCACTAGATGGGGATAAAGTGATTTTTTTAAAAAAGAGGCGCACTTTTGTGCATTCCTGGCACCAAGGGTTCCTTAGAAGCTTAAGAACAAAATCCCTCTTCACAACAATAAAAGGATTCATTCATCAGGGGCTAAGTATTAACCATAAAGACTACAACAGAAGTAAACAAACAAAACTTCATTCTCAGCTTCCAGCTATCAGATCTTGGGGCCAGTTCTTGTATTCTTTAGACAGTTCTTTGGCTCTCCACCCCCTCTGATGTGAAAAAAAGCCTGGCAGGGTGACATGGAACACTCTCTGAGCAGGGTGGACAGTGTCTGCTCGTGCAGTGGGACCAGGATACCCTTCTGAGGCTTGGGCAGAGGGAGGCAGCTTTCACTAGAGTGTGCCCTGGCTCTTGGCCACAGCTAAACAGTAATTTGCAATCGTGGGTGTCTTGACAGTTAGGTACAAGCAGGGTTGCGTGACCTCTGAAAGGCATCTCTAGGAAATGGGTACTAATGCAAAGTATTTTTTCCTATATTTTGGGTTTCCCAAATTGGTCTTTTTTAAAAAGTGGAGTTAGGGGCTCTCAACTGGAAGACAAGATGACTTTAAGGTCCAGCTCAAGTCTGACCTTTGAGATCTTTCATCTACCAGTCAAGGGCACACAGGTCACTCGCCTGTAAAACAGGGACAGCAGTATCTGCCTCACCTCGCTTTATATATATAAGATACTGTATATTATAGGGCCTTGCAAAGTCTAAATGGAAACTGTTCCTCCAAACTAAAGCTGCTCGAGACTCCATTTTGACCCACTACTAGCTTCATTCCTCCTGGGAAGCTAAATTCCCTTAATTCCCTTCTCCAGGGTCTGGCTCCAGATCTTTCTTCGATGGAGACGGACTGTCCTTCCTTAGTCAGGGGACCCTTCCCCTCCAACTGGCCAGGTATTGCTCCCGGGACCACCACGTGCTCTGCCACCAGTGCCTGTGCCTCAGGCTCAGTCCTTTCAGCTCTGACAAAAACATTTTCAAACATGTTCCTCTGAAGACCAAAGATGACATTCTGAGGATTGGCTCTCTGGAAGGACATTCTATCTCCTTGGCCAAGATTTGCACAGTCGTGTTTCCCAGGGGCACAGGGCTTGGCCTCTGCCTACTGAGAAGCATGCACTTTAGGGAGCTCCAGGAGGTGCTCCCAAAGAAGAAAGCATCTTGGCAACGGCCAACGCCCCATCCCTTCCTTTCCTCCTGACAGCGGCTTTCTTCCTTAACCCAAGTTGCCTTAGGTTGCTGGGCACTTGTGGAGCTACCGAGTTGTCCATCCCATCGCAGGGCCAGGCAGGAGCACCCTTGGATTTCAGGGCCTGCCTGCCAGGCTCCCTCCGCTCCTCCACTGCCCTGCCTGCAGGACCAGGGGCAGGTCTGCTAGTTCCCATTAACCCACAGAAGAAAACTCACATTACACTGCTCTAAAGGACACTGTGACCCTCCAGCACTTAGTAATGTTTTAATGTGTGGGGTTTAAATAAAAGTTTATGAGAGCTTTTTTTCCCAAATTCCTACAACAGTTACCACAGTCAAATATTACAACACCCAATTTCTTTATCCTGCCCTGTTACCACCATCTGAAGAGCAAATTCTCCCAAAGTTCAGTTCTCTCCCAACTAAACTTACAATTTTAAATGTAACTAAGATTGAATTTAACACGATCTCAATCAAAATTTAATGAGTTTTTTTTAGAAAGGGACTTAAAATGACTCTAAGTTTCACCATAAAAAAATAAATAAGTGGGGAGTAGATGTAGCTCGAGTGGTTGAGCACCTGCTTCCTATGTACAAGGTCCTGGGTTCAATTCCCAATTCCTCCTAAATAAATAATTAAACAAATAAGTGAGTATAACCATGAAATTTCTGTAATAAAACAAGTAGGGGCAATTTTAGTAAAATATACCAGAATATATATTTTCAAGAGACAACAGAACCAAACAGAGAAGGAGATCAGAGGACAAAGACTAGAAACAAACTTAAAATACAAACACTTAGTAGATGAGGGTCATCTCAAATTAAAAAAAGGTTAGACTTTTCAAAAACGTGTCAAGACAACTGGCTATTTATCTGTGGGGGAACAAAATCAGATCCCTATTGTACAGTATACTTCCAATAAACTCAGAAGCTTGAAAATTTAAAGGTAAAATAAAGAATATATGTATCAAAAGAAAGTATAAATAATCATTTACATAATTTCGTAATGGGATGGAAAACAACTTTCTAAAAACAACATCAAAGCGAGAAACCAGGGAGACTAGTGAGCTCCACGTCATCAAAACCAAACATCTTTCTTTCTCCATGAACATACATGAGCTCAGAAATTAAATGCCAACCCGGAACAAAACTTTCTCAACATATAATGCAGGCTAGGAGCAAATACCCTTACCATTTAAAGTGTTCATAAACAAGTTGAAAAAAACAAAAGATGATGATGACTCCAATGGAAAAATAAGCAAAGGAAACAAAAGTACCCTTCACAAAAATGAATGGCACATATGAAAAAAAAATTCTTCCTCACACATAATCCAAAATATGAAGTTAAAACAGCACCAAGTTATCATTTTGAAATATTATACATAAAATTATTAGTCATTTAAAAGTAAACGAAAAAGAGAATTCCCAGTAATCATGTCAGGCAACATCCTGTCATACACTCTTGGCATAAATAGCAAACCAGTACATCTTCCCAGAGGGTCATTTGGGAATATGCTTCAAAAACCTAAAAAAACAGGTGCACGCTTGATTCAGCAAAGTCACTTATAGCAGCAAATGCACCACACTAATCTGAGGTGTTAGTAGTGGAGGAAACTGTATGAGGGTGTGGGGGGGAGAGGGGTTATATGGGAATTCCTATACTTTCAGTGTAATTTCTCTGTAAACGTAAATTGAAAACTTCTTTACAAAATAAAGTTTTTTTAAAAAAGATGGTCATGATAAATACTATGAGAATTTTTTTGTGTGTAAAGGAAAACATCTGAATATCCAGTAACTGGGAACAAACGGTGATACATGGACTATTATGCAGCCTTTTCAGTGATATTGTAGATTAATTATTTTATCACACGGATCATGATACAGTCAGGAAAAAAAGTTACAAAGGAATATGTATACTAGAGCCTTGTTTTTATTTTGTAAAGGTATACGTGAATATATGCATGACATAAAAGATGCACAACAAAGAATAGGGGCCGTCATTGGGGTTATGGGATGGCAGGGACGTTAACATTTTGTTTTTACTTGCCTGTTTTCTAAATCTTCTGCAGTGAACATATACAAATTGGGTAACAGGAAAGAGTAAAGAAGGCTGTTAAAATGAAGGCTTGGGCATAACCCAGCACCACCCAGGAAAGCGCCCTTTGCTCACCAAAGGCCGAGTCGTCCCCGAGCTCCTTCCCGTACTTGAGCATGCAGTCGGCCAGCAAGCCTTCCGTCTGTGGGTACCCCGTGGTTTTCACCTGGCCTCGGATCTTCGACACAGTGTTCAGCATTCCTAGCTTAGCTCTGTATGCTTAAAAACATTGTCATTTGTAATTCCCTAAAGTCACACGGTGGAGTGACAGGTACAAAGCACTGAACGCATGCGACTGCCAAAACCAAGGTCACCTCAGACAAAAAGGACAGTGTGCCTCCTATTTCATTTTCTCACCTGGTTTACTAGATGGCCTTTTTTAACCCAGGTCGGTGCTGAGCATGCAGGTGCACAGCCATCACAGAATAAAGAAAAATTATGGCCCGCATGGTTGACCCCAAATGATAGTGAGGGGGGCGTTATCAGCACCGCCCACAGAGAGACCTTCAGGAAGGCTTGGAATTGCTAGGACACTAAGTCATCCACTGCGGTCCCTGCAGTCAATCGTTCCTGGCACTAATTATCTTGGGGACCAAGCGTACACTAATTGTAACGCTGGGGTCAATGTTTCACACTACCAGCTGGTCGTGCTGGTCCCCCAGCCCCGGAATCGACACCCGGATGGGGGCCTCTGCAATCCCGGGGGGGCGCCCCTAGTCCCGGCTGAGTCCGGCTCAGCAATGACAGGTCCTGATCCCCGGTCCTGGGCGACCCCCGCGCTAAGGCCTGGCAGGCAGCGAGCCCCCAGACAGCTTCCGCCCTGCAGGGGCTCACGGTCTTGCTACTGGCAAGAGAGGACATCCAGGGTGTAATTATGAGGGTGCAGCCTGGCGGGGAGCAGGGAGAGGACAAGACGGCAGGAAGGGCGCCCCTGAGAGGTGCGGGAACGTGAGCGTGTGGGGAACGCTTAGGGTGGGACGGGGGGCAAGGGGGTGGCTGCTCTGACCCAGGAAGGAATGCCCACGGGAGGAAACGCGAGCCATCTGTGGTCAAGTGGGACCAGGACTGGAACACCCACGAGGCACTGGGGGTTCTATTCCGTAGCCCGACGGTGAGGCACCCGCCGGCTTGGGGCAGTGGAGATCATTTTCGTCAGCAATGACTTGTACGTGATTCCACCTTCATCCCCGCGTATTTATATTAGTGTACTCGAGACCACGGCTTCACAAACTGTCCCGTGCAGGGAAACCAGCTGCGGGCCCTGTTCCAACGCAGAGTCTGAGTCAGCTGGTCTGAGGGAAGCCCCCAATTCTGCGTGTCTAGCGGTCTCGCCCCGGGGACCGAGAGGTCTGTGGGCCAGGGTTGGAGGCGGGAGGTTTCAGCTTCTCCCGGAGGCAGCCTCCTCCAGGCCCGCGGACCTCGGCCTCACAGCACACCCTCCCGGGCCGGCTCACGCAGACCCACGGTCACGCACACTCGCCCCCCGCCGTAACGTCCCGCAGCACACGCACACGCATGCGCGCACGGCGCGCCGCCTTCCCTCTGCCAGGGTGGAGTCTGGGAAGTAGCGAGCACGTGGGAGGGCGCGTTCAGTGGGTTAGAGGCTGCCCGGCCCCCCTTCCTTTTCCCTGGGTCTCACTAGAGCCCTGCAGCCACGTGGACACTTCCACTGGTGGCCAGCGCCCCCCTCCTCCATTTGAAGGTCAGCGCTTTGAGGGGGGGGGGTCTCTGTCCCACGTGACAGGGCATCCCAGCGCCCAGGACAGCCCCTGGCAGGGAGGGGCGCTTGGTAAATATTTGCTGATTTATCACTTCGAGCACTGAAGAGGTCGCGAAGAGACAGACTATTATGGTTTTCATGCCCTAATCATCTACACAGTGGTAAAGAATTTTATACTGCCATTCTCCCTGGATATAATCTTTTATAAAATTTATGTTCGTACATTTGTACTTTCTAGATTTTCAGATAACGCCTGTACTGATTCCTGCGCTCAACGGAACCACAGTGATTGCATGTAAATAATAAATTCCTAAAAAGTCAAGGCAGCTTCAGAAAGCCCCAGAACGCAAGCCCCGGGCACCCTCTACTGGCTTTTATAATTTGCAGCCTCGCAGAAGCTCCTCAGTGGAACTAAGAATTAAAGACTTTGTTTTGAGAAGCTGATGTTAACACTGGGTTTTCTAATGTTGTGTTTCATATCCGGGCTGTCTCGTTTATTAATCATCTAATCCTTGAATGAAATTCACTTAAAATTAATATACACCTTTGGAACAGGATGACAGAAATATTTTTTTGAAAGAGGAAATAAGACTAAGAAAATGCTTACACAATGTTAAGTGGCTTTCTGAAGCATCTCATAAAAATGTCTTTGCTTAATGGTGCCTTGTTCCTGGGATCAAGACTCCATCCAATGAAGTTCACAGGAGACCTGCTCTCTCTAATCAGCTAGGATTCACTGTGCTCTTTGGTCACTGGAGATTCAACTTTATAAAAAACCAAATTTCATTGTGTGGACACAGAAAGACATTGCTCTAGATCATGTCAACAGTGTGACAAATAAACATGGGTTATTAGAGTCCATGGCAGCAATTGAAAAACAGACTATTTCAAGACATTTTTTAACTTTACCTGGATTTGGCTGAAGATATTCTGTGGATTTTGAAATAATTTCTGCAATCGCTTTATTGGTAACATCTATTTTCTTAAAAAAAAACAAAAACAACAACATACATAAAAGTAAATGACATAGAAGAATAAATAAGAGAAGTAACTTTCACTGACTGAATACTTTAAAAATTACTGTGCTTTTAATCCACATGAATGTTTTCAATGTTTTGGGGAGAGGCAGAATTTTCTCATTTTTTGATTTTGTGACATTACCTTCTCCCAGGGATGCTGGAGAACATTAATTTTTCTTTTTAACATTAAGATGAATATTAATGTATATATCTAGAGAACTCAATTACTGGATATACTTGAAGGTCTCTCAAAACAAAGACTAGGCATTTCTGAGCCAAACTTTCCTATTTGCTTGGGTGAACTTAAATTTGTATATGTATATAAGGCTGCTCTAATAATGATCCATAGTAGAAACTACTTTGGTAAATCAACAATAAAAGAATCATCATTATAACTAAAATAAGCATGCTCATTTACATGTGGTCTGAAGAGGGTAATTGTCAAAGGTTCCCCTGCCTTTGTTAATACTGAATCTTTTCTTCCACAAAACCATTCCTGGACTTTCTGGCTGTTTGTTAACCAGAGAATATGAGAATATTCAATAAAGTTAAATATGCAAACGTCAGCAGCTTTGTTTTATAACCATCAATAGTCTGAAAGAATATGTAAAGAAAACAGAAATCCCTTTTTACAAGGGCAATAAAACACAACAATAGCAAGGAATGAGTATTATAAGAAATGCACAATACCTATATGATAAACTACATTACTAAATGGAAAACTCTATTTTGGAAAGATGTAAGTCCTCTCCAAATTAATGTGCAAAAATCATTCAAATTTCACCACAATTTCAAGTTTTTCTCTCTTTTTTGTCGAAATTTAACCAATGGATAATAAAGTTAGATTCATATCTCACCCTATATATAAGATAAAAAACAAACTATGAAAGTACTCAAATAGAGACAAGAATACTTTTAACTGGCGTGGGAAGGAGTTTTCCAAGCATTACCTGAAACCCAAATGTCATAAAGGAAAAGACCAATAAATCTTACTCCATAAAAATTAAGGACTGAATAGAAAAAGACAAAATACAAAAAGTTTAAAAGTAGTAAATAGAAAGAAAAATTTATAAAGAACAAAGAGTTAGCATCCATATTTAGAACTAATACAAGTTGAAAAGGAAAAGACAAACAACACTGAAAGACCACAAATTGAAAATCCACAAAAAAGGAAAAATACAAGTTGCCTATAAACATTTGAAAAATATCCAAAGAATTGTAAACTAAAAGGAGATACCTCCCACTCACCAGACTGAGAAAAAATTTTTTTTGAAAAATCGAATATGCCTAATATTAGGAATTGTAAGAGTATGGAATAGTGGGCCTTTTCATAGCACGATGGAAACATAAAAAGATAAGATGGAGGAGCAGGGAAAATGTGGGGAACGGGGTAAACAAGTAGGGAGAGGAAAAGAAATAAAGAATCCATGTTCTTATTCCTTATGTAATTTATATTTTTCCCTTTTCTCCCTCAGACTTAGTAGAAGTTATCATTTTATGGCTTTCCAGAAAAAAGATTCTTAGTTTATTTATTGATTCTTTCTGTTGTTATTGTTTTCTGTTTCATTAATGGCTCCTTTATCAGTATTGATTTCTTCCTTCTACCTAGAATAATTTGCTATTTTTTTCCCTAGCTTCTTGAAAATGGTTTATTCATTCTCTCCCAACACTTATTTTCTATTAAGTGAATTTAATATTTAGCCATTTATCACAGATTTTGATATGTGGAATTCTGTCAGTCACAATTAAATGATCTGTAACTTTACGTTGCATTTATTCTTTAAGAATTATTTCCAAACACCCAGATATGGTTTCCAAATATACCTTCCTTGTGACCAGGGAAACTCACCTCTATGAATTTACTTTTGGAAATTTATTTATTTTTTTCCTGTGGCCTAATAACATGATTAATTATTGTAATTGTTCCAAAGGTATTTGAAGAAAATGTACATTCTCTGTTTGAGGAATGCAGACATCTATATGTATAATCAAAGTCGTATATGATACAAGTCTGCCATAAGCTTATCATTATGTGTCCAATTAATCTATTCTTTTATGAAAGAGATATGTGAGATCATTTGCTCTGATTTTTGTCCTTTCTCCATGTATTTCTGAAACTTTATCACACATATTTACATGTTATGTTTTGTGGTGCATAATGGTTCACAACTGTTACAACTTCCTGATAGACTATATGACTGCATCTTTTTTTTTTAGGAGGTACCAGGGGTTGAACCCATGACCTAGCACATGGTAAGCAGGTGCTCAATAATTGAGCTACATCTGCTCCCCATCTGCATCTTTTTATATTTTTTTTATAAACCCTTTTCCCATTTAGTATTTTTTGCATCAAATTTTACTTTGATGTTACTATTGCTCCTTTTTTGTGTGTTTATCATTTGCCATATAATCTTTCTCCATTACTCTGTCATTTCTGTGTCATGTTTCAGGTGGATCAGATCCCACCAAATTCTTTTCTTCCTGAAATTCCTTAAAACTTCTGGTGCACAGGTTATACATTTTTACACTTTTCACTTTGTTTTATTAATATATTTTATTTTTATACATTTTCTGTTATTCACAGGGTTTGAGGAAGGGAAAGTAGGTAAACAGGAGATTTCAATCCATCAACTGAAACTAAAACTCCTGAAATGTGCTTTCAAGTTTGAGTGATGTTGTGAGTAACAAAGTTACACATATCTCTAAATATCAAGAGATTTTAAAAAGCAATTTTTGGTATGTAAATGATATTAAAGTATTCCCGTGATTTTTCAATTTTCAGAAGTTAATTTATTTTCAAAAACAAAAACAGGGAAGCAGACTTGGCCCAATGGATAGGGCATCCGCCTACCACATGGGAGGTCCACGGTTCAAACCCCGGGCCTCCTTGACCCATGTGGAGCTGGCCCATGCGCAGTGCTGATGCACACAAGGAGTGCCGTGCCACGCAGGGGTGTTCCCCGCGTAGGGAGCCCCACGCGCAAGGAATGCACCCCATAAGGAGAGCCGCCCAGCGCGAAAGAAAGTGCAGCCTGCCCAAGAACGGTGCCACACACAGAGAGCTGACACAGCAAGATGATGCAACAAAAAGAAACATAGATTCCCAGTGCCGCTGATAAGGATACAAGTGGTCACAGAGGAACACGCGGCAAGTGGACACGGAGAACAGACAACTGGCGGGGGGGGGAGGGGCAGGGAGAGAAATAAATTAAAAAATAAATCTTTTTTTTAAAAAAAGCAAAAACAAAGTCACCTTTTCTCCTCAAGGCATTAACATTTCTAGAAACTTAATAGCTGTCATCCAGAAAACAAGTAGGACAGGCTGCCAGGACTGGACTTCCTTCCCCAGCATCTTCTGACGTCTTTGCAACCTGCTATACCCTGTAGCCTTCAGTTTACTCCTGGAGCAGATGCTTTGCTTTATCTCCTCCCTCTCTCACATGAGGAGTCTAATTATTAAAATAAGGCTTTGATTAAATAGACCAAGAATGAGGAAGGTGGTAAATACTGATGATCCCAGCTCTGCCTCCACCTAAACACAGCTGCCCAGGAAACAACTTAAGAGACATGGAGTCTACAATATTCCTTCGGAGATTTCCCTAACAAGTCTGTCACATTTTTGTAAATGCTTTCAAATATGTTAAATATTTGCCTAATTCTCACAACCTCCATGTGAAACAAGCAAGGCACACATTATTATCCTTATGCTAAAGTTCAGAAAAGATGAAATAGCTAATCCAAGTTCATCCTGGTAGTTCTAGTGGCAGAACCAAGATAAAAGTTTTACCATGCAGCTGCTGTGGCACATGGGAAACAGTCTTTAACACAGTGAATCAATCTTTATGTATATGAAGGGACTTAATCCTCCAGAACATATAACCACAAGTACTTTTGCCCTTTTTTTTCCAATAATTGTTTGATAAGATTGCCCATCTTTGGAGCATTTTGACTTCCTTCCACCAGAGGGAACCAGTAAGCCATGTCCTGTCTTCATGAACCTGCCTAGACTGGCTTGGAATTGGAAAAGAATTCCCCGTTTGGACTCCATAATTTATGCCTGTATTTAAACCTCCTGGACTCGTACTCTAATATACTTTATAGTATTGGTAGATCTCATTTTACAATGCAAGTTAATTCGTAATGTAATTTACATATTAAAATTCTCTCTTACCCTTTCCATGTCTTGAAATTCTTCATCTAGTTTTGTTCCTTCGACACCACTTATTTTTTCACTAAGTAGCTGCAGAAATAAACACAAGTAATTGCACTGTGTAATTAATTGTTTTCAAAGCTTTTGACCTAAATTATTTTAAAAGAAAAATAAAACAGATTTAACTTGCTGGGTTTTTTAAACTGAAGCCTTTTGAGAAAATTGTTGGATGGAATAGTTATCTTTAAGGACACTGAAAAACATACACTTCGGGCTCACTCAACAGATACTTACTACGCATTATGTGTAAGGTACATGGTAAGTGCATACAGTCTCAAAAAGAGCTAATACACAAACATTCAACTAAAATACAGGGAGGAGCAATAACACAAAATAACAGTACTGATACAAATCACCGTAAACAGGCTGAGTGCCAGGCACTTTAGGAATGCATTGAAAGGATTCTGAGAACCTGGGGTGGGGAGAGGGGAGAGGAGGGATCATCCAGGACCTGTCTCCTAAAAGACTTGGCATTTGAGCTATTTGAGCTGGCTTTTTAGGAACAGGCGGCATTTCAACAGGCAGCATTGAAGGAAAGACCTTCATGAAAAAAAAAGAGCATGCACATACAGCGCAGTTTCTCCACCTTGGCACTGCTGACATTTGGACCAGCCAGTTCTTTCTTGTGGGAGCTGCCCCATGCATTGTAGGATGCTTACCTGTATCCTTGGCTTCTACCCCCTAGGTGCCATGCACACAGAGACAGCACACACACACCCCAATTCAGACAACCAAAAATGTTCCCAGACATTGACAAATATCCTGTGGCAACCAAAGTATCCTCAGTTGAGCACTAAGGGTGTAGGGAAACAGCAAGGAATTTGGTTTGACTATAATGAGTAGTGATCAAGACAGAATGGAGGAAAACAAGATCTGAAAGTTAGGCAGGAGCCCAATCACACAGATTCTCAAATGCAAGCTAAAGAATATGATTGAGGATTCTTCACCAAACATGATGCAACTAGAGGAACCTTTTAGAAAGCAACTCTGGTACCAGTGTGCATTGGCTTAGAGAACAAGATGGATTGGAAGAAGAAAATACATTAAATCACTTTTCATAGAAAAGTATATCAACACAATTCATTGACATCTTTAAAATATGTATATGAATGTGAAAATCCGTGGTAAAGTGGGTACCATCAATTGACGCGTAAAGGTTTGTAGACTGTTTTAAATGCAAGTGTGGTTTACTGCTTCTATTTTGATCATGCGTTGCAAACACTGTAGTATCATTTAATGGGAGGAAAATAAATGGAGACAATATTTAACTTAAATTTAAAGTCTGAGAAAGAATTACTTTGGAGAGAATAGATATGGGTGATCACAAAAATGGTCCAATTCTCCATCCTCCCTTTACCTGAGGCAGTACAGTTCCTCATATCAAGAGTTGGTCTCTACCTCCCCACCCCTTGAATCTGGAACTGGTCTTGTGATATGGACTGGCCAACAGGATGTGCCAGAAGTGTCGCCGCACCAGTCCTGAGCTTTCATGCTTCTATTCACTTCATGTGGTCCCTGGTGCTACCACGTTAACAAGCCTGGGCTAGCCTGTTGGATAAGGAGAGAGATGTGGCGAGCCAACCCCCAGAACCAGAGCCAACTACCTGATAAAATCAGGAAAACTTCCAGCTGAGGCCACCTCATTGACAAGTCCACAGAAGTAAGAGCTAAATTAATTGTTGAGAGCATTGGGGGTCCTAGGATAGGAGTAATCATATTCTACATATAGGAGGAAAATGAATAATGGTGGCCAGAACCAGTAGACTGTAAAAATGGTCACAAATCCCCACCCTTCCCTGTATCTATGCCCCTTTTTCATCTGACATCTTAGCTCCTCCTATCAAGAGTTGGAGTCACATAGTTAATTTATTAACAATGAACTCATGGCCAACTTATATAACCCATATCTTTTCTTCGTAAGGCACATCATAGCCTGCTTCATTTAGGAACACTAGACAGCGCTTCAGGACTACATGTGGGGTCATTCAAACAGCAAAATCACCAACAAAGAGCACAAAATGCACAATCGTGGCACTAAATATACTGCAAAAAGAACACCTGTTTACAGTACAAGAGCTGATACAAGAAGGCAGAATATTGCCTTGCTTGACCTCAGTTGGGAATGTGTCAGGCAACTCAAATATTTTGCTTCTCTGCACATGTCCATAAATGACCATGAAAGGACCATGAGTATTGCATCAGGGGGTTTTAGATTAATTTTAGTGAGTAGGTGGATTTGCAGACATATGAGGATCAACTACGGTACTATGTATATTATAGCATAATATCCACACCAGCACACTGGCAACAAACCAATGTTTTCTGATCCAAAAGAAAACAGGAAAGGAGGAGAGTACATATGGGGTGGCAAATGGAAACCACAAAATAAAACAGTAATAAGTCCAAATAGACCAGTCATCATTACATATCAAATGAATTAAAATCAACATTTTACAGGATAAATGGTTAAGATTAGATTTTTTAAATCTAGCTATATTCTGCTTTTAAGAGATACACCTAAAACAAAGTCATACAGAAATGAATGGATAAAATGTACATATTAGGAAAATACTAATCAAAATAATGCTGGTAGCAATAATATCAGACAAAAAAGACTTTAATGCAAATGTTAATATGGATAGAGATTCAACTTAAAAATAAAAGGTACAAACAAACCACCAAAGGATGCTATAATGATTTTGTACACACATAGCAGCATAATCTCAAAATATATAATGCAAAACCTAAAAAATTATTGAAATCGACAAATCCACAATCGTAGCAGGAGATTTTAAATAAAACTATCAGGAATTGTTTGATCAAACACAATAAAAAAACTTGGGAGGGATACAGACAATCTGAATGACCAGATTATAACCTTGATCAAATATGTACATACACATCTCTTCCTCCAGCCCAACAAATAGACAATGTTCTTTGTAAGTACATATAGAACATTACAAAACCTGACCAGGTATAGATCACAAAATCTATCAATACTACATAGAATACCATATGACCCAGCAATACCACTGCTGGGTATATACCCAGAAGAACTGAAAACAAGGACACAAACTAATATATGTACACCAATGTTCATAGCAGCATTGTTCACTATTGCCAAAAGTTGGAATCAACCCAAATGCCCATCAACAGATGAGTGGATCAATAAAATGTGGTATATACACACAATGGAATACTACTCGGCTGTAAGAACAAACACACTACAAACACATGTGATAACATGGATGAATCTTGAGAACCTTATGTTGAGTGAAGCAACCCAGACATTGAAGGACAAATACTACATGACCTCAATGATATGAAATAAACAAGCTGCCCTAGATAGCAAGAGACTGAACGATAGGCTTACAGGAAATCGGAGGGTGGAGGAAGGATATGAGCCGATGTCTGCAGGGGTGGAATTTAAGACGAGATGGTGGTAAGTATGAACACAAAGAAGAGATAAAAGGGGGGCAAGGGGTTGCCTTTGGTTGGGGCTTTACGGGTTTGAGGGTGGCTGGGGAGGGACGGATGGGTAACGTTGCCCAAAAGTGGGGGGAGGGAGGGGTAGCATACGAACACAGGAGAGGGTCAGGAGGTGGTGGAGAGTAAAATGCCGAGAAAATCATATCAAAATATAATAAAGAGGGTTACCTGTTCAGAATGCTCGGAGGGGAGGGTCTGATGCAGGACGGGCTCCTGGGGAATGTCTAAATGCTCATTCTGCCAGAGTGGGTGACACCATGGGGTGGAATCCCAAGTAGTGAGAGTGGGGGTGGACCCACATCCTGGAGAGGACTAATGCCATCAAATAGAGGGAACTGTATCCCTCGAGAGAAAGGGTGGCTCCCAGGGCATTGGGGCAGTTGAGCAAGTTAGGCCCTGAACACTATTCCATCTATCTCTGGAAGTGGCTCCTCAGGAAACGGAGGTTGGCTGTCACTGTGGGCAACAAGGTGGAAGGGAAAATGGACGTTAAATGTGTGGAACCAAAGTAAATGGGGGGCAAGAGAGGAGTTTCTTGAGAGTACACAAGGATGGATATAAAACATGTAATAATACACCATAACATAAAGGAGATGACAGACTGATAATGTAAACCATAATGTAAAACATAGGATAACTAAAAATGTAAAGAACTGTGTATCCTAAAGTATGCACCATAATGTAAGCACAGATATTACCTTGTTAGAAAGCTAATATCTCAGACTCTGTACATCACCTTAAGTAAATATGATATGAATAGGGCGTAAGAGTATCACTGTGGAAGGGAAAAGGTTTTCTGGTGGATGTGTGGGAGTGCTGTATATTATATATATGCATTGCTGTGGTCTAGGACTTCTGTGAAGAAATGCTGAATAATTAGGGGGGGGAAAAAAAAAGGGATAGGATGTGGAATTTTTTCAAATCAACATTCTTTATCTAAGTTCTTTATCTAACTTTATCCAAGTTCTTTATCTATCCTTTAAACCCATCGCTATATGCCATTCCCTAGTAAGGGACCATGACATTATATTGGGCTTCAAATTTCGGGGAGTTCTGGATCACAGAGTGTTTCAACAATGGCAATGGAGGGATACTGGTATGGGGTACCAATGACAGGTGATATATGGCTGACAGGGAGCTGTACAGAACATATGTCCAGGGTGCATGGTAATGATTGGATATACTCATAGTGGCAACAATTAAAAACCACAGCAGGGGGGGTACTGGGTTCCTGGCCAGTGGTGCTCTGTCGTGGTCCCTAGGGGAGCAGCGACAGTCTCCCAGGTACAGCGGCGGGGACCGGGAGGGAGTGAGGGTTCAACAGTGAGCCCCTGATGCTAATGACTATGCTTGTGAGCTGATAAACCTAAAATAAGAACAAGGCCTAGAGCAACATTGTGCCTGGGAATTTCCTCCTGTCAGCCTTCATGTTACTCAAATGTGGCCAGTCTCGAAGCCAAACTCAGCATGTAAATGCAATGCCTTCCCTCCAGCGTGGGACATGACACCCGGGGATGAGCCTCCCTGGCAACGAGGGACCACTATCAACTACCAACTGATGATGCAACTGGAAAAGGACCTTATACGGAAGGTTCAATGCGGATCAGCAGAATATCCATGTCTACATAAAATAACATGACTTTAAAATGCTGTTTGACCTAAAGTAAGGGGGAAATGGAAAGGAGAAATGAGTTTATATGGCTACGAGTTTCTAAAAAAGAGTCTGGAGGCTGGCAGAAGGATTGCCCTCATGCACAACTGAGCAGAGTCAGAGAGACAGATAAAGCAGATACAACCCCCAGATATTGGTTCCTTTGAAGGCTAAAGAGACCCATGAGAGTTATGGTCATGGCCGATGGGGTTAACTACCAGGGCAGATGGCCCCTCTTTGGAAATGGTGTTTATGTGTGATGAATCTGGACTCAGATGGGATCTCCCTTCATAAGACTTTCATGCTAATGTGCTGGAGGTGCAGTTAATGTTGGGGTTTAAGATATATTTAGGGGATTTGAATCTCTGGACTGACAATGTGATAGCCAGGTCCTGAGCCTCAACAGACTCCAGCACCTACAATCTGATTTATTGGACTTACCACACTCAGCTAAGATGGAGTTGAAGAAGGACAATCACCACACCATGGAGCCTAGAGTGATTACAACTGAAAATGGGAGGATTGCATCCAGCATCCATGTGGAATCTGAGCCTCCTCTTGACATAGAGGTGCAATGGACACAACCAATCCAATGTCCACATAGAAGAGGTGGCATTGGATTGGGAAAAGTGGACATGGTGGACGATGGGTATGGGGAAAGGCAGGAAGAGATGAGAGGTGGAGGCGTCTTTGGGACATGGAGCTGCCCTGGATGGTGCCTCAGAGGTAATCACCGGACATTGTAAATCCTCACAGGGCCCACTGGATGGAATGGAGGAGAGTATGGGCCATGATGTGGACCATTGACTATGAGGTGCAGAGGTGCCCAAAGATGTACTTACCAAATCCAATGGATGTGTCATGATGATGGGAACGAGTGTTGTTGGGGGGGGAGAGGGGGGGTGGGGGGGTGGGGTTGAATGGGACCTCACATATATATATATTTTTAATGTAATATTATTACAAAGTCAATAAAAAAAAATACTACATAGAATATGTTCCTTGAACATGATGCAATTAAATTTAAAATCAGCATAAAGATAATTACATATGTACAAAATCTTAGGATTCAGAACTAAATAACAATGAACTAAAAAGGAATCCCCAATAGAAATTACAAAAAATATTTTAACCTAACTACAATGAAATATTACACATGAAAGCCTGTGGGATGCAGCAAAAAAGTACTATTTAGAAATCAATGTATAACTTAAACAGGTTTTAAATTTTTGTCTTAAAAAACACTACATTTCAAACTGACACAATACAATTCAGTCTAATTCAAAAAACATCTCTAGAGATAAAAAGATCAATCACCCACAAGCCCACTGAGAAGCCAGAAACATTAAACAAATAGCCCTAACATTATGAGGTAAGTACTACGCCAAAACAGAGAGATGCAGAACTTGGTATGAGAAATCAGATGGAAGGAAGCAAATTATATGGATGGGAAGGTGCCAGGAAAGTTCAAGAACAAAGTCTAGAAAGATGTATGGAATTTACGAGGAGACAAGAGGAGAAGAGACATTTCTGGAAGAGAGACTATCCTTTGCAAAGACATGAACTATTAAAATAAAAGGGAGATGTTCATGAACAAGCATAGCATAATTCAATGAGGATAACTGATACGGATGGCTGAATCGAGATGAAGATGAACATACAGGCAGGGGCCAGATCATTAGGTAGAACTTCATCCTGTGGGCCATGAAGATTTTTATGCAGGTGACTGATATGATCAGATATGCATTTCAGACAAATCACCCAGGTGGCCAAGGGACAACTGTGCCGGAAGGGCCCAGAAAGTATAAAGGGAGATCAGCTAGGAAATAATAAGACACATGCACTAGATGAACAGGTAGGCTGGGGAAGAGTGTGTCAAAATTTCACTCTCAACCTCCTAACTGCCTTCTTCAGCTTCAAACCCTCACCCATTCAGCTTCCCCACCACAAACTTTATATCCAACCCGGGCTCCATAGATGGAAGCTGAAAATCTAAACTACAGATATGTGGCTAAGTCAAGGTGGCGGGCATGATTTTCCTCAATGGAAAAAGAGAGGATTTATGCTGCAAATTAAACCTATCTCAGGATGCCCTGGTGCTATAGTCAGAGATAAAATCCTTGCCCACTATCTATTTCTTGGCAGGCTACAGTCTCAATAATAGGAGAATAAAAACCATTTCCAAAGACTACAACAGAGCAGGGACAAATAATAAAATAAATTTATTTGGTAAACATGGAGCTTTTGCATTTGGCTTTCGTTCCATGTGTTAAGATTTTTAATGGTAAATGTTAACACAGCCTTGACCTTCTTCTTGTGCAAATATATTTTCAAAGAAACCTGGGCTTCTCCGTCTTCCTCCCTTTTATGAAGCAAGAAATTAAACAGCAAGAAAGCCAGAATCAAGGAGAAAAATGTAAAAAAGCAAAATTTATACCTCGGGATTTTAGAAATTGCTCCATGACAATGTTCTCTAATATATGTGCCATAGAACATTAGTTCCTCGGGATGTGAATGAGGTTCAGGCAAAAAAAAAAAAAAAAAAAAAAAAAAAAAGCTCTTTGACCATGTAAGCTTGGAAAACACTGGGATGCAGAAAATTAAGCAGATATCCTTACCAAAAATCTTTTCTGAGGCTTTAAAATGGGCATTGTGGACTTCCAAGGGGGTGTATATATGGTGTAGCATCTCCCACACTTATTTGGCCATGGGAGCCTTCTAATAAGAGGGAGATTTTTAGAGTAGGCATGTTCTGAGGAACACACTTCGAGAAGCCCTGCCCCAGCCCGCTGAGCTCCTTTGTTTTCCCTTTCACCAAGTAGTCTATCATGCTCTGCTTTTATTAGCTTGGAGAATATGGCAGTATTCAACATTAAGAACAAATAATTAAATTTAAGTAAGTTGTTAACATTAGAGAAGACGAGTAAAAGGTATAGTTGTACCCCCTGTAATAATTTTGCAACTTTCCTGCAAGTTGAAAATTATTTTTAAATCAAAAATTAAAAGGAAATCTCTGAGGGCATCAGAGAGACACAAGGCAGTGATTTTGGGACAAAGGTAAATATACCAAGCTGTATGTTCATAGCTGCATTTTCCCTTTTGGGGAATTTTCTGACTTAAACACAGAATGTAAAGACTGAGCAGGAACACCAGCCTAGCACCCCCAGCACTCTTGCTGGGCTTGGAAGAGGAAAATTGGAGTGCACTGTAACCAAGGAAACCAGGACAAGCAAGACCAAAATCCCAGGGAAAAAAGGCAACATGGAGAAGCAAGCTTGACGGGCTATGTGCAATTTTCTCTACTTTGACAATTCCTACGCTTAGTTTCAAGAAGCTAAGAAACCAGCACAAAGACAATGTTAACAGGCTGACAGTGCAAGCAGAGATTTTTGCAGTCTCACTGTGATCAAGATACAAAAACTGGAATTCAGAACTTACCAATAAAAGGTACTCTGATAAATACCCAGGGCTTAACCACTAAAGGGTTAAGGGCTAGGGGGGAATAGCAAGCTAGAAATGGAGAGTCCTCACAAATCTGAAATCCAGCCATGGATCTTGTCCATCCCTTTTTGAATCAGGTCATCAGCCTGATTAACTCTTTGCCTGCCAGAATAAAATTAAGATAACAACACACAGAACTACCACAATTCTTCACACAGTGTCTGCCACTAAAATGAAAAATCACCTGGCACACCAGGAAGCAGAAGCAAATGACTAAAAATCAAGAAAATAATAGATAATAGAAATAAACTAAGAGAAAACCCTGATATTGAAGTTATTTCTTGAAATGTTCAAGAAAATAGACGACTGTGTAAATTTCCACAAAAGAACTGAAAAAGATAAAAAGCAAATAAAAGTTTCTGATGAAAAATTCAAGAACTGACATTAAGAATTCAACAGAGAGGTTTAAAAACATATTTAAACAGAAAATATATAATTAGAAGGTAAGTCAATAGAAAGTATCCAAATTGAAACAAAGAGGAAAAGAGAACTAAAAATACAAAACAGAACATTTATAAACATATCAGACACATGAAAACAACATATGTATATTTGGATGAAAGACATCAAATTACAGATTCAAGATTCTCTATAGATCCCAAGAGGATAAATATTAAAAAGTCACACTTCAGCACATCATAATCAAACTGCTGAAGATCAAAGGCAAAGAGAGAAATTTAAAAGCAACCACAGATAAAAAATACAGGTTTCATTCAATGGAGCAATAATTAGATGGTTAGCTGATTTTTCAACAGAAATGATGGAAGCCACAAGACAATGAAATTGCATCTTAAAAATGCTGACAGAAAATATCTGTCAACATAAAATTCTATACCCAATGAAAATTTCCATTGTAAATGAAGGCAAAATTAAAGAACTTTCCAGACAAAACATTGAGAGAATTCCTCATCCACAGGCACACACCAAAAGAAGGGAATTCTTCAAGTAACAGAAAAATATCCTAGATGGAAACAAATTGTGGAAATAAAAGCACTAAAAGATAAATATTACAACTTCAAAAAAATGGTATCTGTGAGATTCTAAATATATGTAGAATTTTGAAACATGAACACTATAGTACAAAAGCCACTAAGAGGGTATAGAGTGAAATTGTTGTAAGATTTTACATTGCTCAGAAGCAAAAAAGTACCAACTTAAGGAAGACTCCACCACATAAAAATACATGTTATAATATCTAGAATTACTTTTAAAATAATAATAAAATAATATATACACCTACATACTAGAGGAGTAAAATGGAATTTAAAAAGTATTGGTTAATCTAAAAGAAGGGAAAAAGGGAAAAACGAATGAATGAGACAAATAGAAAACAACACAGCAGATTTAAATGCAAAAAAATTTTTAACTACATTAAATGTAAATGGATTAAGTATTCCAATTAAAAGACAGAAAGTATAAGCAAAGATATAAAGTTCTTACATGCATGTCTTATAGGAGCTTATAGAAGAGCTATATGCTCCTATAAGACATGCATATTAAATATAATGGAGGGGAAGTGGATGTGTCCCAAGTAGTTGGCTGCCCACCTACCACATAGCAAGTCCCTGGTTCGGTTCCTGGTGCCCTCTAAAGAAGACTAGCAAAATGACAAGCTGACACAAGATGATGCAACAAGGTAATGTAATGAAAAGACACAATGAGGAAAACACGATGAGAAACATAGCAAGCAGGAAACGGAGGTGGCTCAAATGATGGAACACCTCCCTTCCACATGGGAGGTCCCAGGTTTAGTTCCTGGTGCCTCCTAAAAAGAAGATAAGCACACAACAAACAAAGATAGCAGACAGTGAGCACAAACAACAAAGGGGGGCAGAATAAATAAAATAAATCTTTTAAATATATATATATATATATATTTAATAGCATGGAAAGAAAAGAGATGCGGAAAGATACATCTTGCAAAATCTAACAAAAAAAAAAAAAAACACTTGGTGGAAATATACCAAAATCATACAAAATAGGTTTTATGAAAAATGCATTATTGCTAAAATAATGAGAGACAGTTAAAAATTCTTAAAGGTCAACTCAACAAAAAGACATAGCAATCCTAAATCAGTAGCCATAATAACATAGCCTCAAAATGTATAAAGCAAAACTTGATCAAACTAAAATGAGAAATAAACAGTTCCATGTATTTCAATTTTCAGCACACTCTCCAAGTAACTGAAAATGAACAGGCAAAAAATTCAGTAGATTGACTTGCTTGAATAATCTAACTTACATGTTAAAACATGATTCCAAACAACTACAGAATTAAGATTATTTTCAGGTAGACACAGAACATTTATCAATATAGACCATACACCAAGTCCTATATCACATCTAAAATTATTCAAAATAAGTTCTTGACCACAGTGAAGATAGAAATCAATACCAGCAAAATCTCCAGACATTTGGAAATTAAACAACTCTTTTCTCAATAACATGAGTCAAAGATGAAATCATTGTGGGATTAGAAAATACTTTGAAATGAGTAATGACGTATAGATACATCTAAGCTTGTGAAATTAAAGCTGTGCTTGAGAGACCTAGCTTTAAATCACCAGTTCTAAAACTTTTTGGCCTCAGGACCCTTCTATATTCTTACCTGACCTTACAGCACATTATCAAAAATAATGCCTCATTCTTTCAGTTGTAACAAAGGTACCACACCAAAGCAAGGTGTTAATAACAAGGGGGATCTAAGGCACAACAATAACAAATACGTGTGTGTGTATAAATAAGGCCTCATTGAACATAGGCTAAATGTGAAAGGCAAAATAATACAGACTAGAAAATAATATGAGCTTGGGTTAGGAAAGAGCTTGGCCAGTTCCCAAAATATTAACTAATTAATATTTAGTATTTTAAGATATTATGTTGGGCTTAATTAAATATAAGAGAAGATTGAGAGAGTAAAAAATGAGCCACAGAGTGGAAGAAGATATTTGCAAAATATCTGTCTGACAAAAACAGAAAATCTTATTTAAAAATAACTTCTACAAGTCATTTTAAAAATGCAATAGACTTGATTTTTTTTTAATAGGCAAAAGTGAGAGGCGGGGCAAGATGGCACCTGAGTAAATGCACCTCACAGTCTCTCCTGCAAAGAGGCGGCTAAGTGGGGGAGGAGTCTTGCCAGAGTGGGCTGTTTTTTTTTTTTTGTTTTTTTTTTTGACCAATTTTTTTTTTATTAGAGCAGCTTTAAGTTTACAGAAAAATTGTTCAGAACATTCCCTTATACCTCCCAGTCACATGCAGTTTTCCCTATTACCATTTTGCGTTAGTGTGGTACTGAAGGCGGCCAGTCGGCTGCAGCTCGTGGACCTGCTCCGCGGGGGGAGAGGGCCTTCCTCACACTGCCAGTGTGAGATACGGGTTGTCGGGGCGACCTCTCTTGCCTCGCTCAGGGAACCGCCGCCGGGGCCACAAACCAGCTGCAGCGAAGAGGACCAGGCTACGAACTCACACGAACACCGGTCGGAAGAAACAGGAGACTTTATTAGGAGGGCCAGCACGTGTGGGCTCATGCGCACGTCTGGGCTCATGCGCAATCTGCAGACGGTTCGAGTGGGCTGTTTTGGGGCTTGCGAGGCAGGAGGTGTGTGGATGTCGATTTGGAGAGACAGTGACAGAGACAGTGCTTGATAAAGGCAGAACTGCGGGTTGCAAGTACAGAGGTTGGAGGCTGTGGGGAGGCGGGACCCTTTCCCCTAGCGCTTGCTGCTGTGGTGTTCCCCAAGAACTGTCGGTGGTGTGGGGGCATTGCGGCAGCATTCCTGGGCCCAGTGATCCCCAGATGCGTGGTCCCCAGGTCCCTGTCCCCTAAGCCCCCATAGCCCGCATTCCACAGACCTACATACCCTGAGTCTGCGGTGTCCAGTGCTCCCAGAGGTCCGGGATTGCCCTAGCCCTCCGTTTTTGGACTGACTCTGTGAGTGGGAGGGATTCGGTGGGGAGTGCACCAGAAGTGCTGGGTGAGTGCAGGTTCAATTTTCTGGTCTCTCCCCCGCCCCCCTTTATTTTTTTGCCCTTGGAGGAGCATACCAACTGGCTTGGGGAGAACCTGGAAAGAGAGGAGTGGTGAATCTGCTGAGAAAGCCCAATTCACCTAAATACCCTGGGAAAGGAACCTTGGTCTGGGAGAAGGTGGAGTCAGAAAATCAACTAGCCCTCTCGTAGCACACCTAAAGGAGAGGGACTGTAGGAGGTGCTTTCCAAGCTTCCAATAGCATACTTGGGGTTCCTGGTGAGGTGTGGGTGCTTCTCTCTGGAAATTAAGAGTCATGGTTTTCTGTGCGGAGCTGGTACAACAGGGCCCGCTTGAGTCTCCTACCAGACCTCTCAGGCAGCTTTCCTGCTGCCTGGGAGAGAGGGAAGTGAGAAGGGAGAAAGCGGAAAATTCAGATCCCTAAGCATTTTATTTAACTACAAAGAGGATTCCTTGCTTGAAACTTTGTCTACTATTTTGTTGGTTTGTCTTCTTGTTTTTCCTTCCTCTTTATTCTCCCAAGGCCCTTTTTTCTTTCTTTTTTCTTTTTTTTCTTTTTCTTTTTCTTGCTTGCTTCCCCCCTCCCTTTTGTCCCTTTTTCTTTCTTTCTCTTCTTTGTTATTCTTTTTATATTAGGTGCTGCAGGGAGTGCTTCACATTTGCTGTATTTCCTCATCCTCCATTTCCTCTTTTCTTTGTGTATTGATTTTAGCCACCAACACTATCTCCTTTCCTCTACATCTTTCTATCCTCCATCATTTACTGTTCCTCTTACATTACACCTCTCTTTGTTTGCCCCCTATTTTTCTGACTTTTTATTTCTAATACATTTGCTCTGTTTTCTGTGTTATATTCACTCTTTATATTATTGTTCTTTCTTTTCTCTTTCCCTCTCTCCTGAACAAACTGGCCTTTTAATTCACACTACATTCCTCCCCATATTCAGTTTACTGTCTCATTATATGCACTCTACTTTTCTTACTGTTATAACTCTACATAACTTACATGAGTCTAATATCCATTCTCCTAGATCTCACATGGTTCCTCTGTTAATATTTACTGCCAATATTACTGTTATTCATTTTCTTTTCTTACTCTTTTTGCTTTCTCTGGCCCTAATATTTTCCTTCAAGTGAATTTAGCCAACCACAAGGAAATAGAATAAGAAGAACAAAGCGACAAAGAGAAGACATAACACTTACACAAAAACAACTACTAATTAAACCCCAAACTAGACAAAGAAGCTAAGCAACTGATTAAACCCATCAAGATAAAATGATGACCAGACAGCAACAAAAAACTACAAACCATACTAATAATCAGGAAAACATGCCCCAATCCAATGAACAAACTAAAAACCAGGTAGAGGAACAGAACATTGAACAAGTAATTAAAGCACTCAAAACATATATTAGGGACCAATTTGATGAAGTGAAGGAAGAGATTAAAAATATGAAGAAAACACTTGCAGAGAATACAGAAGAAATTACAATCATGCACAAAAAGATAATGGATATGATGGTGATGAACAGCACAATTCAAGAAATCAAAAATACACTCTAAGCAAATAACAGCAGACTTGAAGAGGCAGAGGAAAGAATTAGTGATGTGGAAGACAATACATCTGAAATCAAACAGACAGTAGAACTGATAGATAAAAAGACAGAAAAAATCCAGCAGGGACTTAGGGACCTGTATGACAATGCAAAACATGCAAACATATGCATTAGAGGCATCCCAGAAGGAAAAGAGAAGGGAAAGGGGACAGAAGGGGTGTTGGAGGAAATAATGGCTGAAAACTTCCCAATCCTATTGAAGGAGATGGATGTACTTGTCCAGGAAGCACAATGCACCCCAAACAGCATAAATCCCAACAGGCCTACCCCAAGACATATACTTGTCAGGTTATCCAGTGCTCAAGACAAAGAGAAAATACTAAAAGCAGCAAGAGAAAAGAGAACCATCCAATACAAGGGAGGCTCCATAAGATTAAGTGCTGATTTCTCTTCCAAAACCATGGAGTCAAGAAGGCAGTGGTATGACATAGTCAAGGTACTAAAAGAAAAAAATTTCCAACCAAGACTACTCTATCCAGCAAAGTTAGCATTCAAAAATGGTGAATTCAAAATATTCACAGATAAACAAAAATTAAGAGAGTATGCCAACAAGAATCCTGCCCTTCAAGAAATACTAAAAGGAGTTCTGCAGGAAGAAGGAAAAAAAAACAAGAGGGACGGAGTTGGAGGAAAGTGTAAGAGCAGCTAAAAAGAGAAAAACAGAAAAAGTTAATCAAACAAAATATGACAAACACAAATCCAAAGAAAATATGGCTAATATAAATAATTCCTTGAAAGTAATAACACTAAATGTCAATGGATTAAACTCACCTGTCAAGAGACTCAGACTGGAAGATTGGATAAGGAAATATGACCTATCTATATACTGTCTACAAGAAACACATCTTAGACCCAGGGATTCAAGGAGGTTGAAAGTGAAGGACTGGAAAACAGTCTTACAAGCAAACAATAACCAAAAAAGGGCAGGAATAGCTATATTAATATCAGACAAAATAGACTAAATGCAAAACAATTGTGAGAGACAAAGATGGACACTACATCTTTAGCGAAAGGGATAATCTTTCAAGAAGAAAGAACAATCATAAACGTTTATGCTCCTAACAAGGGTACCTCCAAATATGTGAGACAAACACTGGAAAAACTAAGTGAAGGAATAGATGTCTCTACAATTATAGTGGGGGACTTTAATACACCACTATCAACTTTGAACAGAACATCTCAAAAGCGAATCAATAGAGAAACAAAGACTTTGAACAATATATTAAAGGAGATGGACCTAATAGATACAGAACATTACACCCAACTACAGCAGGATATACATTCTTCTCAAGTGCACATGGATCATTCTCCAAGATAGACCACATGCTAGGCCACAGAAAAAGTCTCAATGAATTCAGAAAGATTTAAATCATACAAAATAATTTCTCTGACCACAGTGGAATGAAGCTGAAATCTGCAAGGGCCAGATTTGGCACTAAGATTTGGAAGTTAAACAACACACTCTTAGAAAAACAGTGGGTCAAAGAGGAAATCTCAAAAGAAATTAATAATTACCTTGAAACTAATGAAAATGATAGCACAACATATCAGAACTTATGGGATGCAGCAAAAGCTGTACTGAGAGGGAAATTTATAGCCATAAATTCATACCACAAAAGAAGAAAGAGCTAAAATTGGAGAACTAACTGCATACTTGGAGGAATTAGTAAAAAAAAACAACAAACTAACCCCAAATGAAGAAGAAAGAAAGAAACAACAAAAATCAGAGCAGAACTAAATGAAATAGAAAATAAGAAAGTACTTGAAAAAATAAACAAAACCAAGAGCTGGTTCTTGCAGAAAATCAATAAAATAGACTAACCCTTAGCTAAACTAACAAAGAATAAAAGAGAGAAGATGCAAATACACAAAATAAGAAATGAGAAAAGAAATATCACCACTGACCCCACAGAAATAAAGACTATCATAAGAGGATACTTTGAAAAACTATATTCCAACAAAAATGACAATTTAGAGGAAATGGACAAATTCCTAGAAACACATAAGCAGTCCACATTGACAAAAGAAGTAATTAATGATCTCAACAAACCAATCACAAGTAAAGAGATGGAATCAGTCATTAAAAACCTCCCAACTAGAAAGAACCCTGGGCCAGATGGCCTCACAGGTGAATTCTATCAAACATTCTGGAAAGAACTAACAGCAATCTTGCTTAAACTCTTCCAAAAAATCGAAACAGAAGAAACATTGCCTAACTCATTCTATGATGCCAACATTACTCTAGTACCAAAGCCAAACAGAGATACCACAAGACAGGAAAATTACAGACCAATCTCTCTAATGAACCTAGACATGAAAATCCTCAAAAAAATATTTGCTAATTGTATTCAACAACACATTAAACAAATCATACACCATGACCAAGTGGGATTCATTCCTGGTATGCAGGTTCAACACAAGAAAATAAATTAATGTAATACACCATATAAACAGATTGAAGGGGGAAAAAAATCACATGATCAAATCTATAGATGCAGAAAATGCATGACAAAATACAGCATCCTTTCATGATAAAAACACTGCAAAAGATCGGAATAGAAGGAAACTTTCTGAACATGATAAAGAGTATATATGAAAAACCCACAGCCAACATCGTTTACAATAGTGAAATCTTAAATCTTTCCCTCTAAGATCAGGAACAAGACAAGGATGCCCACTATCACCCCTCCTATTTAACATCGTCTTAGAAGTACTTGCTCAAGCACTGAGGCAAGAACCAGACATAAAAGGCATCCAAATTGGAAAGGAAGAAATCAAAATTTCACTATTTGCAGATGATATGATCCTATACATAGAAAACCCTGAGAAGTCTACAACAAAGATTCTAGAACTTATAAATGAGTTCAGTAAAGTCACAGGTTATAAGATCAATGTGCAAAAATCAGTAGCATTTCTGTACACCAAAAATGACCAATCTGAGGAGGAAATCAGGAATCAAATACCATTCACAATAGTAAATAAAAAAATAAAATACTTAGGAATAAATTTAACTAAAGATGTAAAAGACTTATACACAGAAAACTACACAACACTGTTCAAGGAAATCAAAGAAGACCTAACTAAATGGAAGAATATTCTCTGTTCATGGATAGGAAGACTAAATATTATTAAGTTGTCTATCTTACCAAAACTGATCTACAGATTCAATGCAATCCCAATAAAAATCAACACAGCATTTTTTAATGAACTAGAGAAACTAACTATGAAATTTATTTGCAAAGGAAAGAGGCCCTGAATAGCCAAAGACATATTGAAAAAGAACAATGAAATTGGAGGAATCATACTACCTGACTTCAAAACATACTAAAAAAGCTACAGTAGTGAAAACAGCATGGTATTGACACAAGGATAGACACACTGACCAATGGAACCAAATTGAGGGTTCTAATATAGGTCCTCATATATACAGCCATGTGGTATTTGACAAGGCCACCAAATCCTCTCAACTGGGAGAGAATGGCCACTTCAACAAATGGTGCATGGAGAACTGGATATCCATATGTAAAAGAATGAAAGAGGATTACCAACTCACACCTTATACAAAAATCAACTCAAGATGGATCAAAGGCCAAAAGAGAAGAGTAAAGGCCTTGGAAAGCAATGTAGGGAAGCATCTACAGGACCTTGTAATAGGAAACGGCTTCATGAACTTCACACCAAAAGCATGAGCAACAAAAGAACAAATAGATAAATGGGACTTCCTCAAAATTAAAGCCTTCTGCACCTCAAAGGAGTCTGTCAAGAAAGTGAAAAGAGAGCTTACACAATGGGAGAAAATATTTGGTAACCATATATCTGATAGGAGATTTATATCCTGCATATATAAAGAACTTCTATGTCACAAAAATAAAAAGACAAACAGCCCATTTAAAAAATGAGAGAAAGATCTGAACAGCCACTTCTCCAAAGAAGATAAACAAATGGCTAAAAAACACATGAAAAAATGCTCAAAATCACTAGCTCTTAGGGAAATGCAAATCAAAACAATGAGATACCATCTTACTCCCATAAGACTGGCAGCTGTCAAAAATTCAGAAGACTACAATTATTGGAGAGGATTGTTGGTGGGAATGCAGAAAGATTCTGGAGGACAGTTTGGCGGTTTCTCAAAAAACTAGCTATAGATTTGCCATATGACCCAGCAATTCCACTGCTGGGTATATACCCAGAAGAACTGAAAACAAGGACACAAACCAATATATGCACACCAATGTTCACAGCAGCACTATTCACTATTTCCAAAAGTTGGAATCAACCCAAATGCCCATCAACAGATGAATGGATAAATAAAATGTGGTATATACATACAACGGAATACTACTCAGCTATAAGAACAAATACAGTACAAACACATGTGATGACATGGATGAATCTTGAGGACCTTATGTTGAGTGAAGCAACCCAGACATTGAAGGACTAATACTACATGGCCTCTCTGATATGAAATAAGTAAGCCAAGCTGTCTCAGAGAGCTAGAGACTGGAAGATAAACTTAAAGGAAATTGGGGGTAGAGGAAGGTTGCAAGCTGACACCTACATGGGTGAAATCTATGATAAGCTGGAGGTAAGTATTGTACAGGGAAGGGTTAAAAAAGGGGCATAGAGATACCTTTGGGTGGGGCTTTGTGGGCTTGAGGGGGGCTAGGGATGGGAGGATGGGTCAGATGGCCCAAGAAATTGGGGGGAGTTTAGGGGGAACACTTGAACATAGGAGATTGTCAGGTATATGGTTGAAATTATAATAGAGAAAACTCTTTAGAAAAAAATAACACGGAAGGTTACCTGTTTAAGATGCTTAAGGGGGGGCATCTGACACAGGGCAAGCTTCCAGGGAGTGTGTGAGTGCTCATTTTGTCATAGTGGGTTATATCATTGGGTGGAGACCCATACCATCCCGGGGAGGACTGATGTTCTCAAACAGAGGGAATTGTATCTCTCGAGAGAATTGGTGGCTCCCAAAGGGTTAGGGCAGTCAAGTATGTCAAGCCCTAAACATTGTTGTAAGTATCTCTGAATATGGTCGTTCAAGTAATGAAGATTGATTGTCATGGTGGGCCCTGAGGAGAGGGGGAAAGAGGTGTTGAATACATGGAATCAGTGTAACTGTGGGTCAGTGGAAGTGTTCCACAAGATCATGCAATGAAGAATATAGGACATGTTAAATTACACCCCAAAGTGTATAAAAGTCTAAAGGCTAAAATGTAAACTATAATGTAAAACATAAGATAACTAAAAATTTAGAAAAATGTATAATCTAAATGTAAATCATAATGTAAACCCAAATGGAACCATGTTTGAAAGCTATTGTTTCAATATCTGTACATCAGCTGCAGCAAATATAATAGGAACATGTAAAACGATCATTGCTGGGGAAGGGACAAAGGGTTTGATGTTGGATATGTGGGAGTACCATATATTGTATATGGGAATTACTGTGATCTAAAACTTGAATGAAGACAAATTTAATATTCAGAAAAATAAAAAAAAGAAAGGATGCAGACACTGAGGAAGAAATGGAAGAAATTGCCTTGCCACTGTACATACAGGGCAACACCTATAGCAGTGATAAAAGGCAAAATGTCAAAAACAAAGCTTTTTCATTTTTTCATTTTTTGATACCCCAATTTATTTTTCCTTTATTTAATTTTTCTAAATTACTATGTATTCTATATCTAAACTTTAAACCCATCACTATATTCCATTTTACTATTAATGGAACCTGGAAATATATTGGGCTTCTTTTTTGAAGAAGTTTTGGACTATAGAGAGGTTCAACTATGGTGGGGGAAGAGCACTTGTATGGGGTGTTATTGGTGGGGGGCACATGGTTAGGAGGGAGTTCTCCAGGGCATGTATACAGGGTACATAGAAATGTTTGGGTATTTTCATAGTGGTTTCAGTTAGAAACGACAGCTGAGAGAGTGCTGAGTTCCTGCCCAGGGGTGCTCTATTGTATTCCCCAATGGAACAGCAACAATCCCCCAAGTGCAATGGCAAAGACCAACAAAGATGGATTGTCCAAGGATGAGCCCTTGTACTCATGGCTCCAATTATGAGCCTGTGTGCCTGAAATATGAACTAGGTCTAGAGCTGTGAGATGCATAAGAGTTACCTCCTGAGAGCCTCCATGTTGCTCAAATGTGGCCACTCTCTAAGCCAAACTCAGCATGTACATGCATTGCCTTACCCCCAGTGTGGGACATGACTCCTGGGGATAAGCCTCCCTGGCACCAAGGGATTACTACCAAGCACCAGCTGATGATGTAACTAGAAAAAGACCTTGAATAAAGGGGTCAAATCAGACCAGCAATATATCTTAGCCTACATGTAAATATCGGGAGTTAAAAACTGCTTTTTGACATTGGATAAAAGGGGGAAATGGAAAGGACAAGTGAGTTTATATGGCTGAGTCTCCAAAAAAGATTTGGGAGGTCGTCAGAGGAGTGATACTTATGCACACCTCAGCAGGGTACCAGAGACAGCCAAGGTAGATGGAAACCCAGGTGCTGGTTCTCCTGAGGGCTGCAGAGACCCACAAGTTCTACGGTCATGGCAGATGGCTCTGGAGTTCAAGGCCATGTCAGCTGGCCCTACTTTGGAGTTTGTGTTCCTGAGTGTGATGGAGTTGGACTCAGATATGACCTTTCTACACACGCCTCTTCTGTTACTTTTACTGGACCTGTGGTTGGCGTTTGGGTTGGTATATACTCAAGAGACCTGAGTCTCTAGACTGTCCATGTAACGGCCAGGCCCTGGGCCTCAGCAGACTTGCAGCTCCTACCCTCTGGTTTGTTGGACTTACCCTGGACAGCTGACAGGGAGGTGAAGGCCAACCACCACACCAGGGAGCCAAGAGTGCCTACAGCTGCAAGCAGGAGAATCACATCCATCATCCATGTGGAATCTAAGCCCCTCTTGATGTAGAGGGGGACTGGACATAACCGTCCCAGGGTCCACAGGATGGAGGACTAGAGTATGGATTAGAGTGGACTTACTGGTGTTCTGCTGGGGAACTATTGTGATTAGTAAGGGTAGAAATTGTAGTAATGATGTGGAAAGGGTGGCCACGGTGGCTGCTGATGGTAGGGAGATGGAAGAAGAGATATGGTGTGGGGGCATTTTCAGGATTTGGAGTTGTCCTGGCTGGTGTTGCAGGGATGGATGCTGGACATTGTGTGTCCTGCTGTGGCCCACTGGGGGGACTGGGGGAGAATGTGGACTACAATGTAGACCACTGTCCATGTGGTGCAGCGGCGCTCCAGAATGTATTCGCCAGGTGCAGTGGATGTGCCGTGATAATGGAAGAGTTTGTTGATGTGGGAAGGGTGGGGTGGAAGGGGTGGGGGGGTATATGGGGACTTCATATTTTTTTAATGTAACGTTTAAAAGAAAAGAAAAATAAGTAAATAAATAAATTGGAATGTAGGAAGAAAAAAAAATTTTTTTTTAAATAAGCAAAAGTCTTGTACAGGCAATTTCACAAAAAGAAGATATCCAAATGGCCAAAAAGCAAATTAAACGATTTTTAACCTCATTATCATTAGGGAAATGCTAATTAAGCCACAATGAGATACCACTACCCTAGCTAGAAGAATGGCTAAAATTATTTAAAACACAAAAAATAAGTGTTTCCAAGGATAATGGAACAACCAGATCATTTAAACATTATTGGTAAAACTATACATTGGTACAGCTACTTTGGAAAACAGCATGGAAGAATCGGCTAAAGCTGAATATGTAAAGAGCCATATCCTATGCCTCAGAAATTCTATTTTAGGTATGTACCCAGCAAAAATTCCTATATGCACATATGTACAGACAGCATTATTTATAATAACAAAGAAACTGAAAACAATCCAAATGTCCATTACTAGCAGAACGGATAAACAAATTCTAGCTATTTGTATAATAGCAATTTAAAACAATGAACTATCACAAGCCACACAGATGCATAATGTTGCATGAGAGAAGCACAAAAAAAAAAAAGTTATATAAGCTTCAAAATGAAACAGTACATACTGTATTATTTATCACATAAAATTCAAAAATGGTCAAAACTGATCTAGAGTGATAATTATAGTTGCTACCTTTAGGGTAGAGTTAGAGTTACAAGGGAGCCTTCTAGGGTGCTGGTAATTTTCTGTATCTTGAACTGGCTTCTGGTTACATGGGTGTGCTCACTTAGTTAAACTTCAGGAGCTGTATACTAATGTTAGGCCACTTCTCTGAATGTAGCATTTGGGGTTTTGTTTGTTTTGTTTTGTTTTTTAGGAGGAACCGAGGAACAAACCTGGGGCCTCGTCCATGCGAAGCAGGCTTGCAACCACTGAGCCACACCTGCTCCCCTCCCTGTATATAGTGGTTTTTTTAAAGATTTTTTTTTATGTCATTTGTATAATTTTATTTATACATTTGTGCAATGTATCTATGCATCTATAATGCATTTAATGAATATATATAGTACAAGTATATATAATATACAGTATATATAAAGATTTATTTTATTTACTTATTTCTCAACGCCCCCCCCCCCACGCCCACTACATTGTTTTTTGCACTTTTTTGCTCTCTGTGTCTGTCTGCTGTCTTGCTCACCTTCTTTTTAGGAGGCACCAAGAACCAAACCCAGGGCCTCCCATGTGGGGGGGAGGCACCCAATGGCTTGACCCACCTCCACTCCCTGTACATAGATTTAGTTCAATAAAACGTTCAAACTCCTGCAAGAACCTTGCATTGGATGTTTTCAGTATTTGCACACACTATGTTTATCCTGATTTCTTTGTTTAGAAGGAAGTTTCACAAACCATACTGGGCCCCCTCTTCCTCCTTTGTTTTAATAGAATAAATAAAGGCCATGTCTGATTATTCATTCACATCTGGAAGTCTCTGTTGAGTAGAAGCACAACTAAACTAGACACAGTCTAATAAGCCATAGACAAAAGAATGATTAGCCTAGAGGCTATTATATTGTGACTATGCCCTAGATGCTACTTCAAGTTTAATCCCTATAACAGCATTATAGAAAAATTAATTATTCCCACCATGAGGAAGTAAATAGATAAAAATAAAGAAAACACTGCAGATGGTGGAACGATGCACACATCTTCCTCTCTGCTGTACCAAGAACCTTTAAATTAACTCATTAGTAAATAGAAATACACAGGACGTATCTGTATCAGAGCTGAAAAACAAGACAGGTGCCGGCAGCAAATCAGAAAGGGTGAGAAATTCCTAGAAGACAGAGCAGATGGAATCAGAGAGCTGAGGAAACTGCAGCTCAACCATGTAGTTTTCTACACAGTAGAAATCACTCCCACGATAAAAGCTGATACAGAAAATTTCCAAGTCTAAAGTGGACATAAAATGAACAGGAGTGAGTGCCAGGAAAACATGAGGTAACTGGTTTTTAAAAATTTAAAACTGCAATGAAAGCAATAAGGACCACTGGAGCCCCCCCTCAGCCTTCACCTCCACACCCAAGGACAGGTTCTGCAGTCCACAGTCTTGGTTCAAATCCCTGCTCCACCACTAGCTAGAGACAACTCCAGGCAAATTACTGAAGCTCTCCGTGCCTCCAATTTCTTATCTGCAAAATGAGGATAATAAGAGTACCTGCCTAATAAGGATCAAGGGATAGAAAGCAATTATCTGGCACTTTGAAGTCTCGTTTTATATTAGTGATTAATCTTACCAGCTGAGTACCAGGCAGCTAGGGTGTTTGTCCCCTGACTGAAAGGCTGCACCCACAATCTCCAGAAAGTGGGTTGCTCTGATAGGGTGGGCCCCCAAATGGGTGTGAAGACCTAAGAAAAGTCATCCAAGAGCAAAAGTCCTCTGTTCTCAGGGTAAAACCCCTTATTTCCAGCCTCCCTGCCTGGTCACCCATGGCCAACGACCCTAGGGAAACGCCCACCAGTTTCCCCACACACATACACACTCAGTCCTTCCAGGAGGGAGGGAAGACTGTCAGAGAAAAAGACAAAACCAACCATATAAACAGACAACCTGCATAATCATAGAAATTTGAGGAAAACCAGAAGCATGAAAGAACCCATCAAAGAAGAGACTTTAAAATGATCCGGAAGAAATAGATGATAAAGATATCAACAAGAATTTTAGAAGTTCTCGTTAATATCCCCAGGGAAATTTGAGAAGATATTGTATGCATAAAACAAGAAAATCTTACTATGAAAAAGAAGCAGTCAGAGGGAAGCAGCTGTGGCTCAATCAGTTGGGCTCCCATCTACCATATGGGAGACCCTGGGTTCACGTCCTGGGGCCTCCTTGTGAAGGAAGACTCGCCCACACGCCACGGAGCATCACCGGCCTGCAAGCGCCGTGGAAAGCTGACTCAGCAAGGTGATGCAACAAAAAGGTAGACAAGTAAAAACACAGAGGAGCACGCAGCAAATGGACACAGGGAACAAACAACAAGCAAGCTGCAAGGGGGAGGAGGATAAAAAAATAAGAAGAAGCAATCAGAGGGGGAAAAAAACTAAAGAAAAAAAAAGGATGTGAGAAGAATGGACAAAGCTGAAGGCTGAATTGCTTATCTGGAAGACAGACTGAAGGAAATATCTCAGAACCTAGAGCAGTAAGCCTATGAGATAGGAAGTAGAAAGAAGTCTGCCCCAACCTCTTCTTGGCTGAGCATGCCCAGAACTGAGCATCTTTTGGTTGCTCCAGTCACTGTATCAGCAAGAAGGTCTGCTGACCTTGGACTTGCTTGGCTTTGCCCTTCCTGTCAGGGGCTTCTTCCAAATTGTGGCCCATCTATAGGGAAAAGGGACCCAACTGAACCAAGCACTCCAAGTCTGTTCAGAGTCTGACCCCTTCTCAGCTTTCCCACCTAGAAACTATGGGCTATTCCTGAGGGTCAGTCTAGTGGAACTTGTACTTACATTTTGCACTCTCTAGTCTTTTCTCAGGGAGAATATTTACAGTTTGGCCCTCGTGGCTTCTTGCAGTTTGCACTATACTTGGCAGAACTTCCTCAAAGCTGGTGGCACGTCAGCGGTGCCCTTCTCTAGTTTCCAGCACTGAAGTGGTTTCCATCCATTTTTATATTTTCTGAAGGTCACTTCCATTTGGGTTTCCTATCAATCTCTTTATGCTCCTTTAAAAGTTTGCCAACACATACCCACACTAATGACTGGTAGTTGTAGCCTCTATACTTCTGACCTGTTTAAAAGTTTGGTTTCTAACTGGTATTTTGTGTTTGGTCCCTTTTGTAGCAGAATGTGGTCTCTCAGAATTTTCTTTGTAGAAGATCCTGAGTGATTAAGGCAGTCTTCAGAAGGGGGATTAATCATTGAAGTTGCTTGTTTCTGGGACCCTCTGCTCCCAGGACCCACTTGTGCCCAAAGCCAGACCACAGACAGGTCTGCATGGAAGCTGGGGTTCCACTGGGATTGGGGAGGAGGTAACTTTTCCTTTGTTTGTGGGATTGGTTCCTTTCCTTGGCTTAGCGAGGCAAAGAACTGATAAGTACAGTGTTGAGTAGCTCTTCAGGTATATAACAGAATGATAGAATGAGTCTGAAGTACATGAAATAGTTTGGCTGGAAAAAAATGTTTTCATTTCCTTCATGCCATCCAGTCCATCCTAGGAAGATTTCATTATCTTCAAAAGAAGGTAGAAAGTTGAACCTGAAAATGTTGTATTCCTAATGCTCGACAATAAATGTGAGTTTATAGAGAGGTTTCAGCATAATAATACACCTGCTCTTTAACATAAACAATAAGAACACCTTGTTTTAAGTAAAACTTTCTGTAAGTTATTGACCTATGATAGCTGTTATTTACTTTTGTACAGACAGTATTTTATAAATTGAAAAATACTGAAAAATATAAAATATAAAATATCACTGAGAATTAATAAAATTTTGACTTAATTTTAAGAGTTTAGCAGCAAAAATCCACATATTCCCTGATGCAATCACTGTATTCAGTTTGGGACAATTCTTTCCACCATTTTCCTAAATTCATCCACCCACCCACACACGTTTCTATTTACAAAAGTGACAATGAGTTATACATATATATCTGCAAACACCCCCAGAGAAGAGATCTTTGCATTCAGGCATTCACTCACCAAATACGTGACTGCCTTCTTTGCATCAAGATAAGTTTACTATTTTTGGCATCATTCTATTCCCTCCTCAGTATTCTGAAGGCATTGCAAGCTCTTTTGTTTTCTGGCACTTAAAAAGAACAAGTTTTATAGAAAGATTCGTAGGTAATTCTTTTTCTGACTTTTCATTTGTAGGGATTCTTTATCTTAGCACATAAAATCAAGTGTCTTTTTCCCCAATAACTCTGCTTGGTCTTCATGGAAACTCTTTGAACTTTAGAGAATCTGTGACTTTTTAAAAAAAAATCTATAGACACACTCTAAGATCAAGAAGCTGTGGCTACTGAGCTAAGTCAACAGGAAGAAGAGGGAACTGGAGAAAGGGGAAGAGAGAGCAACCGCTGCCCCGGGAAGCGGCTGCACCTCCATCTCAACGATGACCAGATGGGGGCACACTCTGGGCACCAGAAGTGGGACCAAGGTATGAAGGGCCTCCTCCCCAAGAAGATCCCAACAGAGAAGGTCAGAGTAACCCCAAAAGGAAGTGCACCGCGTGAGTCAAGCAAACACTAACCAGGGGGCACCGCGGCACTGTTAGAAAGTCAGCTGTGAACACCTGCCAGGGACCAGCCCCTGCCCCACTTTTCCCTCCTCCCACACCAAACCCAGAGAGCCAGAGGCCACATACTCTGGGACAGAAGATTCAAAGAAAGAACAGAGCCACCATCTGCCCTCCCAGGTGGTAACTGGGCCACCTGGCAGGTTCCCAGCCAGCCCTAGCTGAGAAAGGAGAGGGGATTACCTCTAGGTCACAGCTCAGGTTGTCATTATCACATGGAACTGGACCTTCTGATGACCAACCTGAAACCGTTCCATGGCTTAAAGCAGCAGTCTTCACACGGGACATTTGGACATTGAGCATGGAGAGTCTCAGTGGAATAAATTTCTAGATCCTCAACCTCTCTCCGTACTCCTGTTTACAGCTTATTTGTCTGAAAAGTCTCCTGAATCCACAGCCCTCCCTCTTTCCAAAAGAAAAACACTCCCCTCACTCACCCACATCTCCCGGACATGAAAACCTCTGTGCATCTTCAACTTCGCCCACTCCCCAGAATCAACATTTACATGTACTGAAGCCTTTCACATTCTAAAAAGTAGCCTTCCCTTATTTTACCGTATTCCCCTTTGGCTACCACCTTCTGTAATCCATACGTCTCAGATCAAGTTCTTAAGGAGCCATGGACACAGACCGCTGTCCCCGTTTTCTCACTTCCTATTCACTTTTCAACCCGTATAGGGCAACACTATTAGCCACCTTTCCTCTTTCATGCTAATAGAACCCAGATGTTGTACAGGGTAGCAACGGATCCAGCCCGGGTGAAAGGTCTCTGTCAGAAGTGAGAGTCCTATTCCCTGCTTTCCCAGCATTCCCTTCAACTACAAGGGGTCTCAGTTATAGCCAATGAGACTTCAGTGGACGTCTTCTGGGGTGGGGATTTCTGGGAAGCTTTTGGTTTCCTGATGTAAAGGGGTAGACAAAACTACAATGGAAACCATCCATGAGGTGCAGCAGTGCTCCAAAATGTATTCACCAAATGCAATAAATGTGCCATGATTATGAAAGAGGTTGTTGATGTGGGAGGAGTGGGGTGAAGGGGGTGGGGGGTATATGGGGACCTCATATATTTTTTAATATAACATTTAAAAATATATAACGAGGAAAAAAGGGGGGGGTAAACAGATCTAGTACTTTCCATTTTTCCTTTCTTCCTACCTTGAACATGGGCATGAGGTCTGTGGCTATAGTAGCCAGGTTGAGGCCGTCAGGAAAGGCCTCAAGATTTGCAGAGATGCAGACCCCAACATCATTAAATTTCTGAGCAAATACTGGCAGCTTCCAACCCCCAGACTTGGTGTTATATGAAAAAGGTAATTTCCAATCTATAAACCACTGTAGTTAGATATTCTGTTACTCGCAGCTAAACTCATTCCTAATTGATATACCTTACAATGCAGGTCCATTTAAACTGCTCTCTTCAATGACATTCTAAGTTCTAAATCCATAAAATAAACTTCAGCTCTTAGCTTAAATCGTCTCTGAGGTATTTTGACTCTACTGATCATTCTCTTCTTGAAACTATATCGTTTCTTGGTCTCTGTGACCTAGGTTTCATCCCCTTTCTCCCTAGATACTCCTCAATTACTTCCTAAAGTTCATTGTCTTCTACCAAGATCACAGCCTTGGCCTTCTGTCTTCCTCACACTACATAATCTCCCCGGGCAAGCTCTTATCTTCCCACAGATTTTGTCAATCACCTATATATGCTGATGACTTGAAAATCCGTAACTCCAGGCCAAACTTCTCTACTAAACATCAATTTTTTTCACACCCAATTGTCTGGTGAAAATTTTCTTTGGATACTCCAAAAACACATCAAAGGCAAAATCTGAAAATTGTTAAACTCATCCTTCCACTCCCCAAATCTGCTTCTCCCCCATATATTCCCTTCCCAATTGGCAGAATCACCAGTTTTTTTGTTTGTTTGTTTTTAAGATTTTTTATTTCTCTCCCCTTCCCCAGACCCCATTGTCTGCTCTCTGTGTCCATTCACTGTGTGTTCTTCTGTGTCTGCTTGTATTCTCATCAGTAGCACCAGGAATCTGTGTCTCTTTTTGTTGCATCATCTTGTTGTGTCAGCTCTCCATGCATGAGCGCCACTCCTGGGCAGGCTGCACTTTCTTTCACACAGGGCAGCTCTCCTTACAGGGTGCACTCCTTGTGCGTGGGGCTCCCCTACGCGGGGGACACCCCCACATGGCATGGCACTCCTTGCACACATGAGCACTGTGCATGGGCCAGCTTACCACATGGGTCAGGAGGCCCTGGGTTTGAACCCTGGACCTCCCATGTGGTAGGCGGATGCTCTATCCATTGAGCCAAGTCCTGAAAAGACCACTTTGAGATCTCAAAGTAGTTTTCAGAGCCTGCATGTATGTCACCTCTTCTTTGCCTAATGGAAATTATTGGCTCAGAAAGTTTGTTAATTTTGTTTTTTAAATAGCAGCTATAATGACAAAGCAAGAAAAGAAAATCTGCGAAGTGGATCAAACCCAATTCCAAAGCCAAATTAAGGCGTCCAGGCTTCTGTGGGTACGAAGGTCATGCAACGTCTAAGTGCGGTCCAACAAGCCTGCCAGGGCCTGGCTCTCCTCTCTCGCCCTGTTGAGGCATGAGATGGGTGGGCACTGCCTAAAACAACATGGGTGGAAGATGAGGTTTGAGGGACACTGCCCATGAGAAATAACACTTTGGGGTTTAAACTTACATCATAGTGTTACAGGTGCATTCCACGGCCGTGCAAATAAGTTACACTCCAGATGAAAGTCAAAAGCAAATAATCTGCTCTAAAGAAGAGCTTTCCATTAGGATGGTCTCTTCTCTCGCCCCTGCTGGATTGCCTAACTTTAAAATGTTGGTGTCCTCCAAAGCATCTGGTTTCCAACCCTCCTCTCATTTCCTCTCGCTCTATCACATTCTCTCCTGGGAAATTATATACACTCTCAAAGGCTTCAATTACTATTAATTATCCAAATTTATACCTTTAGCCCAAAAGCTCCATTCCCTGAGCTCCAGATCCCTGAATCCAGCTGCCTCCTGGATGTCCAGATTCAGCCTGCCCCACGCTGAACTCATCCTTTCCCTCTCGCTCGGGATGCCCAACCCGCTTCTCCCCATTGCCCCTCCCGGAAGAAACAATTACCCAGGTAATAAAAAATGGGACTAGAGCAAGGCCTCCAATGGCATGACTTCTAAACTTGACCTTGCTACAAATCCAAAATTGACTCAAGTTGATGTTGGAAAACACTCAGACATGTCACAAGCAGCAAACACTGCCCCAGAGCCTCCTTCAGCCCGGCCAGCTTGGCTCAGACACTGCCCCTGCTCAGGGACAGGCACATCCCCGCAGGGGACTGGACCGCCAATCGTATCCCCTGCTGGCCCGTGGGCCAGAGTCCATCGAATCGGCGATGAGATGAGCGTGACCCTTCTCCCATTGTTGTGAGATGTTCTCATCTGGACAACTGCCCGCTCAGAACCCCTGCCACCCGTTCACCTAACATCTCCTGGCCCCGCACCCACCCTCCCACGGGGACCCGGTGACGCTGGAGCTAGTGCTCATCTACCTGCAGATCTCAGCGTCCCTGAGGCCGCCCGCTAGTTCCGTTCTCACGGCTCAAGGAGGGAGTGAGAAGAACAAGCCATGCTCCTGCTTCCAGCCGCCGGCAGCTCCCTTCCCACAGCAGCCAAGGCTCCGGCTCCCAGGCTCCTGGGACAGCCAGTGACCACACGTGGTGCCCGCTCGGCCCCTCAAGTCCGGCTGTCCCCACCCGCTGGGGTGGTGGCAGGGCCAGGGGAGCCCCTCCTGAGCGCTTAGGTTTGGGAGTCTCCACCTCTCTCCTTGTGCTCCCTCAGCCCCTCAGGGGTGGCAGGTGCCCCCTGCAGTTACCACCCTCTAGATGACCGCAACATCCACTCTTGTTCTTTTCAGCCTTCCGGTACCTCTGCAGGCAGATCTCTGTATTAAATCCCTTTTATCTGAAATACCTAGCAGGGTTTCTGTATCCTGGCTGGCCTCTGACTTAGGATACAGAATCTCTTTTGCTCTATGCTTTGGTTTGTTTTATTAGAGAGTTCAGGTTTTGCTCATGTAAAATCTCTCTTTCTGCCACAGGAAGCTGTACGTTTGGTAACCATTTATTCTCTAAGGAGCAGGCTTTTGACACTGGAAAGGGAAGAGTAAATATCAGTAAGAGGAAACTGAAGCCTCAGAAAAGGCCAGCTGGGCATGCAAAAAGTTCTGGGTCCATGAGTCCTGTAACTAAACTTTCAAATTCTAAATTTCTTATGCAGAATATATAAAAGTGTTTTTCCAAGGGAAAAAAAAATGGATAAACTTGACTACATTAAAATCAGGGCCTTCCATTCATCAACAGACACCATTAAGAGAATGGGAAAGATCTCTGCAATAATAAATAATTTAATATCAACATACAATGGACAATATCTTACCTCTAAATTGCACATATCCCATAAAGCAATAAGAAAAAAAGACAAACAGAAAAACAGGCAAAATATTTGAACAGATGCTTCCCAAAAGAGGAAATCCGAGTGGGCAATAAACATATAAAAATTTACTCAGCTTCATTCAAAATCAGGTAACTACAAATTAAAATGAAAACCACCACAGAGAAACATTTTGGTAAACAGTGTACTATTTTACAATAATGCACACTGTATGACCCAACAATCTACTCCTAGATACAAGTTCCAAGAGACATGCCTGAGCATGATCCTAGCAGCATTATTTGGAATACTTCCAAACTAAAAGTAATCCAGAAGTCCATCATTAGGAGAATGGATAAATCAGTTATGGTGTAGTTATACAAAATGGTATCCTATACAGCAGACCAACGTGGACAGAACTCAAAAGATAAATGTTGAGTGAAAAGTCCAACACAAAAGAAAGATACAATGTGACCCTGTTTTTATAAAGTTCAAAAATAGGTCAGAGTATGCATGGTATTTAGGGATGCACAGTTAGGTTGTCAAACTGTAAACAAATGCAGCAAGTGATTGCCACGAAAATAGGATAATGGTTATCCTTGGAGGGAGAGGGAGCGTGTAACTGTGAAAGGCTACCTGGGGGGCTTCTGGGGTCCTGGCCACATTCTAACCCTTGTCCTTGATGGGGTTACCCTACTGTTCACTCCATAATAATCCAACAAGCTGGTGTTTTTAAGTCTTTAAAAAATAAGCCCTGGGAGGCCGACTTGGCCCAGCGGTTGGGGCGTCCATCCACCACTGGGAGGTCCGCGGTTCAAACCCCGGGCCTCCTTGACCCGTGTAGAGCTGGCCCACGCGCAGTGCTGATGAGTGCAGGGAGTGCCGTGCCACATGGGGGTGACCCCACGTGGGGGAGACCCACTTGCGGGGGTGCACCCCATAAGGGATGCCGCCCAGCGTGGAGGAGGGTGCAGCCTGCCCAGGAATGGCACTACCCACACGGAGAGCTGACACAGCAAGATGACGCAACCAAACGAAGCACGGATTCCCCTGCCGCTGACAACAGAAGCGGACCAAGAAGAAGACGCAGCAAATGGACACAGAGAGCAGACGGCTGGGGCGGGGGTGGGGCAGAAGGGAGGAGAAATAAACACATAAATCTTAAAAAAAAAAAAATAATAAGCCCCCAAAACAGGTTCAAGAAACCAATACTTGGGTTGTGAAACTGAACACCGCCAGCAACCCAGAAGTCCCCACAGCCCTTCCTCACCATAGGTAAGAGCCTTCTTGACTTTAATCCTTAAATGAGCATCCCTAAATACTTTGGTCGCCTTTGTCTGGTTTTATATATACACAAATGATATCAATTGAACTTCTACACTTCAGTCTGAAAACTGTTCTTGGTAGATCAATTACTCTCGTTTATATGTTTATTTCAACATAATATCTTTGTTATGAGTTAAATACACTTCAGTTGAAACAAAGATAACGTGCTCGAACTTTACAAGTGTGCATGAAAATATATTGGGAACACCAATTTAGATTTAGCAAAACATTATCCACAACATTAACTCAGTGATGTTCATTTGAATTTTCTTGGATTTGTATTTTATTTGCATTTAATTTTAAGTAAATTTGGGCTTATAGTTGGCTTAAAGCTGTAAGCGTAAGTCTATACTTGTTATTATGTTCATACATATTTAAGTAAACAGTATAATAAAATTCAATTTAAGTCAACAGGAGGAACCCCTTTTTAAAAAGGGGGAGGGGGCCTCCTTAATTCTCACAGGTTTGAGAAATCCTGCCTAAGAATCGTTTCCATTCCCTCTGACTTTACCCTCCCACCCACCTCCCTTTACCCTGGCTCAAAATGACTTGATACCTAAAATCAGGCACTTCCAAGCTAAACACTTTCCAAAGCACCCATGACATTTTTGGGAAGTGACATTGGGCTCACCACCTGTTAGCTCTGGGATTCATTCCAATTCCACTTGACATACAGGTGATCAAAGTGGGGGGCTAGAATAAGGTACCAGCGAGTAAGCAAAGCATCAAAAGAGTTTTTCCAGGCCAGGTCAGGGTCTGAAATGCTAATGGCACTAACCATGGTGCATACTGAGGCATCACTATGGCGTAAGTACGAACCCGGGCATGGAAAAGCCTTCACCCAGTGTATTTGTTTCCTACTGCTGCTAAAACAAATTAGCAAGAGCAGTGTGGCTTTCAACAACTCAAATGTTTGCCCTTACAGTTCTGGAGGTCAGAAGTCTACAGTTAGTCTTACCGGCCTAATATCAAGGGGCTTGCAGGGCTGGCTTCTGCTGGCAGCGCCAGAGGAGAATCCGTTTCCGTCCCTTTTCTCACATCTAGAGGCTGCCTGCATTCCTAGGCTCACAGCCCCTTCCTCACATCACTCTAACTTCTTGCTTCCATCTTCCCATTGCCTTCTCTTTCTCTGCCCTCTCTCCCTCTTACAAATATCCCTGATTGCATTGCACCCACCCAGGAAATCCAGGATAATCTCCCCTTCTCAAGATCCTTAACTTAACCACATCTGCAAAGTGCCTTTTGTCATATACGGTAATATTCACAATTCCCAGGGGCTGGGACACAAACGTCTTAGGGATCATTATTCAGCCAGGGAGCAGATACCTGACCCATAACAGCTGTGAATAAACTGAGCCCACGATTCCTTTACGTAAATGTCAAGGTGTCAAAAAGGGCACAAAAATTCCTGCCCCAAAATATAATTAACGTCTCTGCAAACTGCTCCTAAACTGCAAGCCACAACTAATATCTGCCTAGAGAAAGGGAAACACAACCTTTCTTGGCAGTCATCGTGATCTTTTTAACTGGATATCCATCCATAGAATTTGACTTTTGATTTAAAAAGAAAAAACACTTAATTTTGAGATAATTTCTCATTTACAGAGAAATTATAGAACATTACACCTCCTAGTACAAAAAAAAACATGTTCACATACTATTATCGGAAAGTCTGGGCCCTGAGATGTTAGCCCCTTTGGCTCATACACAATCTCTACCACCATCCAGGAAGGCCGGTGAGGCTGGCTACCAGACAACACAGAGGGGTGGGCCGGGGGAGGGAGCACCCCCCCAGGGACTGTTTCACGTGGTGTTTTCCATGTCCTGGGCTGTATCAATCAGGGATCTCCACTTTGAATTCACCTATAATCTCATTTAAGATGACTGTATTAACCAGCCAAAGGGGTGCTAATGCAAAATACCAGAAATTGGTTGGTTTTTATAAAGGGTATTTATTTGGGGTAGGAGCCTACAGATACCAGGCCATAAAGCATAAGTTACTTCCCTCACCAAAGTCTACTTGGAGCAAGATGGCTGCCGACATCTGTGAGGGTTCAGGCTTCCTGGGTTCCTACGTTCCCGGCACTTGCTCTTCTCTGGGTTCAAGGTTCCTTTCTTCCTGGCGCTGGCTTCTCTTTCTTCTGTGAGCTTACTTCCAAGGGCTCCAGTTTAAGTCTTCACCATCAAACTCCAGCATCAAAATTCCAACATCAGAAACCCCCAACTCTGTCCTTTGCCATACCTTTTATCTGTGAGTCCCCACCCACCAAAGGATGGGAACTCGACGCTCCAATGACATGGCCCAATCAAAGCCCTAATCATAACTCAATCAACCCCAGGTTCAGGCCAGTTTACAAACATAATCCAATATCTATTTTTGGAATTCATAACCATATCAAACTGCTACAATGATCGTCCATTGATGCTCCTTATTCATTTCTGATTTTCTGCCCTGGTGGCTGTTAGGGTTGGATGGAAACTTCCATTCAGCAAAGACACATGGAGCACCTACTGTGCCCTCGTTGGCCTGGAAGCAGAAATGAACACAGGGTCACAATGCAGGGGGAGAGGCAGATGTGTCCACCACTAACCAAGGACCAAGCAGCGTGAAGTAGAGTCTACGGTAGAAAACAAGGGTATGGCCTGGGCAGGTAGGAAAAACTCACTAAGGAAAATAGGATGGAAAGCAGGCCCTGGAGAGTGAGCAGCATCTGCAGAGGCTAAGAGGAGTGGGGGGATATTCCCAAGTGAGGGGGATGCCTGGGCTCAGGCACTGAAGCATGCAGGTGTCAAGTATTGCTAGGGACAGACAGTGACAGAGCTACCGTGGCTCAGCTGTGGAGGGTTTGGCTGGAGCGAGAACGGAGAGGGGAGTTGGGTTAGGATCACGAAAGCTATCACTAAGGTGTGTGATGGCTGATTTTATGAGCCAACTTGGATAGACTACGGGACCCAGCTGTTCGGTCAAATGCTAGCCTAGATGTTGCTGTAAAGGTCTTCTGCGGCTGTGATTATCAACTGACGTCAATTGACCTTACTGGATAATGCAGGTGGACCTCAACCAATCACTTGAGGGCCTTAAGAGCAGAAGACTGAGGTTTCCAGAGGAAGAAGAAACTGGGTCAAGACTGTGACATCAGCTCCTACGTGTCCAACCTGTCAGCCTCCCCTGCGAATTTCAAACTCAAGACTGTCAAGTAGGAAAACAAAAATTTAAAAAAATAAAAACAAGACTGCCATGTTAGAAAACAAAAAATAAAAATAGGGAAGCGGACGTGGCTCAACTGATAGAGCATCCACCTACCACATGGGAGGTCCAGGGTTCAAAACCAGGGCCTCCTGACCTGTGTGGTGAGCTGGCCCATGCACAGTGCTGATGCACGCAAGAGGTGCTGTGCCATGCAGGGGTGTCCCCCACGTAGGGGAGCCCCACATGCAAGGAGTGCGCCCCAGAAGGAGAGCCACCCCGTGTGAAAAAAAGTGCAGTCTGCCCAGGATGGCGACACACACACAGAGAGTTGACACACAAGATGACGCAACAAAAAGAGATAGAGATTCCCGGTGCTGCTGACAAGAATCCAAGCAGACACAGAAGAACACACAGTGAATGGATGCAGAGAGCAGACAATGGGGGGCAGGGAAAGAGAAAAATAAATTTTTAAAATGCTGCTGGTAGCTTCTTCATCTAGTTGGTGTTGTCGATGTGCTCCAAGCTGGAGGGAGCTGGCGGGGTGGGAGGGATGGAGTGAGGTGGGTGGCAGCAAGGCCAAGGTGGGGGAACAATGATGAAAGAGGTTGCCGATGTGGGAGGAGCACAGGGGTGGGAAGTGGGGTATGTGGGAGCCTCTTATATTTTTTAATGTAACATTTTTTGTGATTTATATATCTTTTTAAAATGGCAATTTATTATTAAAATAGATAAATAAAAAGAAGTGCTGATTACAGCTAGTGAGTGTGTGTGTGAGTAGTGGGGGAGAGGGGCAGGGGGGAGGGAGAAGTCGGGGAGAGATTACGTCAGCGCACAGCCACACTGGGGGCCTTTGTTGCTCTCTGCTACCAGGCAAGGAAGATACAGGGGCTTTTCACCTCTGAAGTGCAGGAAAACCAGACCTGAGTGGCCATCCAAGCCCAAAGTAGCTCTTCTGACTCCGAGAACAGGAAGGCGGTGGGCTTACACACCGTGAAGGCTGCTAAAAAGCAGGCTCTTTGCGACATAAGCACCTCCAGGACTTCTAACCCAAGGAGTAGCTTCAAAATGAAATCTACCGGGAAGTGGAATTGGCTCAACTGATAGAGCATCCACCTACCACATGGGAGGTCCGCGGTTCAAACCCCGGGCCTCCTTGACCCGTGTGGAGCTGGCCCATGCGCAGTGCTGATGCGCGAAGGAGCGCCGTGCCACGTAGGGGTGTCCCCGCGTAGGGGAGCCCCACACACAAAGAGTGTGCCCTGTAAGGAGAGCCGCCCTTTGTGAAGAAAGCACAGCCCGCCCAGGTGTGGCGCCGCACACACGGAGAGCTGACGCAGCAAGATGACGCAACAAAAAGAGACACAGATTCCCGGTGCCACTGAAAAGAATCCAAGCAGACACGAATGGACTCAGAGAGGAGACAACGGGTGGGGGGAGAGAAAGAAAGAAATAAAATAAAAAATTTTTTTTCATTTTTAAAAAATGAAATCTACTGAGACCACAGGAAAGTCAAGAAGTAGACGAACAGTACGGCGTTGTAGAGGTATGAGGACCAAAGAGGAAAGCCTTCGTAGCATTTACTCAGTGGGCTTTTAAAGGGACTAGACGAGGCCTCTCTCCTACCACACCAGGTGGCTGATGCCCTGCACCTGGGCCAGAGGCCCGGCCCCCAGGCCCACCTCGACCTGGGCGCTAGGACTTCCTGAGAAGTTGAACCTTGTGAGCCCTTGACCCTGTGAGCGGGTTGCGCCGAGTCTCCTTCCGCAGCAGGCGGCATTTGACCCCTCCCTGGGCCGTCTTCAGGGGACACAGGCCTGCACAACCCCGAACCCTGGGCTTCTCCACGCGGGATTTCCCCCGCAGCAAGTCCGCGCTGCAGCCATCATCAGAAGCTCACGGCAGGCGCGCGTCAGTCCTTCCCGGGGTCGGCGCCCTCTTGGCCGAGGACAGCACTGTCCCCTTACCCTGGGCCCCTGCCAGCTTGCTGCTGTGCAACACTGGGGTGTGCTGCCAGGGGGAAGCCCCTGCAGGGATGGCAAAGGGCAAGGGCGTGGCTTCCGGGAGCCAGGAGGGGCTGCGCGGGGGGCGCGCACACTGCAAAGAGAACATCCGGGGAACTTCACCGTGACCTAGGAGACGAGGCCCGTGGAGGAATGCCCATACCCGAGAGAAGTTTCCCGACTTTGGGATTGTGCAAGCAGTAAATATCCATCATAAAAATTCACGTGGGAAACGGACTTGGCCCAGTAGTTAGGGCGTCCGTCTACCACATGGGAGGTCCACGGTTCAAACCCCGGGCCTCCTTGACCCGTGTGGAGCTGGCCCATGTGCAGTGCTGATGCACGCAAGGAGTGCCCTGCCACACAGGGGTGTCCCCCGCGTAGGGGAGCCCCACGTGTAAGGAGTGCACCCCGTAAGGAAAGCCACCCAATGCGAAAGTTCAGCCTGCCCAGGAATGGCACCGCACACACAGAGAGCTGACACAACAAGATGATGCAACAAAAAGACACACAGATTCCCGTGCCGCTGACAACAGAAGTGGACAAAGGAGAACACACAGCAAATGGACACAGAGAACAGACAACTAAGGGTGGGGGGAGCAGGGGGAGAGAAATTAATAAAAATAAATCTTTGGGAAAAAAAAAAATACACATGCCACAAAGTGTTTCCAACTTTTCACCTTCCCAGGTAAGGACTTATTTTTTCACTATTGTCATTGTTTCATATAAAAATGGACCTTCAAATCTAAAATTATAAGAATATAAGCTCAGAAATTGAGTAAATTCAGATTTGATGGAAACTCACTCATTTTTCCTTATTTTTTCTCCTGTTGCTAAGGACCTTCAAAGGTCAGAAGGTCACACCTTGAACAGAGCTGGTGGGACTGGCACCAGGCACTCCCCAGGCCTGTTTCTCCCTGAAGCCCTGCAGGTGGCAGGCCAGACGCAGCGCCTTTAGAGAGGAAGAGCCCAAGGCGTTCCTTCACTTAATCTGCTCTTCTGATTGGCCACCTTTCTTTTGAGAAAGCCCGTCTTACCCCAGCTCAGTGGTAGGCAGAGAAAGGATTAAGTGTGTAATGGATTGCTTTTCCCTTTTCCCTTTGGCTGCCAGGAAGCACATCAAACTTGACAGTAACTCTACAGACCTTTTTATATGTGTATTTATGTTCCACTGCCACAACCACCCCAGACCTCCACAAGCCTTAACTTTTCTACATGGCATTTGCATTTCCCCTCAATATGATTCATCATTCCTATTCACAATTCACTGTTTTATGTTCTTACAAGCTACTTCCAATGCTAAGTGGGACAAGAGAATATAAATGAACACAATTTTTTTAAAAGTTAAAATTATACCATTTTGCTAAAGCAATTCACTGATCGCCAATCACTGGGGCAACCACAACGTCCTTTAGGTAGTAACAAAACTTCACAACAAAATTCATCTGGCATAAAGCTCCAAACGTGGATAAGCAAAGCTGTATTTTCCACTGAAAAATATAATATAGTAGGCCATCAGCTTAATTTAAAATTCATACAGCTTCCAAACAATAAGAGGCACTTGTCTCTTCCATGAACAGAGTTCTTATTCATATGTGAATGAAGCAAAGATTCTTTCTATTCTATCTACACGAAGCAATTCTGCATTTCTATACAAAATGAGGTATTTTGCACCAGGCAGAGCCATATTACAGAATTGCTGTGCATTCTAGATGAAGTTGTCTGATGATGGCACATACACAGAACAACAAAAAGCACTTTGTATTACAAAGAAAGCAAGCAAATCCTGAGCCTTCCACCACACTCTCCTCTGTATTTCCCTCAACACAAGGCATTGATGGGCAAACATACATTAACGTATTCACTTCGAATCTCGCTAAAGTGTGTTGTAAGGGTGGTGAAACTGGGTGGGCCAAAAGGGAGAGACTTGTATGAAAGAAATGTGAAATCCCACACCAGATATTATTTAATACTTTTGGGTTGAATTTTTTCCATAGTTGAAATTTAAGAAAACCATTATCAAATCATGTGTATAGGGTGCGGTGGGTGGGTGAGCAGAATCTCTCCAAAGAGACTGAAAGCTCCTTCAACACAGCAAAAGGATCACTGATACTTATTCTAGTGTTAAACCTATGAATAATTCGGAAGGTATTATAAAAGAGCGTATTTTTAAAGAACTTTTCCTTCTTTCCCTCTCCAAAAGGGTAAATCATCTTTTTTGAAAGTGCTATTAGAGCTCATAAATTTAACAAGAACCAACACTGACCATTGATCATTGAATTGCAATTGAAATAGGAAGACAACTTAAAAACACAGTTCTTCATTACTCCCATTGTGGAGCAACAAGTTACAAAGGAGTTCTGGTCTCCTGGATACTTAAGAGCTGAGCTAAAAAGTGAGACGGCAGAAACGAAGCCTGAAGCCACAGTCCTCAGTTGGAACCAACTGATTTCCTTCTTCATAATCCTCCCTGCCACCCGCCTCACCCTCTCCAGGGTCAGCGGGAGGTATTTCACCCCAAGAAAGCACTTACAGGGTTCTGCTCTCATGGCGCACAGGGCAGGCCTCCCCATTTGTAACCTCCAAGGGAAGTCAAACTTTTTGGCCCCATCCTCCCCAGCCAGGATAAGACCTAAGCAAAACAGCCAGTCCATACGCTTTTCCACCGCCCTCACTCTCCTGCCCCATTTCTGCCTCAAGAAAAGCATGTATTATTTTTTTTTTAATTTCCCCTTCCCCATCCTCCCCACCCCCCCCCATTGTCTGCTCTCTCTGTACATTCACTGTGTGTTCTTCTATGCCCGCTGTATTCTTGTCAGCGGCACCAGGAATCTGCATCTCCTTTTGTTGCGTCATCTTGCTGCATCAGCTCTTCGTGTGTGCAGTACCACTCCTGGGCAGGCTGCTCCTTTTTTGTGTGGAGTGGTTCTCCTTGTGGGGTGCACTCCTTGCATGTGGGGCTCCCCTACATGGGGGACACCCCTGCGTGGCACCGCACTCCTCGCGTGCATCAGCACTGCGCATGGGCCAGCTCCACACGGGTCAAGGAGGCCCTGGGTTTGAATCCTGGACCTCCCATGTGGTAGGCAGACGCTTTGTCACTTGAGTCACATCCGCTTCCCCATGTATTCTTTTAAATGTGTTTTTATGCACTCTGAATACTCAATGTCTATTTTTTTTTTTAATTCATTCTACAGATGTTCACCAAGTGCTTCATCTACGGTAAGATAAAATCCTGCACGAATGCCCTTCTGCCCCCAATCCTCCCTCACCAGCCATCTCCCTCTCCCCTCCAGTGTGCCAACCCCTTTCCTCCCTGGTCTTCAAACACCCTGGGCCGGCTCCTGCCTTGCACAGGCTATGCCCTCTGCCTACCACACATGTCCAGCTTGTGTCCACGTGGCCAGCTCCCTCCCCGCCTTGCCTTTGTGTCCACGTGGCCAGCTCCCTCCCCGCCATGCCTTTGTGTCCACGTGGCCAGCTCCCCGCCATGCCCATGTCACCTTCCCAGGGAGGCCTATGCTGATCAGCCTGTTAAAACCTGCAACTGACCCCCATAGCCCACCTGCAGCTCTCCTGCTCCCTCTTTGCTTTGCTTTCCATTTTCTTTTTTTCTATAGTGCTTATCACTTTCAAACCTATAATACACTCATCTGTTTTATTCACAGATACAGCTCAAGCACCTAGAAAAATGTCTGATCCACAGTAGGCACTCAATAAATACATTTTGAATGAATAAATGAACACCTGGAAAATCCAAGACAAATCACTAAAAAGTAACTAAAACCAATAAAGGGTATTAATTAAAAATAAGTATATACAAAAAAGTTTTCAAATAATAATAACCATTCAGAAAAGTTATATATATTTTCAGCAGCAGCATGATTTCTGTAAACAAAACTCAGTACAGCAAACGTAAGAGCTGACCAGAGAGCTGGCCTTCTGGCCACGCCTCCAAAGGCGTCGTGGTTTGAAAATACGTACATTAGAAACACAGGAGAAAAGGATCAATTCACAAAAAGCAACAAAAAGCATTATATACTCAGAATACTTAAGCAGAATGTGCCAGACCTATATGGAAATAAAAAATGCAAAAATTTTACTGAGGAAAATAATTCACAAATAAATGACAAAACAAAATTGCAAACGAGTCAGTTTTTCCACAAATAAATCTAGAACACAGTCCCAATAATGATGCTGCCGCCGATGTCTTGAGGAAATTAACAAAAGGAGCCTAAAGTTCACTGAGAAAATCTGAAGAAATGGCAGAGAAATGCTGAAACCCGAGAATAACGAGCAGAGAATTGTCCCATCACAGATGTACCCCAAGGTTAGCAGTCACTAAAGGAAGTGTCAGAACTCATTTTATGTACAGGTAACATTTCAGATAAATAGGAAGAGGCTAGATTCTCCAATAAACTTGATAACTATTCATTACATTTTTATTTTTATTTTTTTTTTTTTTTTTTTTTTTTTTTTTTAGAATAACAAAAAATATTTTACTAAAACATAAGATTTACAGAAGTTTCCAGACAAGCCATACAAAAGTCACAAGATTTTTTTTTTTTGAAGGGAGGAGTCTACACTTGACAGCAAAGTCACAATGTTATTAGTGATGGCTGTGATGTTTGTTTAATGTTCCCATTTTGGTTTAATCAAGCTTGTCCATCTACAGCTTCTAAAGTTAGACTTGGCTAGAGGGTATATTCTACAGAACTGGTTAGCTGCTTTTAACCAATGCATTTAATTAGATTACCATTAAAAGGGGGGGGGGCTCATAAAATTAAAATAAAACTACCTCCCTCCTCAAAAATAAAAATAAAATAAAAACACCCACACCCCTGCAGCTAACCCTGACAACTACCTTCATTCACAGTGCTTTTATACTTAAACCATGATGGGGGAACTGAATAAAAGCAGGAGAGGGGCCACTGCTTTTAAACGTTTTGCAACAATCCAGATGATACTTCTAGCCTCTGCTCATGCTTTACAACAGTGAATCAGGACAAGACATAGATTTGCTAATGTGCATTTAATCACCAAAGGACTGAAGATGTCTGGGCTTTTATTCTGTAATGTTTCTAAGACTGTGTCCATTAAATGCAAACAAAAAAGGAAGAAGTCTTGGCAGAACAGGAGATGCACACTTGATGATCAGATCGATTTAAATATTATTCATGGCATATAGCCTAGTCCATGCTCTAGCTGTTTCTATGGCTTGGGCTTCGTTGGTCTTCCACTGCTCCGCTACATCATTTGCTAATGGATCATCTGGATTGGGAGCACTTAACAAAGCCTGGATCGATAGCAGAACTGTGCGAATCTGCAGTGCTGGGGACCACTTATCTTTCAAAATATCTAAACATATTCTTCCCAACTTGTCTACATTAGGGTGATAAATTTTGGTCATGAAACGTACTTTAGGGGCTGCCATTGGGTATTCTTCTGGAAGGAATAGTTCAAGTTTAAAAGTCCCTCCCTCAAAGGGGGAATCTTGGGGGCCAGCAATGACCACATGAAAATAACGGGCGTTGCTCTCATCTGGTTCTGCTTTAATACCGGGAACTGGTTCTGCCAGCAAACGCTGGGTTTCCTTGATAATCCTGCGGGGCAGCCCGGCCATCTTGTCAGATCCCGAGTTCGGCCTCTGGTCTCGTCTCCAGCCTCATTACATTTTTAAACTGCTATTACCGTAGCTTCAAAAAATCCTGATGAAATAATGGTTTAAATAGCTTTAAATATGAAACCATAAAAATAAAACCACAATGTTTAGCAAATATTGTGTAATCTCTGAGTAAGGAAGCTTTTCTAAACATGATTTCAGTCAGAAATCTTAATGGAAAACACTGATAAAACAGGCTACCAAAAAATAAACTGCTCATTAAAACAAAGACCAAAAATGGTAAAAAGACTGATAAATCCTATTATTTTAAAAATAATTTCTTCATATCAAGACACCTCAGTCTTCCAAGAATGAAAAGACAAGTCATAGAGTCCTAGAAGCTATTTGCAAAACACAACTCCAATATATAAAGAGCTCTTGTAAATAAAAAGTAAAAATTTTAAATGGACAAAATACTTAGCACATGTCACTAAAAAGGAAATTCGGGAGACAATAAATGAGTCTATTAGTCCCAGGAAACGCAAATTAAAACCTCCGTGCCCACCCAATGGGCAAAAATGAGAAAGTCTGATAATACCAAGTGTGGACAAGGACGTAGAGCAACGGGGCCCTCATAGCCTGCCGGCGGGAACGTAAAGTCTGGCATCACCTACTGTGTGAGTTCAGGGGCTGCCAGAGCTAAAGACGACGCACTGGGTGGCTTAAAAGCAACAGACACGTATTCTGTCTTGGTTCTGAGGCCCAAAGTCCAGGTCAAGGCCTTGGCAGGACGATGTCCCCGTGGAGGGCGCTGGGGCAGAACCCTTCCGAGCCCCTTCCAGCTTCTGGGGCTCCGGCAACTCCGACCCCTGCCTCGGTTTCCGCAGCCTCTTCTCTGTGCTTCTGCCTCTCAAATCTCCCTCTGCCTTTTTCTCTTACAAGGACACCTGTCCCTGGATTTAGAGTCCAGTGATCTCTAACTTAACCACCTCTATAGAGACCCTTTTTCCAAATAAGATCACGATCACAGGTTCCAGAGGTTAAACTCAGACATATCTTTTTGGGGACCATTATTCAAGTCACTGCATCCAATAAAGTTAAAGAAGATTCCGGAATTAGCCAGGGTTCTCCAGGGAAACAGAACTGACAGGCCACAAACGTGCATGTAAATATTATGAGACTTTTCCTAGGAACTGACTCACAAAACCTTGGGGATTGGCAAGTCCAGAATCCATAAGGCAGGCCACAAGCTGGGATGAATTCCCAGGAGAAGCTGGCTGGCTGAGGAAGGAGAGATGGGAACTCTTCTTTCTCCCTTTCAGGCCTTCCCCTGGTTGATGAGACTTCCCTCATTGCTGAATGTTATCAGCCTTAGATGCAATCGGCTGACTGCTGAGTCAAACCCAGGAAATATCTTCCCAGTAACGACGAAGTCAGTGCTGGCTTGACCCAACAGCCAGACACAAAAATGTAGCCAAAGCGTCCCGCGGACTTCACCATCACAAAGCCCATACCCTTTAAGCGAGCGATTGCACCACCAGGTAAACACAGAGGAGAGACCTGTACCTGGAAACAGGCCCCCCAATTCTGTCCAGAGAGCAGCACTGTGATGACAGTCCCAAACTGGAGACCGCACAGGTGTCCATCGACAGGCGGACACCTAAATATCACCAATAGCGGGCATACAGATACAATGACTCTCTAGACTGGAAAAAAAAAAAAAACTACAGCTATGGACAACCGCATGGATAAAATTATACACAATGTTGAGGTAAGAGCCAATAGAAAACATAACACAATTCCATTTATGAAAAGTAAAAAAAAAAGCAAAAGCAAATTGTTTTATTTAGAAATATACACACGTCGGTGATAGAACTGTAATTAAAAGCAAGGATATTGCGGGGGGGTTGTAGCGCAAGTGGTTGAGCACCTGCTTCCCAGGTCCTGAGTTTGATCCCCCATACCTCCTAAAAACAAACGAACTGAAAAAAACAGCTTTCTTTGGGGAGCAGCTGTAGCTCAGTGGTTGAGCACCTGCTTCACATGTAAGAGATCCTGGGTTCAATCCCCAGCACCTCCTTAAAAAAATTTAAAAACAAAAAAGGCAAGGGTGTTATTATAAGTCAGGAGAGTTGTTTTTAGTTGTCTACTGCAATGTAAAAAATTACTCCGCAACTCAGCAGCTTACAGAACACACATTCCTTACCTCTCATCATTTCTGGGGGTCGGGAATGCAGAAGCAGCACAGCTCGGTGATTCTGGCTCAGGGCTTCTCACGAGGTCAGTTAAGAGTTGAACTGTGTCCCCAAAAGGACATGCTCAAGTCCGAACGCCCAGTCCTGGGAGTGCAAACTTACTGTAAATAGGATCTTTGAAGATAAAGTCAAACTGGATGAAGGTGGGCCCTGAGCCAATATGACTGGCGTCCTTAGAAGGAGAAGAAATTCAGGCAGAGACGACCAGAGGCAGCCACGTGGCCCAGGAGAGGGAGTCACGCCACGATCGCTGGCAAGTCACCACCAGCGCCCGACAGCCTTCAGAGGGAACGTGGCCCTGCCGACACCTTGATTTTGGACTTTCAGCCTCCAGCACTGGAGGACAGTAAGTTCCCGGGGCTCGTGCACCTTGCCAGGGCAGCCCTGCAAGCGAAGGCCAGGCTGCAGCCAAGCTGTGGGCCAGGGCCGCGTGGGCCAGAGGCTGGAGGACCCGCCTCCGAGCTCACCCGCGTGGTTGTGGGCAGGTTGTTCCTCAAGGGTCCCGGGGCCAGGGCCTCCGTTTCTCACTACCTGGACCTTGCCCGGGTGTCCTGCAGACCTGGCAGCTGGCTGTCCTCGGAGCGAGGGCTCCAAAAGAGTGAGGGAGCCCAAGACGGAGGCCGCAGCCTTTTTAAACCTAATCTGGGAAATGGCCCCTCCCTACGGCTGCCATGTCCTCCTGCCACTCAGGCCAACCCTGGAGCACCGTGGAGGGGTGCAAGCACCAGCAGGAGGAGTCGCTGGGGCGTCCGGAAGGCCGGCCCACAACAGCGGGGAGGCGGGTAGGGTCAGGAAGGAACGCACGGGGCTTCCGGGGAGCCGGCAAGATGCCAGTTCCCCACCTGGCGATGGGAGCAGCGGTTCCCTTCATAATTACGTGATAAGCAGCACATGTACATTCTATGTCGTGGTCTGATTTCACAAGGAAAAAAACATTTCACCATCTATTTCAATTTCCACTGACTAGGAAAAATGATTTGTCAGAGTTTGACACTATGGAAACTATGAAGAGTTCTTGGAAATCAATAAGAGACAAACACCCCAGGGGAACTAAATAAGTCAGAAAAAAACTAAAAATGCCAATAAAAATACAAGAACATTTCATTTCAGAATTTAAGAAATGCAAATTAAAATAATAATGTACTCCAATATTCAATATCTTTAGCCCTTGTCTTGATAAAAATGTAAGGAAATGTATATTCTCGGGAAACGGACTTTGGCCCAGTGGTTAGGGCGTCCGTCTACCACATGGGAGGTCCGCGGTTCAAGCCCCGGGCCTCCTTGACCCGTGTGGAGCTGGCCCATGCGCAGTGCTGATGTGCGCAAGGAGTGCCGCGCCACGCAGGGGTGTCCCCCGCGTAGGGGTGCCCCATGCGCAAGGAGTGTGCCCCGTAAGGACAGCCGCCCAGCGCGAAGGAGGGAGCAGCCTGCCCAGGAATGGCGCCGCCCACACTTCCCGTGCCGCTGACGACAACAGAAGCGGACAAAGAAACAAGACGCAGCAAAAAGACACAGAAAACAGACAACCGGGGGAGGGGAGGGGAATTAAATAAATAAAAAATAAATCTTTAGGGAAAAAAAAAAAAAAAGAAATGTATATTCTCTTACACAGTTGGAGGGAAAATTTTTCAAGAATGTAATTCAATCATATATAACAAAAGTCATTAAAATATGCAGTGGTGGCTCAGCAATTTATTTCTAGGATAGTTTTATCCCTAAGAAATTACCAAACAAGTATCAAAGACAGTAGCACACAGTCCCTATACACAACTCTAGTTAAGAGCCCGAACTGTGAGGCTGATTGTTAGGACAAAAATGCCAGCTCTAGCACTTACTTTTGACTTTGGGCATATTGTTTTGCACCTCAGTTTCCTCATCTGCAAAATGGGGAAGAGAATAACACCTATTCTTTAGGGTTTTGAGAGGTTTCGATAAATCACTATGAATAAAAGTCTTAAATTCATCACCTGGCACATCCTAAGGACCCAACAAATTTTCCCTATTCTTACTGAAATACTGAAAATGACTTCAATACCCAGCAATAAGAAATTGGTTATATAAATTAAATTTTAGTATATCCATATTATGCAGCCACCAAAAATTATGATGTGGATCTATAAAGGTATTAAGAAATATGACCACAAAATAGTAAGTGAGAAAAGCAGTTAAGGAACCAGTGCATATCAGTTTTGTGTTTTTACAAACATATATAAATGTAATACTATCAGAGAAAGTAAGATTAAGAGTAATGTAATTCGTGGTAATGACACTGTGGGTAATTTTTTTTCCTTTGTGTTTTATAATTTTTTTGTCATGCCTGTAGATTGCATGTGAAATACATGAATAATTTGAAAAATTAAATAATCCAAAGCACTAAACACAGAAAAATGGAGAAATATAAAACTTCTCACTTATAGGTTTGTAAATTCCAGGACCCTATCACATTTTAGAGTAGGTTAGCTTTTTTAAAAGTACATTTATTTAACTTAAGCTCGTTGAGTACAGTTGTTATATCTTATTCAACCTTAAATCTCTCGCAGCCCCTATAATAACGACTCAGTGAAAACAGACATCATTTATTGAACAAATGCTTATTGAGTGTCCACCATGTATACTAGACACTGCTCTAGGCCTAAAAGGACCACAGAATGGTAAATAATGAGAATCATACACATTATAAAACCGGAGTAAATGATTACCAGTTTTTAACCAGTGTTACTGCAACCTAAGCAAAGTACAAAAAAATCCCATCAGTCTACATAGGTCTTGAGAGCAAACCAATATACAACTACATGACAGGACCTGGGCAGAGAGTGAAAGAGCTGAATAAAATCCTCCAAAACAGAACTACAACCCAAACACCTAGCAAATCCGAGCTAATTTACAGGAAGGGTTATTTCAAGAAAAGATGCCTGTCTGCAGAAAAGCTGACACATGAAATTGGGCAAGACTCTGCTGACAAGCATGGGGTAGGGAAGTCCTATAGACTATTGGTATGGCAGAAGCTGATTATTATCAGTAAGGGGCCTGCTGCACAAACGCCAGCTCAGGTAGAATCATTCTGGAAGGACCAGGCACATTCAGAATCCAGGTTCCAATCTCTAATCAAGAACAGGGCTCTTGGCTGCACTGACTCCTGATATTTGGAAGAGTAACCACAGCCGCCTGAAATGGTGATCATGTGCCCCTTGGTTAGGTAAGTAGCTTGTGACTGTGGGATAAAAATATATATCAAATGCCTGGTGTTCATGCTTCTGTCTTGGATATAATGGTAGTAATAATGTATAATGATAAAAATAAGCTTTGTAGACATTTTTAATGTATGTTTTGTCTGCTTTTATGGGGTTTAGAGTACTTAGGCGAATCTTACACATAGAACTAGTGATTACACTTTAAAATCCATAAGAGAAATTAATTAACTAATTTATACATGAATTAATTGAGGATTTTAAGTTGTTAATTTATAAATTGAGCATTATACCAAAAGAATAAGTGAAATTGGTACCTCTTATTTTCACACACATATTACTAGATTTATAAATGAATTTTCAAGATTGGTAAGACGTTTTTAAAAGTTTAAATTACATTAATTACTTTAATGAATCAAATATTGATGAAAACACTGGTAATAGTGTTTTTTTTTTTTAATGTTACACTAGGAGCTTTTGGATAGACTCTTTTTTTTTTTTTTAAGATTTTTAAATTTATTTATTTATTTCTCTCCCCTCCCCACCTCCCACCCCAGTTGTCTGTTCTCTGTGTCTATTTGCTGCGTCGTCTTTGTCTGCTTCTGTTGTTGTCAGCGGCATGGAAATCTGTGTTTCTTTTCGTTGCGTCATTTTGTTGTGTCAGCTCTCCGTGTGTGCAGCACCATTCCTGGGCAGGCTGCACTTCCTTTCGTGCTGGGCAGCTCCCCTTACGGGTGCACTCCTTGCGCGTGGGGCTCCCCTACGCGGGGGACACCCCTGCATGGCACAGCACTCCTTGTGCACATCAGCACTGTGCATGGGCCAGCTGCACACGGGTCAAGAGGCCCAGGGTTTGAACTACGGACCTCCCATGTGGTAGACAGATGCCCTAACCACTGGGCCAAGTCCGCCACCCAGTAATAGTGTTTTAATCTCCCTTTCTGAGCCCTAGTCATTAAAAATTAATAGACAAAAAATATATAGTCCCTGGATTCAGAAGATGGAGCAACCAACTTTCCCCTGGAGCAGGAAGGAAACAAAGGTAAGAATTCCTAAAGCAGGTAATGTTTCAACAGTCTTAAAGGAAGAGAAGGCAAAACACCAGGTGGGCAATGGAGGAGGTCAGGGAAAACATATCTTAGAAGAGCAGAGCACTGGCACAGGTCCAGGGGGGTAAACCATTGCCTGGAGTGGAAACTGCAAGTGGTTCAAGATAGACTGCAGGTGCACCAGCAGACACAGGGAGAGGAGGGGTGGGCTTGGCAGCCACGGAAAGCTGTACAGATTTATCTTGAGGAGCCACTGAAGAATTTTTAGTAGGGCATGACATAATCAGATTTGTATTTTAGGAAAATCCCTCTGTCAGCAGTGTGGAAGATAGCCTGGAGGGAGAGAAAACAGATGGGGGAAGTGGCAATGCATGTGATAAGTAAAGACACCCTTCCCTGAGTCAGTGATAGTGGGCCCAGAGAGAGACTGATAGGTTTTGAACACTTCAGTAAAAAAATCTATAGGATATGGCACCTGGAGACATGTGTATGGAATGAGTGCCAGCACTATGCCCAGTAAATAACTGAGGACATTCAATGTTTAACAATGATGACTGAAACAATGACAACAATGACAAAGCTGAGAGCTTTGTCTTTATTATCCATTTCATCTTCACATCAATCCTTTTAGGCAGTTATGTTTACTTTCCCTATTTTTCCAAGTGAGGAAACTGAGGCACAAAGAAATTAGATTATTTGCCAAACTCACAGCTACTTGGGAGGGGAGCCAGGATTGGAACCTGGGTAATCTAACTTCAGAGCTCTTTTCCCAAAGGTGAAGGCTGGTTCTGTGGTTTCTAGCATAGACAACTGGACTGATGAAAAGGTTTGGGTGAAATTTTTTTAAAAGCCCTATTTTGGACAAATTTAATTTGAGATACACATGGAACTTCCAAGTGGAGATATACAGGAAAGGGGCTAAAGCTCAAGAGAAATGTCAGGAGACAGAAATAAAGAGTGGGAAGTTAAAAATTGGAGGTGGCATGGGTCATGAGGAGAGCGGATGGGATCATCCTTCAAGTATGAACAGAGTGAAAAGACAAGCAGCTCAGGACCAAACTTCTACCAATCACTGATTTTAAAGAGGCAGAAAGAGAAAGAGAAGCCATAAAAAAATTTTAAAACTGTAGTGGACAGACAGTTAAGAGAAGTATAAGAAAAGTGACCAAAACAAGATAAAGATACAAATACCTCCTGGATTCCTCTTTTAGGAAGTCACTGGTGACCTTAACTGAAGCGGTTCCATAGAGTAAGAGGGAAAGGTATATACCCTGCGTTGAGAGTGGGTACATGGGATATATGATGAGGACGTGGAGGCAATGGATAGAGATAGGCTTTGAAAATACCTAGCAATGAAGAAAAGAGAGATGGGGGAAGCTTCAGGGCAGACAGAGTTTAGGGAAGGATTCAAAGAAGGGACCAACTTGAGTAAGTATCAGCGAGGGAGACGTTGAGGCTGAAGGGGGAAGAGGCTGGGGCTGATGCCTTGATGTCTCCTGGACAAAGGGGTCTGGAAGAGTCACCAGGAAGAGTAGAAGAAGCAGCCCATGGATACAATAAAGGCAAAAATGAAACCAGTTCATATTTATAAGCCAACTTGTGACCTCTCTATAAACAATACAAATAGAAAAGACCTTCAGCCTGCAGGTTCTCCTAGTCCCTCACCCTACCTGCTCCAGGGACCAAGCCCATCAGGACACTGCCCTGTGGGCACGGGTGCTCCACCCCTTTCAGGGGCTGAGCTCTTCTCTTCATCTTGCTGTCTGAAGCCTGCAATGCCTGTGGGCAGCTGATTCATCTTAGGGGCTTCTGCCTCAGTTTCCTGATTATATTCCTGTTTCCCTCTGGAAAAATCCAGACCATTTGGCCAATGCCCTGATAACACTCCTAGCTTCTGCCAATGCTCTCTCCCTAAGGACTGAACATTTCCCGTGTTGTTTCCCTCCCTTGGTTGGGGTTTCCATTTCTCATTTTAGAATCATAATAGCACTTCCTCCCCTCTGGGGCTCCCCCCCACTGTGACAACTCTGAGGTACTGCCAAGGCTGATGTCAACACATCCCCTCTTGTCTATCCCACTAGAGTTGCTGAATATCACCCTAAAGGAGAAGGCCCGTTACGAGGCCCTCAGGCCCACCTCTCCCCATCTGTGCACCTCATAAGTTCTGGCACAAACAGTTAAGACCCATTATGCATTGCAGGCCTAGAGGTTGGAAAGCAGGTGCAACAGAGCCAGACAAATAGGTCTATTTAAGAGCAGAAGTTTGTAGGACTGAATTTTAGATTTCAGAGGTGAAACAGGTCTAGGTGATGCCAAAATTGGCAGTCTGACTATGGGAGTGAGTGGATGCAGTGGGGAAGTGGAAGCTGTCAGCATGGAGTAGGGCCAAAAACTGAGAAGCCAAGAATTCACCCACTGAGTTGCTGACCCGTCCACGACGAGGCTGTCATGTTAGGGTGCCAAGGATGGGAACAGGATAATTTAAAGTCTTGCCTCAGAGGAGAAGGGACCAGAATGTGTGCATGTGCTTCTTTTCATTTTTTATTATTTTATTACAGAAAGTTTGAACATATCACAAAAGTAGACAGAACAATGTAATGAACTATCACATACCCATCACCCAGCTTCAATGATTGTCAACATTCTGTCCATCTGACTTCTTTACTCCCCACCCTATACCCCACCACAATAGATTATTTCAAAGCAAATCTCAGACATCTTATCATTTCATTTGTACATACTTCTGTATGTATCTCTAAGAAATAAGCACTGTTTTTAACATAAAAAAAAGTTCACACCTAAAAATTTAACAATAATTCCTTAATATCATCTAACATCCAGACATGGTGATAATTCCTTGATAGACTCATAAATGCCTTTTTTACAAGTTTGTTTGAATCAGGATCTAAATAAGGTCCACCCCACGTTGTACTGGATTGATATGTCTCTATCTTAATTTCGTTTCCCACAGAAACAGGACCTAGGGCAATGATTCAAGCACAGTTTATTTAGGAAGTGATCCCAGGAAACCTGGTAGGAGGGTAGGGAAGTGAGAGGGGGAAGAGAAGAAAGCCAAGAAAGGGGGCATTACCAGTGGGGGCAAAAGGAGCCCAATTCCTTTGAGCAACCCTGGAAGGCAGTGGGCACACAATTATCCCAACCAGAGAGGGAGGAGGCTGGACTATTTCTCCACCAGCTGCCTTCCATCATTGGCTGAGGACTGCTTCCAGGGGCATTAACTCTCCAGGCCATTAATTCTCCAGCACTCTGCTCTGCTTGCCAAGTTCAATCCTGTGGATGGAAGAAAAGCTCTCAGCCAGAGAATCACAGGTGTCCCAGGCAGCAGCCTTCAGTGAGCTATAGAGGTAGATGCAGAGGGAATGAAAGCATAGCAACAAAAGCATCTGCCAAAGTCTCTTAAAAATCTCTTTTCATCTTCACGTGTCTCCCTGGTTTTTTTCTTTGCCATCTATTTATTGAAGAAATGTGTCCTTTGTCCTATAGGATTTTCATATCCCAGATTTGGTGGATTGCATTCTCATGGTTTTAATATGTTCCCCAATCTTTTACATTGACTGTAAACTGGACAGAAGATTGATGAGAACCAGATTCTACTTTTTGGCAAGAAGACCTAGAGGTGAGGCTGTGTCAATCCTACTGCGTCACATCAACACATCTATGAAACTTTGCCTAGTCTGAAACAAGCTTCCTTTCCCTTTAATTCATTGGTTATGTGGCTTCATTTGGAATATTTCCAGACAGGTCAACTTCTTCCATATGCTGTGGAAGCTGGACAAATAGGAAGTAGACAAGTCAGGCTCTGTGCCATTCAAAGGTCTTGCTGGCATATTCCAAGCAGGGTTTGCTTGTGACTTAGAACAAACACCTGACAATGCCATTTATTCTCCTACGCCTAAGAACAACTTTCAAATACTAAGCTCCTTTGGAAGCCAACTCACATAGAGCAGTGTAAGCACCACGTGTATTTCTGACTTTGAATTTTGGATGTGTGAAGCTGTATATACTTTAGCTTCAGTGAATTCTGAAGAGGAGTGACATTCAGATGCTCTACATCGTATCTACCCCATTTCATAAGAAAAGTTGACTTAAGCATATAATGCACATACAGTGTATGCTAAAGAAACAGATCAAGGTTCTTAAAGGAATGCTAAAATTAAATTCTGAGAACCATCTAGTCCAATGTAGTATTTCATACAATACTGACAAGTTGAAGGTCTCCAGTAATTAGTGTTTGGGAAGGAACTTTATTGTATTTGGTTAATTCTCCAGGATCATTTCCACTGGCCTCCATCAAGCTTTCTCCAGACTTGAGACCATGACATCAAATTCATTCATTCAAGGAACACTACGTGAGCTTAGAAACTGTCCTGGCCACTTGTGGGAAGGGTTTCTCTTGATCTCCTCTGTGACCCAATTCCTTCAACATCATTCCAGTCTAACAATATTCCAGCCTACACATCTTCTTAAAGCCATCAGAGATACTGTGAATGTTGTGTCTCTTCTAATAACATGTCCAGACAAATGATGTCATAAAGACGCCTTGAGTTACAAAACACAGCCCAGAGATAGTGGTGCTTGGGTCACTGTGGCCACGTGCTGCAGTTCTGCGGCTTCGTGTCACCACTCTTCTCACGTTACACTGGAATTAACTATTTATAATTTTGTCCCACCATACTTAGAGCAGGACTTTTCAAAGTATAGGTATCATGTCTTACTTTCCTCTGTATCCATGGGATCTAGGACCCTGTCCACCACACAGGAGGTTCCCATTCCCTGATAAGGTAGGGTTTCCACCTTTCACCACTAAGGTCCTCAGGAGTGCCTGTTTTTCTTCCAACGATTCTAGGCTGATGAAATGGTTTTTCAAAGTTTGTTATTCTTCTCTAATACCCTCTTCACCTCACATTTGTCCATCCATTATTCTTAGGTCCAGGAAAGACACAGCTGGATTACATAATGTCTCCCTATGATGATGACATCCATTCATTCATATTCTGACTCAAGCAAGTCTTCAATGTTTATGACATCAGGCAAACGATCTCATTAATTTTAAAACTCCTTGCTAATACAGAATTGAAAGTGAACGGATTCTAGAGGGCGATATTGCTCTTGTGTGAGCGTGGTCTGTTTTGCCTCATGTCCAGGTGCTTGCCCACCCAGACAGAAACCCACGGGCAGTTTTTATATACAGCTGCATTGTGCAGAACCGGGGTATCGAGTGAAGCTGATTTTGGACATCACAGAGGTCATGCAATTGCTTCTGGGCCAAGGAAGTGAGCCAAAGCTTCCTATGGCTCTTCCAAGTGCCCTCCCCTTCCACATATATGCCCATGGTGAATGTTTCAAAGCCTGTTGTAGCAGTTTGATATGGTTATGAATTCCAAAAATAGATACTGGATTATGCTTGTAATCTGATCTGTACCTGGGCATGCTTGAGTTATGATTAGGGCATGGCAAAGAACAGAGTTGAGAATTTCTGATGCTGGAGTTTTGATGTTGGAATTTGATGCTGAAGACTGGAGCCCCAGCAAGTAAGCTCACCGGGGAAAGAGAAGCCAGCCCTAGGAAGGAAGGAACCTTGAACCCTAAGGAAAGCAAGCCCCAGGAAGGTAGGAACCCAGAAAGCCTGAACCCTGGCAGACGTCGGCAGCCATCTTGCTCCAAATAGACTTTGGTGAGGGAAGTAACTTATGCTTTATGGCTCCTACCCCAAATAAATACCCTTTATGAAAACCAACCAATTTCTGGTATTTTGCATCAGCACCCCTTTGGCTGACTAATACACCCGTAAATAACATTTTGTACTGCTACACGGATCAGAAGAAAGAGGTTTTCATCCCAAGACCCTCCTCTCTGCGTGGAGGCTGAGCCATCCTGACGACTCCCTCCTGTCCTTTTGTCCTCTTCCCACCAGTAACCAGCACAGAAGAGTCATCGGGGGTTCGCAGCGAGTAGAGGAAAACCCTGCTAATTAAGGTGGGCGGGGAAACAAAAAAGCAAGGGCGAAGCACTGACAAAAGGGCAGTGTTAACAAAGATCACAGTAGAAGGCAGGCAGCCCAGCTCTGCGGGGCGGGGGGAGCCAAATGGACATGCACGGTGGCCCCGTGAGGGCCCCACGGGTCCTTCCCTGAAGCTGGTTCCCACACGTCATCAACCCCTTCCCAGTCTTTTAGACTTATGATTCTGTCCCCAGTGATCCCGTTCTCCCTTTCTGGTAAACATGCCTAGGCCACAGAGACAGTTCTCAGTTCCTCTTTATTTAGCCTTTTCTGACAATTCCCACTGTACTCTATCAATGGCAACAGGCACAAACTGCCCCAAAGGCTGTTCTCTAATTCCCAAAGAGGCCTAACTCTCTTGCTTAATTTCACCTGGAAAGGGCATTTTAGTTCAGCCCCTTCTTTTTAAATAGGATAGAAGTAAAGGCCCAGAAGGGTTAAGTGACTTTCCCAAGATTACACAGCAATGAAACTGATCAAGAGCTAAAGCTGCAGTGCCCCAGGAATACTGGGCCATTTAACAGTAAAGGAACCTTGCATTTCCAGTTACTGAAGAATAATTCCATTTGCAAATACAAAAAGTCACCCTTGGGCTGTCAAACCCGGGCCACTGAACCGGCAAAAGAGAATCAGTCACTGCAGGGGGAGTTAGGAGTTAGGGAGAGGCTGTGCCCCCACCAAATGAAGCAGGAACCATCTGGAAAAGTCAATTACAATGTCTTGTCTCCATTAACTTGCACGAGGGTGGAAACAGGGAATGGTACAGCAACGGGGAAGTGGAAGGAACAGCAGTTACCTCTGGATAATAGAAATTTGGGTACATTTTCTCTTTTCCCTTTAGCTTTCCTGTGCTGTTTGAGTTTTCCTCTTGTCTAGATATTTATCAGCATAATTAGAAAATGTGAGACCATGAGCCTGATTCCCAGAGGCACAGGCAGGGAAGCAGCCCCATTACCTGGGAGTCACCCACGATGTGACACCTGCCTGGAAAATGCAGTCAGAAGAGATGAAGCACTCCACGTGCTACACACCAGCCTGGCTATTTACGGGGCCCTCCCTCCGTTCTGCCATCCCAGGCACAGCCAGGGAAGCAACACTGGATTCTCAGCCCTGGGGGACAGCTTTATAGCTTGAGGCGTGGCCAGGATCCTTGTCAAAAAGCCAACACAGGCCTTCTGGATTAGGGCAGCTGGTCACTAACGGTGCCTGCTGCCCACTAAAGTCCCCATGCAGACTGATGGGGTTGGGGGAGAGTTAGCAATAGGGCTGGAAAATAAGGATGAGAGTTGACCATATACCACTCTCAGGAGGATCTTCCACGGATGGGAAGCAATTCATGTATACAGTCGGTGACTCATCAACACCAGCCAGGGTGGCTGCACGGGCAGCGAGCAGCAAGGCAGTGACCACCATGCCACACCAAAGGAACACACGCCTCCCAGCACTGACTGTGGACCTGCGTACTTGTCCAGTCTTCTAACGGGTGGCCGTCAAGTACCCTGTTCTAACCATCTCAGTAGAGCACAACAATTTTCCCACCCATGGAAGGAAAAGTGTCTTGAGGGAGAGTCCCTATAGAGATCCTGATCCCACTGAATACGAATTCAATCCAAACCACACGGACACACCGACGCTGCTGGGAAGTCTTTTGCCAAGAGGTCGCGTCCCCATGTCCCATCCTTGACGGTCACTCCTAATCCGTTCCCAAGCACAAGTCCTAGGAAGCAGGCCAGCCGGGGCAGCTGCAGAGCCTGCTGGGGAGTCTAGCTGCATTCCTGGGGGGTGGTCTCCTCACCAGGGAATGGGACCTGCAGGCAGGTGCAAGGCTGATCAGAGATGGCCTCACATCCTGACAAGTGAGCAACTGTCCCTTGTCAGAAAATGGGGGATGGGGGCGGAAAATAAGAAACGCTGTCAGCCAAAAAGCGCTGCCCAAGACCTGCCACTGCCTATGCCATCAGAGGTGCCACCAGCTCAGCCTCTGGCATCATATGGAAAAAATTTTACTAGCATCAGTAAGGATAATGAAAGCACAATGAACCATCAGTGTATGGCGTCCACGTGCCAACAACAGGCCTATTCACGGAAAAACAAATATAATAAAACAATAGTCTGAGGCCTGTGGCCAGAATCTAAAGCACGAGAGAACTAGAGCAGTTCCTCGAAGAACAAGAGCACAGGCCTTCTCGCACATAGATTTCCTGCAGGAAAGAGTACTGAGTCTGCAGGAGAAATGCCGGCACATTCCCCAGGGACAGGCTGAGTACAAAAGAGAAGACGCAAGTACATGAAACAGAATATATGGAGAAGAAAAAGAAACAGCAGAGAAAATAAAAACATTGTAGGCAAATTATAGGAAATGCAGGGCATAGAGGAACATGCTGTAAAACAGAATGATGAAACAGACAAAGCTAAAAGGTGGGACACCAAGCCTGGTCACCGCAACAAATTGAGGTCATGGGGGAAAAGAAATGAAAAGAGAAGGAAAGAGAAAAATCCAAAAGCGTAAGGGGACTCTTCTAGCTTAAGAGATTAAGAACAGCCTACAATTCCACTCTTAAGTACCTACCAAAAGAATTGAAAACAGATACACAAATACTTGCACGTGACTGTTCATAGCAGCATGATTCACAATAGCCCCAAGACGGAAATGAGCCAAATGTCCATCAAGGATGACCAGCTAAACCAGCTGTGGTCTTTCCATCCAGTGGAATGCTGTTCAGCCATACGAAGGAATGAAGTTCTGCTACAGGCTAAAGCATGGATGAACCTCGAAAACATGATGCTAACTGAAAGAAGTCAGACACAAAAGGACAAATATTGTATCATTCCAATAGAACAGGCAACTTCATAGAGAGAAAGCAGATTCGTGGTTGCTAAGAGATGAGGGGGGCAGAAAATGGGGAGTAACTGCTTAATGGGTACAGAGTTTTATTTTGGAGTCATAAAAATGTTTCGGCACTCGAGAGAGGTGGTGGTTGCACAATATTATGACTGTTGTAAATGCCACTGAACTGTTCCCTTTAAAATAGTTAATTTCATGTCATGTGAATTTCACCTCAGTTATTTAAAAGTGGATATGAGAGGCATAACAATCAAATATAATGTGTGATCCTTGATTAGCTCCTGGTTTGAAGAGGCCAACTATAAAAGACATATGGGGACAATTAGGGAAATTGGAATATAGGCTAGACATTGAACATATAAAGAGTCTTTGTTAAGTATGATAAAGGTGACATGATTAGGTAGAAAAATGTCCCTTGTTTTCAGATGTGATCCAGAAGTATTTGATCATGAACTATTGCGATGATTGCTAAAATACTTCAAGAAAAAAAAGATGAAGCAAAGATAGCAGAATGTTAACAATTATCTGATCTACATGATGGAATAGAGGTACTCACTGTATTTTTTATCTTGAGTGTTCTATATTTGAATTTTCATAATTTAAAAGTAAAAAGCAAATCCACAGAGTAGGCAGCAAAAACAAACTTCACACACTTTAGGATGCAAAAAAATGTCATCAGCAAAAGAGTGGAATTACTTTAAAATGGAGCAAAAATGGCCCCAAAGTAAAAATTACTACAAAGAAGGTAACATTTTTTCTTATGACCTGTATTCTTCCCCCAGTTTTAAGGCACCTAAGCCAGCAGATAAAAGAACAAAGAACAAACATCCAACCAATGCATAATTATCCTCCCTCAAAAAAAAAAGAAAAAAAGGAAAAAGTAAAGGTATAGAAACAATAAACAAGCACTTTAGCAGAAAACAGACATCAATGTGCAGGCAGGAGAATTGTCTCACCAGATAGCAAATGTCTTCCTATATATCAAGTAAAATTAATAAAAAGAATTCACCATTAGATGTGGCCTGGTAACACTTTTTAATATCAAAGATAAATAAGAACTAAGCCAGAGAGAGGAAGAGAGGAAAAGAGAAGGAAGAAAGGGAAGGAGAAGCAGGGGGGCGAAGAATGAAAGACGGAGAGTTTCATCTGCAAGGGGATAAAAATCAGAACGACTTCAATGTTTTCCCCCAACAGGAGGTATCAGAAGATAATGCAACAACGCATATATTTTCAAAGAAAAGGCTTGTGACTGAAAAATACAATATTCAGACACTTTTGACAGAAGGCAACAGAAGAAAAAAAAAAGACAAATATACAAAGTCTCAGAAAACTATGGTTTACCCTTCTTGAAAAATATACTTGAAAATGTGTTTCTTGTGAAAGTTGGGAAAGCTAAACACTCAAGAACAGTGAAGTAAGCTTCAAACAAGCATAACAGCAATGTAGGCATAATTTATAAAAGGAATACAAAAGTGGATACAAAAGACAAAAGGAAACCATTAAAATAGATTATATTTAAATGATGACTTCAATAGCTTTAAATTGCCAAAACTCTAAAGGGATGGGGAAAAAGAAAAAGAAGACAGAAAACAAACCAAAAGAAAAAAAAGAAAGTAAGAAATTTAGGATTTTCTCTCAGAGAGAAAGAAATTTAGGATTTTCTCTCAGATAAAGGAAAATATTTTTTCTTAATTTCAGTAATTTCATAAATATAAATTTAATAAGCTTCTTGAAATTTTTAATAAAACCCACTGCTAGAATTAGAAATGGCATAACTATAATCCAAATGAAGGTGTAAGATAAAAGTAAAAATTGTAAATTAATGTAAAGATATAACTGAAAGTAATGACTAAGGAAAGTTAATGAGAGATGACCACTTAACATTATGTCAGTGATGTATACGGCTTAAATTCCCTCATTACATACTAGGCAAAAACCATCAAAATTGGTTCATTTTTTAAAAAATCATATTACCTCCTCCTTAAAAACCTTTTAAAATGACACTATAATGCTATGCTGAAATATGAAGGCAAATGTGAGAAAAAGAATAGAGAGGGGGTAATTGCTAAAAGATACAATTGGTAGTGAAGACTTGGCCCAAAAAAGAACTTTTTTCATCAAGATACACAGAACCATGAAACAGAGAGGAAAACAACTTAGGCTCCTGAATTTAAAATTTTTAAATGCATGCTTGTTTTCTAAGTTCACAACTTTTACTAGACATTTATTGTTTATGTATGGTCATGGATGCATGATATACTTCAATAAAAATTTTTTTAAATGAACAAATATATATCTCAATCTGAGTCCTCATCTCTCCAGAACCAGTAGTCTCCCTGAAATGACCAACGGACCCTCAAATGGGGAAACGTCTGGATGCACCTTGGACACCTGGCAACTCCCACCTACCTGGCAGCAATTCTGAGATTTTCTGAAATGCATACAACAAGCAGGAATGCCTGAGGGCACATCGCATACTGGTCACAGAAGCACACTCAGTGGGATACACAAAGGGGGGTGCCCCCAGATCCCCTGAAAAACAGCACTAGTGGTGGCCTCGGAAGAGCATGGGGCGGCTTACCTACCTTTGGGCACACACCTAGGAAAAGGGAACCGCTGGCACAGCCTGGGTCCAAGGTTTCCTCCAGCTGCCTTATTTCAACCGATGTTATTAAGTGCCTGCTATGTGTCAGGTCCCGCGAACACAGCACCACACGTGACTCCTGACCTCACAACCATAGGTAGCCACATGTGGCTCCGTAAATTTAAAGTAACAAAAATTAAACCATTTTAAAGCTCCGTAGCTCCGTCGCTCTGGCCACACTGCAAGCGCTTCATAGACCGCGGGCGGCGCAGACCCGCAACATTTCCATCACGGCAGGAAGTGCTGTTGCACCGGGTTGCTCTAGAGCAGAAGTTCTTAACCTTTGTTGTTCCGCGGAGCCTTTGCCAGTCAGGTGAAACCCACAGACGCCTTGCTAAGTCCACACTAGACCGTGTGTTATTTAACAAATATACCACACCCGCACCACCACGTCCCCACAAGAACAAGGTGTTTTTAAATTTTCCATTCAAGCGTATACATCCCCTGAAGTCCCCTGGTTAAGAGCTCCTGCTCTACAGCAAGTCTTTTCCTGCTCCCCGAAGGGAACTGTAACCTTCCTTTGAGAAAGCGAAACTGTCCATGGAAAGCCCTCCCTTCCCACTCTTTCCGGGCCTGCAGACAGCAAGTCTCACCTTACAAGTAGACACACTAACCACCCTCTTTAAGGCGAAGGAAAAAACCCACCTGACATATGAAGTCAGTCAGTAATTCAAAATAACAGAACCATTATGAGACATGAAAAATGTGCCCATAAGAAACAGATATACAGAAAGCAATAAAGGGAAGTGAATGTGGCTCAACAGACAGAGCGTCCGCCTACCACATGGGAGGTCCAGGGTTCAAACCCAGGGCCTCCTGACCCATGTGGTGAGCTGGCCCACGCGCAGTGCTGACGCACACAAGGAGTGCCGTGCCACGCAGGGGTGTCCCCTGCATAGGGGAACCCTATGCACAAGGAGTGCGCCCCGCAAGGAGAGCCGCCCCGTGCCTAAAAAGCACAGCCTGCCCAGGAGGGGCGCCGCACACACGGAAAGCTGATGTAGCAAGATGACGCAACAAAAAGAGACACAGATTCCCGGTGCCGCTGACAAGAATACAAGTGGACACAGAACACACAGCAAATGGACACAGAGAGTAGGAAGGGGGGGAGGGGAGGGGGGGAGGGGCGCAGGGGAGAGAAATAAATAAATCTTTAAAAAAAGAAAGTAATAGAAGAAAACATGAAGACAGTTTACTTATTCCTATTCCCAAGAGGGATTCATGATGTATCTCTCGAGAAAAGACAGATCACAAATTCCACCCAACAAAACATAATTGTCAAATTAAAAGCAGAATGGCATTGCAAAACAAGACTGTATATCAAAGGAAACCAAACAAGAGACATAGAAGAGAAGTTTGAAAAAATTCTCTAGGAAATTTAACAAAAGGGCCAAGAGGTTAATATACATGTATTAACAAAAAGAAAAGCAATTTGAAGAACAAGCCCTGGGAGGCCAATACACGTAATATCAAAACGTCCATATATAGAGGAAAGAACAAACTATATAAAAAGTAAAGGCTACTTTATGGCCCCCAAAATGGACATAATTTGTAATAATAATTACAAAAAGGAAAACAACACAAATGTCTACCCTCAGAGGTTTTTCAAAATAAATCATTACAAGATATATGACAATGGCTTAATGTACTTATATAAAGACAAATTTGAAAATGGTATTCAAACAGAAAAAACGTAAAATATCAAAAAATGATTCATAAAAGAAGAAATGCAAATGGCCGGCACATAAATGAAAGCAATATATGCAAATCAAAACAAGACAACATATTTTTTTTAATTTAACATGATGGCAAAACTTTAAAACCAATGACAATACCCAGTGTTGGCAAGGATATGCGAAGGAGGCACTTTTAAATACTGTTGACGGAAGGATAAATTGAAATATACTTTTTGTCAGGTAATAGTTTGGAAATGACTGTCCCTTCTTTAATGCCATCTTCCTTTAAAACGAAAATTAAATATTATTTCTTTCCCCACAACAGTCTCCAATGTCCCACTAATGGTTTTTTGTAATATTTCTCTCTCAAGTTTGAATTGTCTCAAGTAGAAAATACCAAAACCAAAAGCATAATCTCTGTGAGACAGAAACAGCAAGAGTAGCTTTCTTTCAATGCAGCCCAAACCCTCTGCACAAGTCAAAGGAGGTGCTATATTCAGATAAAATGAGCAATCCTTTGGTCTCCAAAACCCCTTCAGCACTGCTACGGCATGAACCGTGGCCGTAATTCACTGCTGTGTTCTTTCAAAGCCCTAATAAAAAAAGACGCTGCATTGTTTCCTTTTACCAACCTGAAACTGCAATTCTTGAAAAATGTTTTTGCCTGACTTAACAATTCAAATTCAAATAAATTAAATCAAGCCATTTCTGAAGTGAATGCTATCAAAAGGGAGAATGGGGAAGCGGAAGTAGTTTAAATGCAAGCAGCGCCACTTCAGTAAAGCAAAACTGACACATCACTGGGAAATCCAATGCCCACTTAACCACCTCCGGTCACATCACCTCTGGTTCCCAAAGTCTTCCACTGAAAATAATTGCAGCATGTCTCCATTCTCTGTTACAGGAATTTCCCTGATTCCACAAAGAAATGCCAAAAATGAGCAAATGGCAGGAAAGATGGAGTTTTAATTTCCTTGGCTACTCAAGCAAATACCGTGAAATGGAATGTATTAGCTCATGATTTTAAAGCTAAGGAAAGTTCAGATCAAGGCAATGCTTTTGTCCCAAATACTGGTGCACTGGGACTGGCGGCTGCGATCCTCGGTCCTCAGTTTGTCACTTGCAATGCATGTGGCAGCATCTCTGGATCGCTCAGTTTTCTTCTGGGTGCTGTTGAATTTTGGCTTCTAGCCAAAATTCATTGGCTGTAGAAAGGGCTCCAGTGACAGGATTAAGACCCATTCTGATTAATGGGGGTCACACTTTACCTGAAGAGCTTCATCAAATGGTCCAACCTACAATGGTTTCATACCCACAGAAATGGATTAAGTCTAAGAACATGTTTTTCTGGAGTATATACAGCTCCAAACCACAACAGATGTTATGTCCCAATGAAGGTACTTCCAAGTTGGAATCCATTTCAGCCACAGAGAGAGGCACCCAAGCAGATGGGAAGCCTGAGCTTTGCAGTCATCTCTGGCTTATCCTGGTCCCACAAAGTACTGGTTGCATCATTTGAAAAAAGCTGCATAATCTCTGCATCCATTTTCTCATATAAAATGGGATAACAGCATCTTCTTTGTCAGAACTGGATGAGACAAACCATGTAAAGCATGCCTGGTACATGCGGTTATTATTATATCAAATAGTGATTAAAATGAAGTTTGTCATTCATTCTCTTTTTATAATAAAACTTTTTAAGATTGAAGTTAAATTCACATAACTTAAAATTAACCATTTTCAAGTGTACAATTCAGTGGCATTTAGTGCATTCACAATGTTGTGCATCTACCGCCTCTCTCTAGTTTCAAACTTTTTTCATACCCTTAAGTCATCACTCCCCATTTCCCCCCACCGTCAGCCCCTCGTGACCACTCATCTGCTTTCAGTCTCCATGGATTTGCTTACTCTGGATATTTCATAGAAAAGGAATCATATGCATTGCCTTCCCCCAGCGTGGGACATGACTCCCAGGGATGAGCTTCCCTGGTTCCAAGGGATTACTACCAAGTACCAGCTGATGATGTAACTAGAAAACGACCTTGAATAAAAGGATCAACTTAGACCAGCAGAATACCTCAGGCTACATGTAATATCTGGAGTTAAAAATACTTTTTGACCTTGAATAAAAGGGGGAAATGGAAAGGACAAATGAGTTTATATGGCTATGAGCCTCCAAAAGAGCTGGGACGTCATCAGAGGGGTCACCTTTACGCACACCTCAGCAGAGTCCCAGTGACAGCTAAAGTAAATACAACCCCATGTATTGGTTCTTCTGAGGGCTACAAAGACCCACAGGTTCTATGATCATGGCAGATGGAGTTCAGTGCCATGTCAGTTGGCTCTACTTTGGAGTTTGTGTTCCTAAGTGCGATGGAATTGGACTCAGATGTGATCTTTGTTCACAAACTTCTTCTGTTACTTTTATCAGACCTGCAGTTGGCACTGGGGTGTAGTGTATACTCAGGGGACCTGAATTTCTGGACTGTCCATGGGATAGCCAGGCCCAGAGCCTCAATAAACTTGCAACTCCTACCCTCTGGTTTATTGGACTTACCCCAGTCAGCTAACATGGAGGTGAAGAAGGTCAACCACCACACCAGGGAGCCAAGAGTGCCTACAACTGAAAGCAAGAGAATTGCATCCAGCATCCATGTGGAATCTAAGCCCCCTCTCAATATAGATGTGGAGTGGACATAACCATTCCAGGGTCCACAGGATGGAGGAATAGAGTATGGATTGGAGTGGACTTACTGATATTCTATTCATGAACTATTGTGATTAGTAATCAAAGAAAATGGAGAACTGATATGGAGAAAGTGGCCATGGTAGCTGCTGAGGGTAGGGAGTGGGAAGAAGAGATGTGATGTGGGGGCATTTTCAGGACTTGGAGTTGTCCTGGGTGGTACTGCAGGGACAGATGCTGGACATTGTATGTCCTGCCAGGGCCCACTGGGTGGACTGGGGGAGAGTGTAAACTATAATGTGGACCATTGACCATGTGGTGCAGCATTGCTCAGAGATGTATTCACCAAGTGCAAAGAATGTCCTATGATGACGGAGGAGGTTATTGTTATGGGAGGAGTGGGGTGAGAGGGGTGGGGGGTATATGGGGACCTCATATTTTTTTAATGTAACATTTTAAAAAAGACAGAATAAAAGATGAAATCTTTTGCATCTAACTCCTTTCACTTAAGATAATGTTTTCAAAATCCATTTATATTGTAGCATGAATCAATATTTCATACCTTTTTATGGCTGAATAATATTCCACTGTATGGATATACCACAATTCATTTATCCATTCATCCCTTGATGGATATTTAGGTTGTTTCCACCTTTTGGCTATTATGAATAATGCTGTTATAAACGTTAATGTACAAGTTTCTGTGTGTAAATGTTTTAATTTTTCTTGGACATATAATTAGGAGCAGAATTGATGAGCCATATGGTAATGATATGTTTAACCTTTTGATGATGTTATTAAGGCATAACAGTGTAGAAATATGAATATATATTCATAGACTTTGTATTAGTCAGTGCAAAATATCAGAAATCTGTTGGCTTTTATAAGAGAGTATTTATTTGGGGTAGAAGCTTACAGTTACCAGGCCATAAAGCATAAGTTACTGCCCTCACCAAAGTCTGTTGCCACGTATGGGAGCAAGATGGCTGCTGATGTCTGTAAGGGTTCCGGTTTCTTCTTCCTCTTAGGATTCCATGGCCCCAGCTTCTTCCAATATCAGCTGTTGGCTGGGACAAGTCCTGTTTCTCTCCCAGGGCTCATTTCTTTCCAGGCTCAGCCACTCTGCTCACTCTACAAGGCCAGCTATAACTATCAGTCAAATGGCTTATCTCTCTTCCTGGGACCTCTGCCATATCTAATGTAGCCTTCTGTCTTTCCTCACATATCTGCTTCTCTGTGTATTTACTTCCTGGGGCTCCAGCATCCAAAACTCCAACTCCTCTGCCTAGTCATTTTCTGTAAGTCCCCACCCTCTTGGTGGGAGGGGACTCAATGTTGTACTGATGTGGTCCAATCAAAGCCTTAATCATAATTTAATTAAGATTGAAACTTCTGAATCCAATACAATCTAATGTACCCAGAAGAATAGACCAACATACAAATATAACCCAATATCTATTTTTGGTATCATAAATAATACCAAACTGCTACAGGCTCTAAAGGAACAATGTGGCAGTTTGATATTATTTATGAACTCCAAAAAGAGATACTATGTTTGTAAACTGGTCTATTCCTCTGGGCGTGATAACCTTTGATTGTATTAGATTCAGTTAAGATGCCTTTGATTAAATTATGTTAAGATTAGGGCTTGGGCGGCGGACTTGGCCCAGTGGTTAGGGCATCCGTCTACCACATGGGAGGTCCGCGGTTCAAACCCCGGGCCTCCTTGACCCGTGTGGAGCTGGCCCATGCACAATGCTGATGCACGCAAGGAGCGCCCTGCCACGCAGGGGTGTCCCCCACATAGGGGAGCCCCACGCGCAAGGAGTGTGCCCTGTAAGGAGAGCCGCCCAGCATGAAAGAAAGTGCAGCCTGCCCAGGAATGGTACCGCACACCGGAGAACTGACACAACAAGATGATGCAACAAAAAGAAACACAGATTCTCGTGCCACTGACAACAACAGAAGCGGACAAAGAAGACGCAGCAAACAGACACAGGGAACAGACAACCGGAGTGGGGGTGGAAGGGAGGGAAATAAATAAATTAATTAAAAAAAAAAAAAGATTAGGGCTTTGATTCGACCAGGTCATTAAGGCAACTCAGTTTGAGTCCCTGCCCCCGTGGTGGGCTATATAAAGAGATGCTCAGCCAAGAACTCAGAGTAGACACAAAGAAGCAGATACACAGGAAGAGAGACAGCTCCATAGACATGGCAGAGGCCCAGGAAGAGTGATGAACCATTTGCCTGATAGCTGACCTTGTGAAGAGAACAGAGCAGCTAAGCCCAGAAAGAAATGATCCCTGGAAAGAGAAACAGGTCCAATGCCTACATGGGAAGAAGCTGGGCTCAAGGAGCCTTACGAATGAAGAGGAAGGCTGGACCCTCTCAGACATCACCCGCCATCACCCGCAACAGAGTTTGGTAAGGAAGTAACCTTGAGTTGGACTGTTAGGGCCTTGTAACTGTAAGTTTTTACCCCAAATAAATACCCTTTATAAAAACCAATAGATTTCTGGTACTTTGCATCAGCACCTCTTTGGCTGACTAAGGCAAACAAGAAGATAAAAATAACTGCTTACAGGTAGTAGATTTATGAGAATTTTCTTCCTTAAAATTTTCATTTATGTTGTATTGGTTTTAAATCAAAAGTTGGTAAGATGATTTTGATGCCTAAGGAAACAATTAAAAATTACTTTTAATTCAAAGTACTTTCATCTTACATCCCAACGAATACGGTAAATTTAATTACACTGACCGAGAATATGAAGAAAAACTCAATTACATGAAATAAAATTGCCTAATAATAAAAGCTAGCACTTATTTAGCAATTGTTATATTCTATATTATCTTATGTGATGGTTAAGTCCATGTGTCAACTTGGCCAGGTAATGGCGCACTTAAGTTTCCTACCTGCTCTGACAAAGACCACACAGTGGGTTGGCTTACATTTGTCCTACGGTTACAGAGGCTGGAAGGCTGGTTTCCTCCCTGGGTCAGCAGCGTTCTGGGCTGGTCATCCTTGGGGTTCTTGACTTGCACCCCTGCTTTCCACCACATGGTGATGGCCTCTCCTTTCTCTTCTGGGTTCCAGAAGCCTCCCAGTGGCTTCCTCTCTCTGAATTTCTTTCAGCATATAAGGATCTCCAGTAATCTAATTCACCTGGGCCACACCTTAACTAAAATAACACCTTCAAGAGATCCAATTTACAGTGGACCTATTTGCAATCCTATTTACACCCACAGGAATGCAGATCAAGACCAAGAGCATGTCTAAATCTGGGTACCTAATTCAATCTACCACATCTATGCACTCTGTTCTACCTAATGCCTTACACTTACCCATTCAATTAATCTTCACCACAGGTCTAGGAAGGAGGTACTATCATCATCCCCATTAACAGACGAGAAAACTAGAGTGCAATAAGTAGCATGTCCAAGAGCACAGCACTGGTAGGTGGCAGAGACAAGGGTAGCAGATGCTCTCAGTACCCACCCATGGTCCCTCAGGACTCACCCCTACAAGCCCATGCTATAGATTATTTACTGCAAACACCTATGACTTTCTGCCTGCAGGCTCTTTTTATAGCCACAGGAACAACATCAGCTGGACGTGCCAGAGAGGGAATTCTCCCAGCAACAGCCCTCAGCCAATGACAGCGGGTCAGCTGGGACGGCAACGTCCCAGCCCGCTGCCTCTCAGCTGGGATAAGTCTCTGGTGGCTTCTGCGCTGTCTCGGAGAGTTCCCCAGCAGGACTGAGGTCCAGTTGCCCTCAGAGGTAACTAACTCAACAGCACACCCTCTGTTGGTTCCTTCTCTTCCCCACTCCACTGGTTTCCCGGAGATCACCTCCAAAATAAAGTCCCTCTACACAGATCCTTGTCTCAAGGTCTGCTGCTGAGGGAACCCAAACCAAGAAAACGTTCTATGCAGTCGGGCTCCCGAGTCCCCTCTGCTCTAACCACCAGGCTAGACCAGGCTGGGAGAGTTTGAAGCTTTCGTGAATCCCAGAAAAGATCACTTTCTTGGAGTTAATCCATCGGGTATGGGGCCCTTTGACTGGATTACTTCATTGAGGCAGGACCTGCGGTTTGCGTCCTCTTGCTGGAGTCCTACATAAATGGGAGAAAGATGCAGACAGACAGAGAGAGAGAGCTCTGCCCCTTTACCCAACCATAGGAGGGAGGACTCCAGGATTGCTGACAGCCGCAGAAAGACAGAGAAACCCCAAGAGGCCGAGGGAGAGGCCAGAGGCTGGAATCAGAGGCTGAAGCAACAAGGCCTCCAAGACACCAGGCCCACAGAGCAACTCGAAGCTGAAAGAGGAGGTGAGCCTGGAGGAGCAGGCAGAGAGAGACTGACAGACCTGCCATGTTGCCTCGCCATGTGGCAGGAGTCCAAGATCCAGCAGCCGACCTTTGGCGAGATGGCATCTCTGATGATGCCTTGACTTGGACAGTTGCACATCTTTTACCCTAATAAATTCCTATTACAAAAGCCCACCCCTGTCTGGTGTTTTTGCATTGGCAGCCCTTGGCAAACTAAAACACGGCCTGTGTCCATCAGTGCCAATCCTCACTGTGCCCACCTCTGAAGAGCTGGTACCATAGCTGCTCGGCCCTTCAGCTGTGAATGTGAAGTGCAGCCTTACCTGCAGGCAGCATGGAAACGTGTGGTGTTGGGGAAGGGCAGGGAGGATTTGACGAGCATAAGACTTCACCCAAGCAGACCTCCTGCTTTGCCAGGGACCCAGGAGAGGGTTCGCATGGGGTACAAAGATGGGATTTCCAATAGCAGTTGGCTGTTGAGGGTACAGCTAGACAAGTTTTTGTTTTAGGAAACAGAATTTAATTTTCTGTCCCGTGCAGGAGATCAGCTGAGTAAGTTTAACAGGTGGGGTTTATTGTGAGTTTATTATGTTCTGAGCCCCTGTTCTAGCACTTCCCATGCATAAACTCATTTAATCCTTGTGGGGAGTCCACTATGTAGGAGCTTTTATTAGCCCCATTGTCCAAAATAGGAGCCTGAGGCTTATGGAAGCAAGTGACTTGCTCAAGGTCACACAGCTCCCAAACTGCCAAATTAGGATTCCAACCAGGTCTCTCTGACTCGGAACCCAAACTCTTCACTACTGTGTTACCCACCTCCCCTGCTAAATGGCAGTTATAATAAAAGCTATCATTTCCTGAACCATACATTATGGTTTATCAAACCAAAGTTTGATAAATACTTTCTCCTCCTCACCCCAACTGTACAAGTTAGAATTGACCAGATACTGTTAAGTTTCACAAATATATCAATACATCAGTATTAGGTGTACATAAATACATAATCCATGAAGTAGTAACTCCATGGATTGGAAAACTAAAGCACATAGATTGGAAAACCAAAGCACAAAAAGTCATCTCCCTAAAGTAAAAGAGTCAGCCATTCCCAGCACAAAGAGCCAAGGCTGGGTGTAGCAGTTTGATATAATTCATGAATTCCAAAAAGAAATATTGGATTATTTCTCGTAATCTGATCTGTACCTGGGCATGACTGAGTTATGATTAGGGTGGTGAGTCCCCACCCACCAGATAAAAGGCATAGTGAAGAACAGAGTTGAGGGTTTCTGATGTTGGAGTTTTGATGTTGGAGTTTGATACTGAAGACTTAACTGGAGCCCTGGAAAGTCAGCCCGCAGAGGAAAGAGAAGCAAGAGCCTGGAAGGAAGGAACCTTGAACCCAGAGAAAAGCAAGCCCCAGGAACGTAGGAACCCAGAAAGCCTGAACCCTGGCAGACGTCGGCAGCCATCTTGCTCCAAATAGACTTTGGAGAGGGAAGTAACTTATGCTCTGTGGCCTGGTATCTGTAAGCTCCTACCCCAGATAAATACCCTTTATAAAGACCAACCGATTTCTGGTATTTCGCATCAGCACCCCTTTGGCTAACACACTGGGGCTCTGGGTTCCATTCTGCTCTCCACACCACCTGCAGAGACACAGCCTGCACTGCCTCTGCAATCAAAGCCCTCCACTTGACTGCCCTAACACTCCTGCCGGCTCAGAGGAGCCCATCGGCTGTTCTCCCACAGAAGGAGCCCCTTCCATGATCTGCACAGGAGCCAGGCCCTCCAAGTTGTGTCTCTGCAAAGTGGCTTGGCCCTGCCCCTTTCGCTTTCCTTTTAATAACTTGGCCCCCACTCTCCCTTCATCCTCTGGGGTCCCTACACTCTCTCCTACCTACTCCCACTGCCCTAAATGCCCCTAAGAGGCCAAAGTGAACAAATCAACGGCCTTTGATAAGGACAAGCATGTCATGGATGTTACTTCTTTCTGCCTAAATCCTGGAGAATTTTCATTCTCAGGAAGTGAATTCAATAAATCTAATAACATTTGCTCCTCAACAATCTACACTGATCTGATCTACACTTCTTATTCTGATGGCAAGCTCCAGATAATATTTCAATTATGACAATTTCAGCTTATTTCCATTCCCAAAGAACCCCCTCTAAGTCTCGCAAGAAGAATAAATACACCACATTTCTTTAAAATATCCATGTCTGGCAACTCAAAAGGTTACCATCTGGTTCACATAATATAATTTCTACATGAAATTTCTGTAAAACCCATAGAATATATATGATCCACTCCTGTTCCAATAAAAGCCCAAATATTCCATTGTTATTGCACAGATTGATTGCGGTTAACAAAAGCTGAAACTGGCCACAGTTCTTTCAAGGAGATAGGCTCAACACAGCTCACAAATTAAAATATACATATCTAATCAAAGACACGCTGGAGAGGAAAATCAACATGAAAATGACATCTTCCCCAAGAAGTATTTTTGAATACTGGGAAAAGTACATAAAAAACTGGCAAGAAAAGCAAATTGGAACGCTTTCAAGATGAAGAAAAAGAGAAGACAAAATTAAGTCTTCTCTTTTTAATTAAATAATTAAAAACAAGAAAGGAGAGATGATGGAAGTAGAATGAATCCAGCCAGGGCAGAAAGCACTGGCTCCCGAGGAGGAGGTAGAATGGGGCACGTGGCCAAAGGCCAAAGAACCTGTACACAAAAAACACTTCTTGAGTTCCCTATTTCCCCATCCAAGTAAACATATTGTTGTCCTCCTCCTCCGGTACAGCAATATTGGAGTTATGTCAGCTGGGTGAAAAGGTGACTTGTGTGTCCTTGAGTCTCCTGGACTACAAAATAAGAATGTATTCCAGAAAGGGGTCTTTCCCAGGTCACCAAGATGAATCAGAATTGTTACTTTATTGGAGACCCTCCAAAAACACACATAACCAAATTATACATTCAAAGATTTTTTAGCATTTGACCAGGACTTCAGAAACATACATACCACCATATATAAATTCCCCAGACTTGAGTTTAGAGCAGGGTTTGGCTAAGTTTTTCTGTAAAGAGTCAGATAATAAATATTTCAGGCTTTGTATGCCATACTGTTTCTGTTGCAACTACTCAACTCTACCCTTGTAGCACAAAAGCAGGTTTAGAAAACGTGGAAACAAATGAGCAGAGCTGTGTTTCAGTAAAACTTTATTTATGGACCCTGAAAGTCAAAATTCTTATACTTACCATGTGTCATAAAGTATTATTAAACTTCTTATTATTTTCAATCATTAATATAAAAATCATTCTGAGTTCAGAGGTCAGACAAAAATCAGGCAGCAGGTCTTGTTTGGCCACGAGCCATAATTTGCAGACCACTGGTTTAGAGTCTAGTATGAAGGTCCAAAGCGTAACCAAAATAATGTTGATACAATGTATATACCTGCAGGGCTCAGACAGCAGTGAGGTGGGACTGTATGACTTTGGGGCATGTCCTGGTTTGAGTCTTTTGTGGACCCCAGAAGAATATGTTCTTAAGCTAACCCATCCTGTACATGTAAGCCTATTTTATGTGGGACCTTTTGGTTAGATTCACTTAAGGGACCTTTTGATTAGATCACCTTTGATCTAATTTAGTTAAGGGTCTTTGATCAGATTGCTGGGCCCAGGGTGGGTCCTAATCTTTTGACTGTAGTCATAAATAAACAGAGGAGAACACGGAGAAAGAGCTCTATTGTTTCACCCTGCCATGGGAGGGAGGACTCCAGGATCGCCTACAGCCGCTGAAAGACAGAGAAACCCTCAGAGACTGAGGGAGAAGCCAGAGGCTGGAATCAGAGGCTGAAGCAACAAGGCCTCCACAAGGCCAGGCCCACAGAGCAGCTCGAAGTTGAAAGAGGAGGTGAGCCTGGAGGAGCAGACAGAGTGAGACTGGCAGACCTGCCATGTTGCCTTGCCATGTGGCAGGAGTCAGGGATCCAGGAGCCTTTGGCAAGACAGCATCTCTGATGATACCTCGATTTGGACATATTCACAGCCTCGGAACTGTATGATTTCACCCCAATAAATTCCATGATAAAAGCCCCCACCATTTCTGGAATTTTGCTCCAAGCAGCTTTAGCAAACTAAAACAGGGAGGAAGGAGGAAGAACACAAGGTAACAGTTAAAATGGATGAGCTGGAGTTCACCAGGCTCCGGAGATGGGGAACAAACTTGAGGCAGAAGAAACAGCATGAAGAGGAACGAACGAGCATGAGGCTGCTGGAGAATGGAGAGAGGGTGATAGTGCAGGGAGAAATGCCGGGGCTGGAATGGGCTCAGATGGCAGGGACGGTCCCACTGGACAAGTCAAGGAATTGAGAGTCAACCCTGTGCCTCTGGAGACCCCATGAAGAGTCCCCGCAGGGGAATGACAGAGTCAAATGTCCACTGGTGGCAACAAGGCACATATTTCAATTAGGCAGGAGCCGTGATCCATGAGGAGCAGAGGGGATGCCAGGGGTGACAAGGAGTGGGCAAAGGGGAGAAGGTTGACCCTACATGGGCCTTGATGACTGGGTGTTGAGGCTGAGAGAATGAAAAAGATGGACCAATTTTAAATAAGAAACACAAAAATAGCCAAGAGAGGAAGATGGTGGACTCCAGGACAGATGGGTGATATGGACTGCTGGTCTCTGTTACTCGTGGGCTGGCAATGGCCAGCCTCAAAGACAAGAACAGCCCAGGAACAGGGAGAAAGAAGGCAAGGAGAACACACACACACTCACAAGCATAGGCATCAGTAACATACCCTGTTGTATCAAATACACAAGGAATATTTCCTACATGCTCCCTGTATAGTTCCTGGAAACGTGGTGCATACAACAAAATGCTATCAACAGATTCAAACACAATTTAATATCTAGCTTTAAACATTCAGTTTTAAAGCCATCATGATGGCATGCAAAATCTTGCAAACCTTTCTTCTCTATTCCATAGAATTCATTTAGAATAAGGCATTCACTCATTCATTCATTCACTCATTCCAGAGAAACCATAGTAATTATGCAGAAAACAACAGCAGGTGTGGGGACCCTCAGACCTGCTGAGTTCAAGCCCTCTAAGATGTGACCATCCCTTTTTCCTCTCTGGGCCTCTTCACTTATTTGGTATTTTATGAATTCCAAAAAGAGAAAGATTATGTTTGTAAACCGAGTGTGATACCCTTTGATTGCATTAAATTCAGCTGAGGGGCTTTTGATTAGATTATTTGATAAGATTGCTTTGGGGCTTTGATTTGACTACTCAGGTTGAGCCCCTACCCCTTGCTGGGTCTGATATAAAGGGACACTCACACAGACACAAGAAGAGAGAGCTCTGTCATTTTTGTTCCTGCCGTATGAGAGAAAAGAGAAGGCTCAAACAGCTGCAGCCCTAGGGAGAGATGAGCCATTTTGCCTGATAGCTTACAGCTGAGACCGATAAGGAGGCCCAAAAAGAAACAAGTCCAATGTCAGGAGAGAGAGAGAGGACTACAGGAGCATTTAAGCACAAAGCCTCAAGACGCTAGGTACACAGAGCTCAAGAGGAAAGAGTGAGCCCAGAGGGGAAGGCAGAGACCAGCCAGAGATCCGTGGCCACCTTGCTTCAACACATGGCCACCGGCTTTGGTGAGAAGGCACCTCTTACAGTGCCTTGAGTTGGACTTTCCACGGCTTTGGTAGTATAAGCTTTTACCCCAAATAAACCCCCATTATAAAAACCAACAGATGTCTGGTACTTTGCATCAGCACCCCTTTGTCTGACTAATAATACCTGTGCAAAAACCTACTACAGTCTGTGCAAACAAAAAATGCTCAAGAAATGGAAACTGCCACGCACAACCTCTGATATTGCTCTCCCTCTTTACAGATGGGAAAACCACACCACAAGGAGGGTTAAGTTTCGCTCCCAATGTCACACACCTGGGAAACCTAGTTTTTCCAACTGCAAATCTCACTGTAGTTCTAGTACTCCAAGCCACCTCTCTTGGCATTGAGCTTGTTTGCCCTTTCACCTGCATCTACTCAATTCATGCCCACCTGGTGAGGCTATTAGCGCCCCCATTTTCCAGATGAGCAAACTGGCTCACAGATACATACAATGGCATGACTAGTATTCAAGCCAGGGCTTCAGCCTCTGCAGTCCAAACCTCCATCCACGCACATCAAGACAGGTTCAATACCCGGCAGTTTGACTTTACAATACTGCAGAGTGTAGTTGAATGAAAGGCACATTTAATATACTTGATTTAACAATGTCTACTCAAGGAAAAAAAAAGAAAAGGGAAAATGCTTTATTTGCCCAGTTGCTCCCACTCCTACTCTTTTAAAATAAAGATGGGCCACTACATCTTCTCCACAGCTGAAGATAATCAAAAGAAGCTAATCCTTGACTCTTGAGCTACCATAGGCCAATATCCTTGCTATTTATGGAAAAATGCTGGGATTCTATAGGTTCTTTTTACTCTGAAATTTCTGTATTACAGGCTGACCTTGGAACATGACCCCTGAGCCAGGATGTAGCTCCATGATACTGAGAAATCAACCCTTAAAGAAATATGGCCAAGTAGTTAGACAATAACACTGGTCTTTTCTTGGAAAAAGCACTTGGGTTCAAAACAACAATCTGAATAGTATGGATCCAGGATGGACAAATTTCAAGAATGTTGGTTAAAGTTTCTTTAAAACAAATTTTAAAAGTTACATAAAATTTATTAAAATCTGTTTTGTGAAGGTACATAACCTTAAGAGATGCTAAGGCTTAATGGGACCACCAAAGAAAGGGATTATATCAGCCTTACAATGTTCTAGAAACTAACCATTCTTGTATCCCCTTATCAAAATATTCCTAAATAGGTCACAAACAAAGCACTAGCTCCACCGCATTTCTTGCTAGCATTTGCCAAGTCGTGTCAGGCTGCCCACTCAGCTCCTAGCCTGCCTTCTGCTGCTCTGCCCACTCAGCACTGTCAAATCTGTATCATGACTTGACATCTTTCAGTCCTGATATCTGATTAAGCCAAGGTTTCCACACTCTGCCAGCCAAGTTCGTTCCAAGAGACACACAACAGCACTTGGGCAAATTTGCTCAGTTCAGGTACAGCCAATCTGCCTTCCAACAAGGTTTCCAGGAACATCCCCAGGCAACAAGACAGGTGCTCTCTCCATAGACACCATATTCATCTCCAGGGCAAGTGCTGACAATACCAAGAGTGACCAGGAATCATCGTTTTCTTGTTGCCACCTGAGAAAAAGATGACCTTCAGATGAAGCCATCCAAGCAATACAGGCTCATCTAAGACTTCAGGGGGAAAGTTGCCAACATTTGGCAGTGGACCATATTAATTCACCACATATGTTTCTTTTGACTGCACAGCTTTTTAAAAATTTAAATTACCAACATTTCAAAACTGGGAAATTTCATGTAAAATCTGGATTTCAAACATCCCACCCACCACTTCCACCAGATAAAGAGGATCTAGGCAACGACAGGCTGGAGGTAAACATTAGCAGGCCATCCAGGCTCCAGTGCACCATCATTGCTATCTGCTAAATGTTCATTCAAAATTAACAGAGAATTCCTAAGGACCTATTATATGCCAGGCAATGTTTGAAGGGCTTGGGATGCCATAAGGCATAAATAGGACAAAATCCCAGATCTCATGGAGGAAGACAAATAATAAGGGAAAAACAAGCAAGAAATTATCAGACAGTAACATCTGCTAAAAAGGGATTTAAAATTGGTCACACAGGAGACTATTGCCTCTAGGAAGATGGAATAGCTGTACATTTCCCTATTCTTCCCATTAATTACATTTTTAAATCCTGGATATTTCATATAATATAAACATAAGAAGACTATAAAAAGTAGAGAGAAGGGACCTCAGAACCCAAGAAATAACGTTGGTTAATTCCCTGATTTTTCTTTCCCCTCATATATTCCAGACTAGGAGCTGAAGAAGTTGGCATCCAAAACTGCCAACGGTTGCCGTCAAACAGGACCACAACAAAAGCCAGCTCTCCCGAGCCAAAGGGCCAGGAAAGGGGCAGTCTAGCAAAACAGAGACCTTTCAGACAACGACTGCTCTACTCCAGCCAAATACCAAAAATAAATCCTGCAGTCCTATCCCCACCCACACCAGTGAAGGGTGAGTGGTGACCCTAGACTCCCACTAGACTCCCACTCTTCCCAGACTATAAGGAAGTGCCCCCACCCTCTCACCAGGGGGTGTCAAAGAATGCTGAGCAGAGAGCCTGGGCTTCCACCCCTCTTTGCCATCAGTACCCAGGAGCCCCTCCCTCCAGGGTGGTGTCAAAGGAGCCCTAGCGGAGAGTCGAAGCCTTAACCTCCTTAACCTGGTGGTTCTGAGACAACTCTCTCTCGTGGCACGGGTAAGGAGGGGTTACTCCTACCCCCAGGCAGGGAGGTAAAGCGGAGACCTAGTGGGGAGCCAGAACTCCCACTGCCACTCAGCAGTAAAGAGAAACCCCCTCTCATCTTGGGTGTCAATGGCATCTGAGTGGAGAACATGTATTTCTATGTCCACCTGGAAGTAACAAAAGTACATGAAGGGATAATGGCTAAAATCTTTCCAATCTGTCAAAAGATATAAACCTACAGATTCAAGAAGTTGTGCAAACCCCAAATAGGACAAAATGAGAAATCCATACGACAAATCATAGTCAAACTTCTAAAAACTAAAAATGAAGAAATTTTGGGAGCAGGAAGAGAGTAATTACACCTTACCTATACAGGAGGAAAATCAATTTGAATTATAGCAGATCTCTCATCAGAAATCATAGAGGGGCAAAAGGAAGTGGTATATTTTTCAAGGGCAGAAGGAAAGGAGCCATCAACTCAAAAATCTACATCCAGTGAAAATATCCTTCAGAAATGAAAAAGAAATTGAGACATTTTCAGATGAAGGTAAACTAAGGGAATCTGTCACCAGGAGACTTACCCTAAAAAGAATGCTAAAGGAGGATCCCTAAACAGAAAGGAAATGATAAAAGAAGAAAGCTTGGAAGAAAGAACACAGTAAGCAAAAACATGTGTAAAAACAATCAACTTTCTTTTTCCTCTTTAGTTTTCTAAATTATGTTTGATGTTTGGAGCAAAAAGATTATAACACTGTCTGATATGTATCAATGTATGTAGAAGATTTTGGACAATTACAAATGGAGGAGGGTAAAGGGATAAAACGGGAGATAAATTTTCTTCACTCAAACTGGTAAAATGATAACACCAGTAGACTGTGATAAATTATGAATATATAATGTAATACCTAGAACAGCCCCTAAAAAGACTACACAAAGAGATATACTCAAAAACACTATGTACAAAAAAATACTATATATGGAACTTTTTTTTAATGTTCATGTAACCCAAACAGGAAAAAAACAGAGAGGACAAGAAAAATAAATAAAATGGCAAACTTAAGCCCTATCATGTAAATAATTACATTAAATGTAAATGGCCTGCATACACTGTTTTTGTTTCCTGGCTACTAAAGCAAACACCATATAATGGGTTGGCATAACAATTACTGACTTACAATTTCAGAGACTAAATGGCTTGCTTCCTCCTGGGGCTGGAATCTTCTAGCTGGCCAGAAGTCTTGGGGTTCCTTGGATTTCCATCACATGGTAATGTACATGTGATATCTTCTACTTTGTCCTATGAGTTCTATTGACTTCTAGCTTCTAGCTCCCTGTGGCTTCTCCTTCCATGTTCAATTTTCTTTGCTTATAAGGACTTCAGCCATATTGGATTAAGGCCCATCCTCATACAGTTTTGGCACACCTTAACTAACAGCATCTTCAAAAGTCCTGCTTACAAATGGGTTCCCAACCATGGGACCAGGGGTTGGGATCTGAATATACCTTTTGTAAGGTTATAATTCAATCCCTAACATTCCCAATTAAAAAACAGATAGGCAGAGCAGACTAAAAAGCATGACCTAATTATATATTGTCTATAAGAAACCCACTTTAAATAAATGATATAGGCAGGTTGAAAGTAAAGGCTGGAAAAAAGATATATTATATGTCAGAGGTTTGCAATAATTAACAAGCTGTAGCTCAGTTTCCCCTGATATGCACTGGGGAAAGGCTAACCCTCTTCCCCATGTCTGAAGGCACAGCACTTTCCCACAGGTTAAACAAAGAAACCACAGACAGACAGGAATAAAGGGAGAGAGAGACCTTCACTACCTGCATATCAGAGGAAGATGGAAACCTTCACTATTTACCTATCAAAAGGAGGTAAAGAAACCCTTTCATCCCTACAGATCAAAAGAAACATCTGCTCCTGCAGCATTCCAAGAAACTCCCTAACCCACTATTCTCTAGTCATTATCAGAGAAAATTTTCATCTCCAGGGCTTCCTATTGGTTCCTGCACTTCACTCGGACCTTCAACCCCCCTCCCACTAGTATCGTTTCCCCGCCTAAGAATGTACTGTATGAATTCAAATTTCCCCCTTCCAGGAGTGGGCTGAATCCTCTCTTCAGACTCCTACCATTGCTGGTGGGGAGGCTGAAAGTCTGTTCTTCATACTTCATTGGGAGAGCTTCTCAACACATTTTTCCTCTCCCTGTGGTCATACCAGTCTCTGTGTCCCAGTGAATGCCGTTTTTCTCCAACATGTAAACAATCAACAAAACAGTACTGACTATATTAATATCAGAGACAGTAGACTTCAGAGCAAAGAAAATTACCAGAGATGGAGAGGGCCATTACATAATGATAAAAGGGTAGATTCACCAAGTAGACATAGAAATCCTAAATGTGTATACACCAAACAGCAGCAAATTATGCAAAGCAAAAACTGATAGAACAGAAAGAAATAGGCAAATCCACAATTATCACTGGAGACTTCTTTCAACAATTAATAGAACTAGACAGAAAATCAGTAAAGATATAGAATAATCCAACAATACTATTAATCAACGGGCTCTAATCCCTATTTTAGAATACTCCACCCAACAACAGCAGATACCCACAGAATGTATATTAAGATTGCCTATATCCTGAGCCATAAAATAATCCTTAACAAATTCATAAGAATTGAAATTGTATAGAGTGTGTTCTCCAACCACACTGGATTCAAATTAGAAATCAATAACAAAAACATAGCAGGAAAATCTTCAAACACGTGGAAACTAAACAACGCAATTCTTAAAAAACCCATGGATCAACAAGAAAGTCTAAAGTAGAGATTCTTAACCAGGGGTCCATGAGCTGGAACTGAAATTCAAAAAAGCAATATTCTTGTGGGAACTTCTTGGTGCAGTTGTGATATATTATTAAATAATACATAGTATTGTGTGGACTTAGTAAGGAGTCCATAGTTTTCACCTGACTGGCAAAGGGGATGGTGGAACAGAAAAGGTTAAAAACGCCTGGTCTAAAGGGAAATTTTAAAAATACATTGAATCAAATGAAAATGAGAATACAACAAAACAAAATGCGGTGTGGCGGGAGAGCCAGCAGTGTGGAAAGGGGAATTTGTAACACTAAATGCATATATTAGAAAAGAGGAAACACTTCAAATCAATAATCTAAGCCCCACCTCAAGAACCTAGCAAAAAATATATAATAAAGCAAAATAAAACCAAAGTAAGCAGAAAGAAGGAAATAATAAAGAGAAGAAATCAATGAAATTGAAAGCAGAAAAACAAGGGGGAAAAAAATCAATGGAACACAGAGCTGGTTCTTTAAAAATAGCAATAAAACTTACAAATTCTTAGCAAAGATTGACAAAAAAAGAAAGAAGGTACAAATTACCAATAGCAGCAACAAAAGAGGGGATATTACTACAGGCCCTGCCGACATCAAAAGTATAATGGGGGGAAGCAGCTGTGGCTCCATCAGCTGGGCTCCCGTCTACCATATGGGAGGCCCTGGGTTTGTGTCCCAGGGCCTCCTTGTGAAGGCAGGCTCGCCCACACGCTTCGGAGAGCCACCTGGCCTGCAAGCACCGCAGAGAGCCAACTCAGCAAGGTGATGCAACAGAAGGAAAAAAAAGGGAGACAAGCAAAAACACAGAAGAGGGCACAGTGAATGGACACAGAGAGCAGACAGCAAGCAAGCCGCAAGGGGGGAGGGGAAATAAATAAATACAGGCACAGAAGAATGCACAAATGGACACAGAGACAGCATGGGGGAAAAAAAGCCACAAGGAGGAGGGGACAAAAAAATTTTTTAAAGTATAATGGGGAGGCGGTCCCCAGAGAAGCCCACAAAAGGCAAGGTGCATGGACCACCCTCTAAGACACACTGAGCAGCAGAGCCCGCAACCTTCCCTTCCACCCTGAGCCATGGCAGTGGCAGTGCCTCCAGTCAGGGCGGGGTGCTTGGGCTGGGCACAAGACAGCTCCTGATGTGGGCCTTGCATTCATTCACCCAACTGCGGGGACATTTCTGTCTGGCAGGGGCTCTCCTAGCAGGAGGAACAAGAGAAGCCAGCAGTAAAATGGAGGCTGGGAGCCAGGAGGTGCAGGGGAAGCCCAGGGCTGCAGGTGCAGCCTCCACAACAGGCACCTATGGTGGGGTGCTGGCTCTTGGGTTGGGGCCCACCTGGGCACAGTAGCAACCCTGGACAAGGAGCAAGGAGCAAGGGAGACATGGACTACAGCCCATGGGAACTGTCCACCGCTGGCCTTAGTAGTCACACCTGCACCCACCTCTGTAACAGACAGCTGTGGGCGGCTAGCCAAGAGGGCGGTTCCTCCAGTGATGCTATGAAAGCGTCTACCTGGTAAGGGTGGACCCCGGTGCCCACACCTACTGCTCCAAGGAAAAAGGCTGCCACTCAGCCTCATGCTCAGGACACGGCACTGCCCTGCTCCAAACCTCTGCGACCCACCCATGCCATCAGCTATTGCTTTTGGGGGGTTTGCAACTCGGCTCAATCAGAAGTAGCTGGGAACAGGAGTCATGGAAAGATTCAAGAGGAAGCATCTGTTGCCCCTCATTTGATTGAGCAGCTTGTGAGGCTTGTGAGCAGTGTACAGGGGTCCACGCAGGGGCCCCAGGGCCTATGGCATCACTCGTGTCCCATGGCGGGGCCCTTTTCTGTGCTGTTTGGTGGCGGCACTGTTGGCCAGCGCTAGACTGAGCATCTGCAGTGACCTCTATAGCTACGACACCCACAAGCATCCTTCACTGTGGTCCACTTCCCAGGTGCAGACTTTGGAATGATCAGCTGCACCTGGCTGGGGGCTGGGGTGAGTATGGCAGGACAGCTAGTCCACAGGCTTGTATCCCGGACCTCTTGGTCTAAAGAATATTGTCAAGACCTACTGCCTCTGTTTTGTTGCAAACCCGTAAAGGATGTTCACCAGAATTATCTGCCTCATTTCAAATGCTTATTAAATTTCAATCTTGGAGTTAAAAAAAAAGGGGGGGGGGATAATAAGGAAATACAATGAACAATTTTTCACACAAATTTGAAAACTTAGATTAAATGGTCCAATTCCTCAAAAAACACAAACTAACAAAACTCATTCAATGTGAAATAAATAATTTAAATAGTCCTGTAACTGTTAAGGAAATTGAATTTTTAATTAATTTCCCAGATGAGAAATCTCCAGGCCCAGATGGCTTTCCGTGAAAATTCAACTAAATATTTAAAGAAGAATTAACACCAATTCTAGTCAATCTCCTCCAGAAAATAAAAGAGGAAGGAACATTTCCAAATTCATTTTATAAAGCAAATAATACCCTGATACCAAAACCAGACAAAGACAATACAAAAAATAAAAATAAAGACAAACATTCTTCATGAATATAGACAAAAATATCTGACAATTAGCAAATAGAATTTATCAAGCTATAAAAAGAATTACACACCAGAACCACATGGGGTTTATTCCAGGGATGCAAGGCTGGTTTAATATTCAAATATTAATCAATGTAATCTACCATATTAGCAAGCTACAGAAAAAAAATTGCATGGTCATATCAACTGATGCAGAAAAAGCATTTGACAAGGTTCAACACTCATTCAAAAAAAAACTATCAGAAAAACAAATAGAAGGGAACTTCTTCAACTTGATAAAGAGCAGCTACCAAAAATCCACATCTAATATTTAACATAATGGTAACAGTGTTTTCCCCTAACAGGGGAAACAAGGCAAGGATGCCCACTCTCACCACTCTGACTCAAGTAGTAAAGGAAGTTTTAGCCAGTGAACTAAGGCAAGAAAAGGAAATAAAAGGCAAACATACCAGAGAGGAAGAAATAAAACTCCCTATTTTTAAATAAATGATTGTTTACATAGAAATTTCCAAGGACTCTATACAAAAATGTTTTCAGAGCACATAAATGAGTTCAGCAAGGTAGCAGGATACAAGATAAACATACAAAAATCAATTGTATTTCTATACACTGGCCATAAAATGTGGACATCAAAATTAAAAATATAGTACCTTTTACAATTTCTTTTTTAAAAATTTTCATTGTGGTATCACAATAAAGTAAACAATTCACTGATATTAATTGCATTCACAATGTGCTACTATTATCACTATCCATTACCAAAACTTTTCCATCACTCCAAAGAGAAACTCTACCAACTAAGCATGAGCTCCCCTCTCCCCACACCTACCCCCACCCCTTGTAACTGGTCATCTGATTTTTATCTCTATTCACATTGCATAGCCTATAGTTATTTCATATAAGTGGAATAATATAATAGTTGCATTTTGTGTCTAGATTACATCATTCAACATTATGTGTTCAAGATGCATCCGTCCTATAGCATGTATCAGAACTCTGTTCTTTTTTATGGTTGAATAATATTCCATTGCATATGCATACCACACTTTGTTTATCCATTCATCTGCTGATGGACACTTTGGGTTGTTTCTACCTTTTGGCTACTGTGAACAATGCTGCTGTGAACACTGGTGTACAAGTATCCTGCTTTCAATTCATTTTAATATATACCTAGAGGTGGGATTGCTGAGTCAGATGGTAATTCAATGTTTAGCATTTTGAGGAACCACCAAATTGTTTTCCACAACAGCTGCACCATTTTAATTCCCACCAATAATGTGTGAGGGTTCTTTTTCTCCACATCTTAACCAACACTTACTTTCTATTTTTAAATAACCATTCTAGTAGATTGTATCTCATTGTGGGTTGTTTTTCTTTTTTACTTTAAAATATTTATTCTTTAAAAATATACGGGATTCCCCTATTCGCCACACCCTCCCTCTCCCACACTTTCCCACATTAACAGCTTTCATTAGTGTGGTACATTTTTTACAATTAATGAACATATATTGAAGCACTGCTACTAACCATGGACTATAGTTTACATTATCATTTACACTCTGCCCCAAACAATTTTATAGGTTATGACAAAATGTATAATGGCCGTATCTGCCATTGCAATGTCACCCAGACCAATTCCAATGTCCCAAAAATGTCCCCATGTTACACCTATTCTTCCCTCAAAATCTCTGGTGGCCACTGCCTTTATATTGATGATAAAAGTTCTTCCATTGCTAGAATAATATTGTCTATAATAGAATAATAATAAGTCTACTTTATAGTCCATTGTTCATTCCCCAATCTTGAGGGTTTTGGGATGGTGATACCCAATCTGTTTCTAATTGAGATCCCATGGCTTAGATCCCATGGGGAAAATGGCTAGAACTGTCTTGCTTGCATTTGCAGACACTATCTGTTCTTTGGAATAGTCATTGTCCATCATCATCTCCTTGTCAGTTGTCTTGGATGAGTCCAATGCATGGGAGAGTAGATGTTGTAAGTCTGCTAAGATTCAGGGCTCAAATAGCATGTGAACAGACCAAAGATTTAAGACTCTGGGACACATATTTAACAAGTTTACTGCTAATTATAGGTTTAAGAAACAGAGATAGAAGAGCCATGTGTAGGAGAACTATAAATGAGTCTGTTAAATTCCAAAGTAAGGCCCACTGACCAGGTGCCAAATTTCTGAGCTTTTCTGCCCTGCTTAGAGTGTCCAAATGTCTCTATAGCCCTCAGGAGCCCTGCTGTTTGAGATACAGTTTATTGTGGCAGTCAATGAGATCTGCTGAGACATGCATAAGCATAACCTCTGAAATAATCTCCCAACTCATTTTGAAATCCCTTAGCCATAAAAACATATTTGTATTTAATATTTCCCCCTTTTCATCAAGGTCTTTTTCCAGATGCATTGCTAGCTGGTGCTTGGTAATAATCCCTCAGTACCAGAGAGGCTCATCCCCAGAAGTCATGTCCGAGGCTGGGGGGAAAGTAGTGCATTTTTACGCTGAGTCTGTCTGAGAGAGAGGCCACATTTGAGCAACCAGAAGGCTTTCAGGAGGTCCTGGGGAATCCTGCTACATTCTTTAATAAAACATCAAGATTTCCCCCAAGTACATGGGCAGTGCTTATTGAAGTAAGGCAGACAATTATGCCAGGCCCTTGATATTGATTATTGTACTTATGAACCTTTTCTTGTGAAATTGAAACTTAGCCTAGTATTATATATTGCCTGAGTTACCTCCTGAAAACTGCATTGTAGTTTTGATTTGAGTTTCCTTGGTGACTAATAATGCTGAGCATCTTTTCATGTGTTTTTGGACATTTATATATTTTCTTTGGAAAAATGTCTATTCTAGTCCTTTCCCCATTTTTAATTGGGTTATTTGCATTTTTGTTGTTTTGATTGGTAGGAGTTCCTTATATATTCTGTAAATTAAGACTTTATCATACACATGGTTTCTAAACATTTTCCACTTTTTAAGTTATCTTCTCACTTTTGTGATAATGTCCTTTGATGCACAAAAGTTGTGGGTTTTTTTTTTTTAATGAAGTCTATTTATTTTTTCTCTTGTTGCTCACGTAAAGTGTAAAGTCTAAGAATCCTATCTCTAAACACAAGGTCCTAGATATATTCCCTAATGAGATCGGCTCAGGGATAGGTTCACTCAAAGGGAAGGTGAAGCAGAACTTAAATAAAGGACCAAGAGAAAGACACAAGAGAAGAGATAAAAATGGGACCAGGGCACTCGCAGCTTCTGGAACTGAGAGTCTCAACCCTAGTTTCCACATTGTATTTATTGGAAACTACCGAGCAGCTTTTGCTATCAGAACTGCAACATCATCTACAATAATAGGGAACAAGTGCAACATCTACAATAAGGAACAGGTCATAGAAAGTTCAAATACAATCTAAACTCTTTTTCCCACAATTCCTCATGTTTTCTTTTAAGAGTTTAATAGTTCTAGGTCTTATATTTCAGCCATAGATTCATTTTAAATTAATTTTTGTATGTGGTGTGATGGAGTCATTCTTTTGAATGTGGATATCCAGTTTTCCCAGCACCATTTTTGAAGAAACTATTCTTTCCCATTGAGTGGACTTGGCACCCTTGTCAAAAATCAGTTGGTGGAAGCAGATTTGGCCCAATGGATAGGGCGTCTGCCTACCACATGGGAGGTCCAAGGTTCAAACCCAGGGTCTCCTGACCCATGTGATGAGCTGGCCCATGTGCAGGGCCGATGTGTGCAAGAAGTGCCATGCCACACAGGGGTGTCCCCTGCATAGGGGAGACCCATGCACAAGAAGTGCACCCCATAAGGAGAGCCACCCAGCGCAAAAAAAGTGCAGGCTGCCCAGGAATGACGCCACACACACAGAGAGCTGATGCAGCAAGAAGACACAACAAAATGAGACACAGATTCTGGGTGCTGCTGACACAAGCGGACACAGAAGAACACACAGTGAATGGACACAGAGAGCAGACAACCGGGGGGGGGGGGGGAGTGGGGAAGGGGAGAAAATTTTTAAAAAATCAATTGGTAGGGAGCAGATGTGGCTCAAGCAGTTAAGCACCTGCTTCCCACATGGGTGGGAGGTCCCAAGTTCAGTTCCTGGTGCCTCCTGAAAATACAAAAACAAACAACAAGCAAAACAAATGAAAAAAACAACTCAGGGAAGCCAATGTGGCTCAGTGGTTGAGTGCTGGCTTCTCATATACGAGGTCCCAGGTTCAACCCCAATACTGAAAAAAAAAAAAAAATCCATAATACTGTACAATACAAACAGTGAACCCTAATGTAAACTATGAACTATAGTTAACAACCTAACTATTAGTAATATTGTTTCATCAATTGTAACAAAGGTACAACACTAATGCAAAGTGTTGATAAGGAAAACTGTGTGTTTATGGGGATATATGGGCACTCTTCTCTAATAAATTTTTAAAATAGAAAAAAATTAATCAGTTGTAGATGTGAGGGTTTAATTCTGAACCTTCAGTTTTATTCCTTGAGCCAGTACCACCCTGTTTTGATTACTGTAGTTTTGTAATAAGTTTTGAAATCAGAAACTGTAAGTCCTCCAATTTAATTCTCCCTTTTCAAGATGACTTTAGCTATTTGGGATCCTTTGCCCTTCCATATGAATTTGGTGAATGGCTTTTCCATTTTTTGAGGAAGGCTTTCAGAACTTTTGTTGGGATTTCATTGAATCTTTGGGTCATAATGACATCTTAACAATATTAAGTCTTTCAATCCATGAGTACAAGACATCTTTCTTTTTATTTAGGTTGTCATTAATTTCTTTCAGCAATATTTTGTAGTTTTCTGTTTACAAGTCCTTGACATTCTTGGTTAAATTTATTCCTTGATACTTTTTTATTCTTTTAGTTGCTACTATAAATGGAAATGTTTTTATTTCCCTTTCGGATTGTTTGATGCTTGTATATATAAACACCACTGATTTTTGAGTATTGATCTTGTACCCCCCCCACACACTTTGCTGAATTCATTTATTATCTCTAGTAGCTGTCTTATAGATTCTTCAGGATTTTCTACATATTGAACCATTTTGTTCACTAATAGGGAAAGTTTTACTTCTTCCTTTCCAATTTAGATTCATTTTATTTGGTTTTCTTGCCTCACTGGGCCAGCTAGCACTTCTAGGACAGTGTTGAACAGCAGCGGTGAAAGTGGGCATCCTTGCATTGTTCCTGATCTTATAGGGAAAGCTTTCAATCTTTCACTATTGAGTATGGTATTAGCTGTGGTTTTTCACATTTGTCCTTGTCTCAGTTTCCAAGCTGCTAAGACAAGTACCGCACAATAAGTTGACCTAAGAACAGGAATTTACTGGCTCATGGTTTCAGAGGCAGAAGGCTTGCTTCCTCCCAGGATCAGGAGCACTATGGGTGGCCAGAAATCCTTGGGTTCCTCAGCCTTCCCAACACATGGTAATCTATATTAGTCAGGGTTCTTCAGGGAAACAGAAGCAACAGGATATATATGTCAATATTATGAGATTTATTATGAGAATTGGCTCATATGACTATAGGGATAGGGAAGTCTGAATTCCATAGGGCAAGCCTAAGCGGGGAACTCCAATGAAGGTTTGTGATGAATTCCCCAGGAGAAGCTGGCTGGCCAAAATAGAGATGGAAATTCTTCCTTCTGACTGCTGAAATCATCGGTTTTCCTTTTAAGGCCTTCAGCTGATTAGATGAGACTTCTCTCATTGCTGAAGGCATTCTCCTTTGTTGACTGTAGATGTAATCAGCCAAAGATGCAATCAACTTACTGATGAATTAAATCCATGAAATATCCTCACGTTAACAATCAGGCCAGTGTTTGTTTGACCCAACAATTAGATACCAAAACCTACCCAAGTTGACACATGAACTTAACCGTCATAGCAATGTTCTCTCCTTTCTCTGGATTCTGTTGACTTCCAGCTTCTTTAGCTCTGGGTGGCCTCTAGTGATAGGGTTAAGCTGCACCCTCATTCAGATGGCCACACCTTAACTAAAAATAACATCTTCAAAAGATACTACTTACAAGGAGTTCACATCCATGGGAATGATTTAAGATTCAGAACATGTTTTTTTCCTGGGATACCTAATTAAATCATTTTGTTGAGGACGTTTCCTTCTATTGCCAGTTTTCCAAATATTTTTATCCAGAATAGGTGCTGGATTTTTCAAATGCCATTTCTATATCAATTGAGGTGATCATGTTTTATTATTATTATTATTACTCTTGATTCTATTATTATATGGCCTACAACATTCATTGATGTACTTACGTTGAACTGCCCGGGTAGTCCTGGGATAAATCCCATTTGGCCATGATGTATAATCCTTCTAATGTGCTTTTGGATTCAGTTTACTAGGATTGTGCTGAGGATTTCTACATCTATATTCAAAAAGGATATTGGTCTGTAATTTTCTTCCCTTGTGATATCTTTATCTAGCTTTGTTTTTCGGGTGATACTGGCTTCATAGGATGAATTGAGTGTTCTCTCTTCAAATTTTTTGAAGTCTTTGAGAAGGATCGGGGTTAATTCTTCTTTGAATGTTGAGTAAAATTCTTCAGTAAATCCATCTGGTCCTGGATTTTTCTTTGTTGGGAAGTTACAATTGTTTTTTAAAGAGCATGAAATATTTAGGTGCAAATCTGACAAAACATGTGGAGGGCTTAAACAGCAAAAACTACAAAATGCTGATGAAAGAAATCAAAGATCTAAATACATGGAGAGACATCATGTCCACGTATTCAAAGATTCAACATAGAAAAGGTGTCAACTGTCTTCAAAATGATACACAAGTTAGGCACAATTCCTATCAAAATACCAATAAGATTTTTTTGTAGAGAGAGACAAGATTATTCTAACAAATATATGCGACATCAAAGGAACTAAAATAGCTTAAATGAGGTTTTTATAAAGAAGAAAGTAGGAAGAAAAAGGCTCCCATTTTCTTTCCTATACCTTATTATGTAGCTACAGTCCTCAAGACTGGGTAGTATTTCAAAAGGCAATGAACTAAAATGGAGAACACAGGAAGAGACCCACACAAATATGCCCAACAGATTTTTGACAAAGGTGCAAAAGAAATTCAATACAGGGAAGATAGCCTTTCCACAAATGGCAAATGGTGCTGGAACCAGAAGACATTCCTAAGAGGGGAGGGGAGAGGTGGGGAGGGGAAAAAAAGAAAATAAAAGGCTTTAACCTAGGACCTTATAAAAAATTAACTCAAAGTACATCATGGACTTAAATACATAAAATGTAAAACTACAAAACTTTTAGAAAATGGTGTAGGGGAAAATAATTCAGAATCTAGGACTAATGAAAGAGTACTTAGATTTGATATCAAAAGCATAATCCATAAAAGGAAAAATTCATAAATTGGACTTGATCAGAATTCAAAAGCTTTGCTCCTGAAGGACCCAGTTAAGAGGATGAAAAGACCAGCTAAGGACCAGGAGAAAATATCTGTAAAACCATATATCCTGGAAATGGACTTTGGCCCAGTGGTTAGGGCGTCCGTCTACCACATGGGAGGCCGGCGGTTCAAGCCCCGAGCCTCCTTGACCCGTGTGGAGCTGGCCCATGCGCAGTGCTGATGCGCGCAAGGAGTGCCCTGCCACGAAGGGGTGTCCCCCGCGTAGGGGAGCCCCACACGCAAGGAGTGCACTCATAAGGAGAGCGGCCCAGCGCAAAGGAGGGAGCAGCCTGCCCAGGAATGGCGCCGCCCACACTTCCCGTGCTGCTGACAACAGAAGCGGACAAAGAAACAAGACGCAGCAAAAAGACACAGAAAACAGACAACCGGGGGAGGGGAGGGAATTAAATAAATAAAAATAAATCTTTAAAAAAAAACATATATCCAACAAAGGGCCAGTATCTAGAGTATGTAAAAAAAAAAACTCTCAAAAAATCAGCAATTAAAAAAATCCAAATAGAAAATGAGCAAAAGATATCAACGGACATTTCACCTAAGAAAATATACAGAGGGCAAATAAGCACATGAAAAGATGTTCCCTATCAATGAGGAAGATGCAAATTAAAGCCACAATGAGATGTCACTACACACCTAGTACCAAAGCTAAGATAAATAACAGCGGCAAACAAGTGATGCAGAAAATCTGGATAACTCACACACTGCGGGTAGGTTTATAAAATGATACAGCCCCTCTGGAAAACAGTTTGGTGGTTCTTAGAAAACGAAATATGCAACTACAATAGGATCCAGCAATTGCACTCCTAGGGATTTATCCTGAAGAAATGAAAATTTTTGTCCACATTAAAGAAATGTTTACAGCAGTTTTATTCATAATTGCCCCGAACTGGAAGCAACCCCAATCTCCTTCAAAAGGTGAATGGCTGGCCTGTGATACATTCATGCCATGGAATACTACTCAGCAATAAAAAAGAACTAACTCTTGAAACACACAACACCTTGAATTAATTCCCACAGAATTACACTGAGAGAATGAAAGCCAAATCCCAGGAGTCTTCATACTATACAAATCCATTTACGTAATATTATAGAAATGGAGACCCATTAGTGCTTGCTGGGGGATAAAGAGGGGGTGGGGGCAGAAGGAAAGTGGGTGTAGCTATAAGAGAGCCACATGAGTGGTTCTCAGGATGGAACTGCTCTGTATCTTGCCTGCACCAACGTCAATACCCTGGTAGTGACACTATAATTTTACAAGATGCTACCATTGGGGGAAACTGGGTTATGGGTACAAGGAGTGCCTCTGTGTAATTTCTTACAACTTCATGTGAATATACAACTCAGAATTTAAAGTTTAGGGAAGCAGATGTGGCTCAGGCATTTGGGCTTCCACCTACCACATGGGAGGTCCTGGGTTCAGTTCCCAGTGCCTCCTAGAGAAGGCAAGCTGGCGTGACAGGCAGACACAGCAAGCTGACGCAACAAGATGATGCAACAAAGAGACACAAAGAGAGACAATGAGAGACACAACAAACCAGGGAGCTGAGGTGGCTTGAGTGATTGCGTACCCCTCTTCCACATGGGAGGCCCCAGGTTTGGTTCCTGGTGCCTCCTAAAGAGAAGACAAGCAGACACAGAGAGCACACAGCAAATGGACACAGGGAGCAGACAGTGACCTCAAATAATGGGGTGGGGGGAGGAGAATAAAAAAATTTTTTTTTTAATTTAAAGTTCAATTAAATTATACATGGGATTATAAAGGAAACCAGTTATACTGAAATAGTTATCAAAATAAGAAAAAGTTTGTGAACCAGTAAACAGAACAATACAAAAATGGGTAACAAAACAGACGGCATGTGCCTATTTTAATGGGGTGGTCAGGGAAGACCTCCCCAAGAGGTGAGTTTTAATCTGTGCTGTGATCTAAATGACAAGAAGAAGGCCCTTTGCAAAGACCAAGGGGAAAGACATGCCAGGCCGAGGGAAGGGCCCCGACGATGATCCCGAGACGGGAAGACATTCGCACGTTAAGGGCATGAGAGGTCAGTGTGGCTGAACACCGCAGAACAGAGACGGGAGTGGCCAAATCATGGGAGGCTTCGTGGGCCAGAGAAGGGAATTGGGTTTTATTCTGAATGTATCTGGAAGCAACGAAGGCCTGCAAGAATGAATGACATGAAGACTGACACAGAAGAACGACATGATCTGAGTTACACTTTTTAAAAAGCACGCTGGCGGCTGGGAGGAAATGCGTTGCCTCTGGGTAGAGTGAGGTTCTGGAAAGTAGTTAGGGGGCTACTGCAGCCTGGTGGGCAAGACATGATGGTGAACGGGACTGGGATGGACAATGTGAATGAAGTAAAAGTGTATTTTGAAAGCAGGGCTTGCTGGTGAATTGGGGACGAGGGAAAGAACAGCATGAGATATGAGTCTGAGTTTTTGTTTCGTTTAGTTTTACTTGAGCAGCTGAGCAGAGGTGGTGGTGCAGTATACTGGCATAGAGACCACCAGAGGAAAACCAGCGGGGTGGAAGGAATTAAGAATTCAGATTTGGGGAAGCAGACTTGGCCCAGTGGTTAGGACGTCCATCTACCATATGGGAGGTCCGCGGTTCTAACCCCGGGCCTCCTTGACCCGTGTGGAGCTGGCCCATGTGCAGTGCTGATGTGCGCGAGGAGTGCCCTGCCACGCAGGGGTGTAGGGGAGCCCCACACGCAAGGAGTGCGCCCCGTAAGGAGAGCCGCCGAACTCCAAAGAAAGTGCAGCCTGCCCAGGAATGGCACCACACACATGGAGAGCTGACGCAGCCAGATGACGCAACAAAAAGAAACACAGACTCCTGTGCCACTGACAACAACAGAAGCAGACAAAGAAGAAGACACAGCAAATAGACAGAGAGAACAGACAACGGGGGGGGGGGGGGGAAGGGGGGGAGAGAGAGAAAGAAAGAATTCGGATCTGGATCTCTAACTGTGAAATGCCTTTTAAATGTCCAAGGGAAGAGACGATGTAGGCAGTTAGATTTGTGAGCCAAGGCTAGAAATAGAACACAGAGAGTAATCAATGTTTACACTGTATGTAAACCCGTGGGACAGAACAAGCCACCCAGGGAGAGTACGAGGCTAGAAGAGAGGTAGGGCCAGGCACTCTGGGATTAAGAGGCCCAGGAGATGAGAAGGAGGTGTGAAAGGAAACTTGAAGGAGCAGCCCCTGAGGACACAGGAGAGCTGAGCCAAGGTATATAGACTGTGTTTTAAGAAGAGAATGGGTCAGCTGGGTCAACTGCTTCTGAGAGTCCAACAGGTAAATGAGGTTACCCAAGACCAAACAAGCATGGCCTCAGAGCAGTGAAAAAAAAAGTCAGGTGGGCTCTTTCTGCCATCTTTCTGTGCCACCACAATGGTGTGCATGAACGTCCTGGCTGATGCTCTCAAGAGCATCAACAATGCTGAGAAGAGAGGCAAACGCCAGGTTCTTATCAGACCATGCTCCAAAGTCATCGTCAGGTTTCTAACTGTGATGACGAAGCATGGGTACATTGGCGAATTTAAAATCTTTGATGATCACAGAGCTGGGAAAAGTGTTGTGAACCTCACAGGGAGGTTAAACAAGTGTGGAGTGATTAGTCCCAGATTTGATGTGCAACTCAAAGATCTAGAAAAATGGCAGAATAATCTGCTCCCATCCCGTCAGCTTGGTTTCATTGTATTGATGACCTTAGCTGGCATCATGGACCACAAGGAAGCAAGGCGAAAACACACAGGAGGAAAAATCCTGGGATTCTTTTTCGAGGGATGTAAAACATACATGCAAACAAAATGCCTCCATGGACTCTGGTGTTTCTAAAAAAAAGAAAGCCAAGTGGGCTGGGTTGAGAAGAGAACGGGTTCTGAGAAAGTAGAGACAGGGGCAATGACAACTGCCTACAGAAATTTTGCTGGGAAGGATACTAGAAAGCATGCCATTGTGCTGCTAGAATTGATCCAGGAGAGAAGAAAACAGAGTGCAGAAGACTGGAACAAAGTCGCTGAGAAGATGAGAAGAGATGGGGTCTGAAGCAGAGGGACTAGCTGGACACGTGCCACCCATCACTGCACTAGGAGAAATCGGAGGGGCATCTATTTGCCCATTAGCTGCCGGGCCCCTCAGACTTTTGAATGTGTGATCCACAAGGAAGAAACTCTCTGGATGTGGATGACAAGATATGACCTAATATCCAATTCAAGTCATCCAGCCTGAAACAGCAGCAGCCTCTACTACTGATGGATGATTTGAGCAGGCCAAGGACTCGGTGACATCAGTGTTTTAGAAAGAAGCGTCCAAAGCCAGGGTACAAAGCACTGTCATCCCACGGATCAGAAGGAAAGCCAGAAAGACCCCCACCCACGGGGCTCAGGAAGATCACTGGCTGCCAGTTCGGTGGGAAAAAACCACACGTGGGATCGCCGTGGGAAGGCATGTTCACCGAGAACTGGAAGTTTAAAAGGGCAGCAATGCCTCCCTGCTGCCATCCCTTGTGCTTCCCCCAGGTCTTTCCCCCCAAGTCAACACTTCCCCAGGTCCACACTGCAAACTCTAACTACACTACACATTGTGCTGATGCAAAAATCTCCAGAATACATTCACCTATTATTTACCCAATTAAAGTAGTGAGGCCATTTTGTTTATTGACACTTTTATTCTACTGGTAAAACATCCCCCAAATACTCATGATGACCCTAGCTCACTTCTCAAAGATTTCGCGCGTGCACACACACACACACACACACACACACACCTTAATTTGGTGGGGGGGGGGGGGTAGGAAATGGCATTCAATTTTCTAATAGAGCCGAAAACTAATCTGGAACAATAGAGGGAAAAAACTTACCTTCAAATGTATTTTTCAATCAAATTCCAAATAATACCTGAGTTATATTTACTTTGTAGAGAAAAAGTCAGTCCCCGGTGGTAAGAAATGTTTGGCTTACATTGTACCTTCAGATATTAAAAAGATAAAAATCAATTTGGTCTGAACATCTAGCCTGGCACACTGACGCACAGAATTTACCACACGGATTTATGGATTATTTAATCACGCAATCTGCATGGAAAGGAACAAAAATGTTTCGGCTTTACTATGTTTTCGGATGCATCTAAGACCAAAAAGATACATCATCATGGATTTTGCAAAGTGCATTTTTATCTTTCTCTCCAATGAGAAAGTGAAACAGGAGCCAGCATCGCCTCCCTGGAGAATCTGGCCGTGTACAAAGAACATCCCTTCCTCAAGTGTTTATCCGTAGATGGCCAGCTGGCAGCCAGGCACCGCGGGAGTCAGCGTGGGCCCCAGGGGAGGCGGGGGGTCTCCCATCACTTTTCTGGTTGATGCATTAAAAGAGAAAGGGGGGCAGTTACCAAAAAAACCTGCCTTAAGGGCTTCCCGTTCCGACTATGTTGCTGGATCACAAGACAGGTTAAAGGTCACTGCTACAGAAGAGCAAAAAGAAGAGAATTTACGTGCAGCTGGACCCAGAGGGCTGTCCTCACAGGCAGTCGGGGGGGTGGGGAGGAGAAAAAGCTGAAAGGGAAAACTGTTCCCTGGCCTTTTACGGGATTTGGAAAAAAGGCCCTAGAAGGCATGGAAGGCCAGAAAGGAAAAGAATGTGAGTGTCCAGAGATAACCTCTGTCAAAAGTAAGATGACAACAAAATAAGCTTAAGGAATACAAATCAAGGAGTGGTGACACTAATGTAATTATTGCATTAGGACTTCATGGGTCAGGCGCAGCATTTACCAAGAAACCACAAGGCCATCCAGACGCTCTCTGTATTTCTTTCTAATGGCTCAGGCTGCATCCCTATCTGTACAAGAGCCGGTAGCTCTATTAAAACTTCTTGTGGAGAGAAAGTATTTAATTATGAACTCAGGAAATGTGGGTTCTAATCCCAAATGCTGCAGCAACAAATTAACTGTTATTAATGCAACCTCTTTTCTTCTAGTTTGGGTTTATTTCATCCTCTCCTTTCCCCACGTGCTGCCAAAGTGCTGGGTTTACCGGGGATTTTGCTCAGAGACAGGTAAGATCTAGGCAAGAAGAACCAGTGAGCCAGGAGTTTATAAGCCAGTTTACCTTGCCTATGGCTGAGAAAAATCTCAGTTTGCCATGGTCCAGGTTTGCTGGTCTATAAAAGATCTATTGATCACCTTTGTCTTTCTCCGACATAATTTGAGTTCCTTAAGAACTTCAGAACTGGGGCACCTGCGATATAACTCACACACCATACAATTTGCCCATTTCAAGAGCTCAATTCGATGGTTCTTAGCCTATTCACGGAGCAGAGCAGCCGTTATCAGAGCCAATGTTAGAACAGGAACACCCCTTTTACATCCTCTAACTCAGGGGTTCTTAACAGGGGGTGCGTGAGCTTGAATTGAAATCCCAAGAAGCATTATTCGTGTGGGGACGTGCTGGTGCAGGTGTGATATATTGAATAAATAATACACAGTATGTTGTGGGCTTAGTAGGGAGTCCATGGCAAAGGGGTCCGTGAAAGAAGAAAGGTTAAGAAACCCTGGTCCAACTCGTTATACAAAGTGAAGGCCAAGGTCCAGACAAGCTAGCCACATTCCCAAAGTTGCAGGTCCAGCCAGTGGCAGAGCGAGGCCTGGATCCCCCAGAACTCCTGAGCCACTGGCATCACCCAGAACTCCCTTTCCCTGACACTGAGAAAGTTCTACAGGAATTAAAGCCCACTGTTAAAATGTTGTCTGAAAAGAACATCTGGCATTTTTTTATTACTGGGCTCCTTCTTATTCTATTAAACTCTAATTTTCTACCAAATCTATTGCATTACAAGATTGCTTAGAAAGACTTCTAGAACTGATTTAAAAAAAAAAAAAAACATATCTATTGGGCATTTCAACCACAAAATATGGTTTGCAAGCCCAGAGAGAATCTGTGATGCCTTTCATTTCAGATAAAATCACCAACTATTTAAGCTCACGCAAAAAAGGGCTCAATTAGATCCCCTGCTTGTTTTGTTCCAAGCAGACTTATCACAGGTAGTTAAACTGCTTCATCACTTGCATAGCATTTCTCCAGCGCCAGTAACTTCCTAGGATTTCAACCATTCCCTCTGATGAGAGGTCAGAAACCAAATTAAATCATCTAAGGGCTTACGTCTCAGTTACCCCCTGAAACTTGCTCCTAGAAAATCTGTACCCAACACATTTTTTTCCTAAGAAGGCGGCTAGTTCCCTGCCTGTGCTAAGTAAGGCTGCTGTGTAACAAGCGTGGCCAGCAGTTACCCTGGACTGTCCTGACCACAGTGACAATCAGCCCCCTGGCTGCCCCGGCTGCGACAAGCGTCAGTTATCAGCTCACAGCAGCACTGTTGACTGCTTCCGCCTCCGCTCCCCTCTTTCTGGGTTCGCACCACTCTTCCCTCTGTTGGGTTCTCTTAGTTCTTTCCTCCACGCTCCTGCACCCAAAGAAATCATTTGTTCAATAAATACACAACGATGACGGGGCTGGGTGCTGTCCTACTGTGGGCGCTCCCTGGGGCCCGAATTCAGCCTGCTGTGCACTTCTTGTTTTGATGCAGACTTATCTATTGACATTTCCACCGAGGCTGGGAAAAAACCTGTCACGCCAGCCTTGGCCTCACCCCCTGAGCCCAGGTGAGGCCCCGCACCTGCCCCCAAGCCAGGAACGTCATGTCCCGCAGACCCCTCAAAGTGCCCAGGTCCAGCAGAGCACTTCTTCCCACCCGACCCCCCGCCCAGGCAAGGCTGGCTCATCATGCTGAACGCAGCACCAACTGTCCTTCCAGTGCACCCTGCCAGGAACTGGGCATCACCTAGTTTCCTCGTGGAAGGGGGCAGCAGAGCCCGGGGCTGGGACTACAAGAGAATGCTCTAAGTCCAGCTGCTTTTCAGGCACCAACTTAAAGCAGGAGCAGGTGGGAGCTCATCACAAATTTGAATTCTCAATGAAATCCGCCCACCCGGGCAAAACTGGGCGGGGAGGGGTGGAGCAACAGATCGGGCGCCAGGGATGGGGGAGAGGTCTTAGGACGCAAACGCTGCCAGGGCTGGCGGGGCCTGCACGCTGGAAATACACATTTGTATGTCAACACCTTCCCACCCACCCCCGTTCACTCCACCCACCCTCTTACACACACCAATTCCATGGTCGCCTCTTTTCCCCTTGCCCCTGCTCAGAACGCCCTTTCTCCTTTACTCTTCCCCCCCCCCCACCACCACCACCACAATTCCTCCTCACACTTAATCCTCAAATGACTCCTCCTCCGGGAAGCTTTCCCTGACGGCCCACTGTGTCATGTGCCATCCTCTGTGCGCGGAGACGAGTCTCGCTGTGCACGCCCCGTGTACGTGCCTGTGCCCGCGGCTCCCCATCACACAGCCCTTGGAGAGCAGATGCCTGGTGCCAAGCCTCGGGCGCAATCTAATGGGGTCGATTTCGAGGGGCGCGCGGGGCAACGCGGCGGGGAGGGGGTCGCCAGGCACACAGCTCCCCCCCCCCCCCCCGCCCCGGAACCGCCGGTGCCTGCGCGCCAGCCCAAAGGCGGCGAAATTGCCCCTGGGGCGCTCGTGGCCCCAGCCGAAGGCGGGAGGCTCGAGGGAGGGCCTGCCCGGCCCGCGGCGCCCCTCCAAGCGCGGGTCGGGGAAAGGCCCCTCGGCGCCTCGGGACGCCCCCGCTCTCCAGCGCCCGGGACCCCGCGGCGCCACCACTGCGCCCTGCTCGCAGGGTTCCAGCGGCCGGGCACGAGCCAGGGGCTGCGAAGGGGAGGGCAGGCGGCCGCCCCGCAGCCCACCCCGCGTCCTCCTGGGCGGGAAGAAACCGAGCCGAGAGCGAGGGCCCGCGGGGAGCCCGAGCCCCGGCGCCCGGAAACCTCGGGGCCCCCCGCCGCGCGCCCCCGGGCCGCCCCCTACCTGGCTGGCTTTGTGGAACTGCTTCTTGAGCCCAGCCATCGACATCGCGGCTGCGGGCGCCCGGGGCTCGGGGGGAGGCCGGGCCGGGCCACGCGGCCGCCACGCGCTGGGAGGGCGGGAGCCCGGGCGGTCCCCCGCGGCTGGGCTCCGCCGGGCCGCCTCCCACGGCCACGGCCACGGCCGCTGTCAGCCGCGCTCCCGCGCGCACGCAGATGGCAACACCGAGTTCCACAGCCCTCGCGCAGCCCATTGGCCAAGCCGCGGCGGTATGCAAATGAGGCCGCCGGGCCGCCCACGCTTCATTGTTGCGTGGAGACCGCGCGCGCGGGCTGCGCCTGGAAGCGGGGCCTGGGGGCTGGGCGCCCTGCGGGGCTGGAGGAGCGGAGCCGCCTCAGCCGGCCTGCTGCGCGCGGGGCACGTGCATCTGACCGCGACTGTCAGGTGCGCGGCCAGAGGGGGTGGCCCCGGGGACGCGGCACGTCACCTGCTTTGGCACCCAGGAACTGCTCACCCCCTGCAGAGCAGGTCGGTGGGTTCACGATTTAAGAAAGGGATGCTCAGAAATAGCCCCCGGAGAGACAGAAGTGCAGCAGGAGAGGGAGGAAGCGGTCTGGGTTTTGACTTCTTTCCCCACGCGCTGCTCGGAGTGCAAAATCTGCCCAAGCACTGTTGTTCCCCTGGGAAGGGGAGAGTGACCCGGTGCCCGCCTCTTTGCAGCGCCGCCCAGGGCACTGCCTTAAGAGCAACTTAAGGCAACTCTCTCCAAGGTGCTGGAAAGAGCCCGTTCAGTACCTGGGGGATTCGCCAAGGCGCTCAGCAACTCCTGCCGGCATGGTCCTTACAGAGTGTCACCTAGCACAGGATCCACAGGTCAAAGTCCCACGCCCAAGGGCCAGCCAGGGACCCGGAGCGCCCCGTTGACCCGCGTGTCGGAGCTGCCCCCCAACAGGTCAGCGCCTGCGCTGAACCTGACCTGCCAAGACCTAGAACTCTTGGGAACTCTTAACACTGAAAGCCACGAACACCTGCCTCCTCCAGTCCCCACCCAAAAGAAAGAAGTTTCTCTCGTCCTCGCCAGGCCCATCTGGGGTGACCAGAGACCCCGTTTCCCTGGGTCGATTCTGGTTAAACCTCCGGGCTGGCGTCCACTCCAGCGCAGCCTTTCCGCTGGCCATCGGCTCCCAGCTCCCAGCCCTGTCTTGAGTCCTAAGCCCCGACCCCCTCACAGGGAGGATTCGGCTGGGAACGACACCTCCCTGTCCCTCGGCTGCGCTCGGAAGAGGTGGACGCGTTTTGCGTGAACTTAGTGCAGGAGGTGAAGGCAGCCGGTCCTCGGTCTAATGGGATAACCTGGGCACGTGCTGTGGTTTGACAGCCTGCGGTGTGACTGGCACCACCTGCTGGTGGGTAACTAAAAGGTGAGGGCGGGGACAGCTGGGTCAGCGACAACGGGCTCCCCCGCAAGGTAACTGCGGCACTAAGGCAGAGCGTGAGCTGGGCTTAGGATTGCGCCAGGGCTGCATGGGAGGATGTGCTCATCTGCCTTCTTTCTCCATATCCAACAGTGGTTTAAATGGCAGAGATTGGAGGCATTTGTCCCCAACCCTTTAAATCTCTTTGGCCTTTGGGGGCGGGAGTGATTTTTGGAATAACTTTGTTGCATTTCTTCCATGGCCGCTAGTACATTCAAGTTTCTTCCACTGATTTTGGTAAGTTGGATCTCCTTAATTTAATTAAGTGTAGAGTTGTAGATCACATTCTCACCATTTCTCAGAATCTTTTGTATATGTTTTTTTTCCTTTGCAAAAGTATTTGTTTTTTCCAGTGATAAGAATCAATGTTACTGGGTCTTTTCAGGAAGCCTTGAGTTTATTCATCATTGCTATAGATTTGTTCTCTTGTGGATTTATTGCTGACTTGATTCTTATACTTTCCTTCCTTCTGTTTTGTGCAGAGGACCGGTCAGGGTTTGAGGTTTTTGACAACAGAATCTGTCCCTGATGGGTGTATGTTGAAAAAAAAAAAAAAAAGGCATTCTGGCAGTCCAGAGGTCATGGAGGTGGGTAGGGCACAGGTGAGCAGGAAGCAAGCTTCAGGAACCCGAGGCAGCAGGTCTGCAGCCACGGAGCACCCACAGGCAGCCTGGCTGGAGGGGCTGGCTGCGCCGGGAACCGAAGCGCAGCTGCTCCTGAGAGCCACAGTTCTGGGAGGAGCATCTGACTGGCCGCGTCTAGGGGCTGTGCCCAAGCGCTGCAAGCCTGAGATTCACACCACGGTGGATTTCCCTAGTACAGGAAGACGCTCAGATGCTAGGCAGCCAAAAATATTTATCTAAAAAAGCAACAGCAACGACAACAAATGCCCACTGTATTTGAGTTTATTTGGGTCCCTTGAATTGAATATGTGGTTTGTTTATTTTCATTCCTTCTCGTTTTTCAGTCAGTACATATAAAGCTATGGCTTTTCCTTCTGAGTATGACTGGTTTCACACCTTGTTTTCGTAGGCAATATTGTTCTCTTTTTTTCCCTAAATAAACGAATGTAGCAGTTTGATATGGTTCGTGAATTCCAAAAACAGATACTGGATTATGTTTTTAAACTGGTCTGTACCTGGGCATGATTAAATTATGACTAGGGCTTTGATTGGGCCACGTCGGTAGGGTGTTGGGTCCTTCCCCCTTGGTGAGTGGGGACTCACAGATAAAAGACATGGCGAAGGACAGAGTTGGAGTTTTTGATGCTGGAGCTTTGAACTGGAGCTCGGGAAGTGAACACATAGGAGAAGAACACAGAGGAATAGAGATGGCTCCTTAGACATGACAGAAGCCCTGGGCATAGAGAGCCGTTCACCTAATAGTCTACAGTTGACCTTGTGGATTTAACAAAGCAGCTGAGTCCAGAGAGAGGCAAGCTCCAGGAAGAGAGGAACCCAAGAAGCCTGAACCCTGGCAGACATCAGCAGCCATCTTGCTCCAACACGTGGCAATAGACCTTGGTGAGGGAGGTAACCTGTGCTGGATGGCCTGGTAACTGTAAGCTCCTACCCCAAATAAATACCCTTTATAAAAGCCAACAGATTTCTGGTATTTTGCATCAGCACCCCTTAGGCTGACTAATACAACAGGTAATTGCAGTTTTGATTTCCTCTTCGACCCAAATGTTACTACGGCAACAAAAAAGTGTTTTCTAGGTGGTTTGATGTCTTTTATTGACGATACATTAATTTTCAGATGTAGTACTAGTGTCAAATAAAGTGTCTTGAAGTTTTGCTACATAGCCTATTAATACGTTAAATTTTATAAATGTCCCATTGAGATTTGAAAGAATGTGCATCCTCAGTTTCTAGGATGCTTTTTTTTTTTTTTAATTCATCTGTAGCAGGAGCCATGCATTCTACTGAAGTTCCTGGCACAGAGATTTCCAACTCACGCTGGTTGGTGCCACCTTGGCCAGTTCAGTACCTCCCCTACATCTCACCATCACCCCGCCAGGCACCCAAGGGCTGACAGCTCCTGCCTCTCCACTTAGGTGAGAAGCCTACACGTGCCTTGTGCTGTTTGACGGGGAGTTGACCCCACGGCATGAAACCGAGGGAGCCCGGGAAGAATCCTGAGGCACACCCAAGCCTTACTGCAAACTTTGGGCATTTGTTGGTCTTCACAGGTTAGTGACAAGAGGACCGCTTGGCCGTCCCTAGCACTCTGGACAGCTGGCCCTGTCCCCGCAGAGGCTTGCGTGTTCTCAGTCCCCTGTGCTCCTTTCGTCGTGGTGCTTGGCTCTCACCTCCCCGTTCCCGCCCCTGGAGCAGAGTCTTAAGCGCGTGTGCACTGACATCCCTCCACCGTGTGCTTGGGCCAGTTTTTCTAATCGAGTGAGTATCTGCAGTCCCGGTCTGTGGTTCTGCAACGAGGGAGCAATCCACCTGCGTGAGCGGATGGGAGCAGGAAGCACAGTAATGAATGTTCCAACGTATTATCCCACCATATAGCTCTTAATAAGGCTTTTGGATTTATCATTCAAATGCTCTGTTTCCTGATTTTTTTTCTACTTCGCCTAGCAAACACCAAGAAAGCATTTGACAGTGTCTAGCTGACACCGTGATTGTGTCTCTGGTACCTGATGTTGGGAGCTTAGCTATACACTTTCCAACATTACGTTGTTCGGTCTATAGGTGTTGATGGCTCTCACATTTTCCTTGTGGACTGGACCTTTTATCTAGAGAAAGTAAGATATTTTGTTCTATTTATGACTTTTGGCCTTCTATGTTACTTTATCACATGCCAATACTTAACATCCCTACTTTTGTTCGCATTTACTTCATGTGTCTTAATTGGTCATTTATTCTTTTTACGCCTCCCTTTTTTTTTTTAAGACGTGCGCTCTTAAAAACAGAATAACATTTAATTTTGTTTGTGAGCCAAAATGTGTCTTTGCCTTTTCCTAGAGAGATTTAAAGCATTCACATTTACAATGAAAAGAACATACTTGGTCTTTGTTTTGTCATTTTATTACATGCGATCTGTTTTCTTATAAAAGTTCCTTCTTTCATCACTATTATCTGTTTGTTACTCACGTTTTCTCTGAGTTTCGGGCCCTTTTTCTTTTGGAAATTAGACACTTTATTTTTATTCACCCAGTGCTTGCCATTAGCCCGTAGAATAGCTGAATTTATGTTCTCTATCAACATCAATAAAACCCTGCCTGGAAGCCAGGACAGGAGCATAATGAGCTGAGGGGAGGGCACACGGCCTGGGGCGGCCCAATCTCTTCTTCTCAGCCCACCTGGTGCTCTGGCCCCAGCCCTCTGAGAGGCCCCCTGCAGAGACCAGGTGGGCCCACATTCCTTTCTCTGCAACAGCAAACGAGCCAGTTCAAGTGCATCCTGGGGTGCATGATGTCGCTCTAAGGCAGGGAGGAAAAGATGAAGTTAAGACAATTTAATTGTAAATTTTGAGATAAAAGAGTAACAAAATTGTCTTCAATTCAGTAGAAACATTTTTGTAAGTATATATTTTCGATTCTAAAATACAAAGAAAATATTGAAAAGTAAAAGGAATCAAAAATTACCTTTGGAATCACCATCCAACCAACCATTCTTAATATTTTGTATATTTTACTTTCACAGTCTTTCTTTTCTCTATGCAAAACTTAGATATGGCAATGCCACAACTATGCATATTCCTTCATTTTCTGCTTTGTTCTCTCAATGACATTTTCCTATTAGTTCACAGTTAAAGATTTTTCCCTAAATTTTTCGTGATTTAAATAACACTGCATTAAACATCTTTTTCTATAGTAGGGTTTTTTCCCATGTATTTATGAATAGTTCCTTAGGATGGATTCCCAGGTGTAAAATTAGTGCATCAAAGGATTTGAACAATTCTAAGTGCAAATTGATGTACATGTGACATGGTTATAGTCACTCCCACGATACATGGCCATTAGAGAAGAAACTATAGAAAAAAGTGAAAGGGGGGCAAAGAATCATGGATTTGTGTCTTCCATTTGCCGTAAACTCCATGTCATTTAAAAAACCCGTCATATGACCTGACACAAGTTCCAGAATGCAGGTCTTGGCATTCCTTGGAGAGCTGATCTAAATACTGACGACTTCCATCTACCCTTAGATAGCAGATTAACCGTGACTACTCCGTTTCCAGCTTTGTCTCTCTTTTTACCCCAGAAAACTCCCACCCAGAGGCCCTTCTCAAGAAGCATCCTGCGCTGCTCGGGCTGCGGCCCCCGGCACAGCATCCGCGCAGTGTGCCAGGTAGATAGCCCAGGTGAGGACGCGCTCTTTCCCTCCGTTTCATAGCAATAGCCTCACATACCTGGCTGCCAGCAGAAAGGTGAGCGCATGTGTGTTATTTTCTTTCCTTGTAACTCCGTAGCCCTTTCAGGTCTCCATGTGTGCACATCTGGGAAAGATGTATGCCCGTCCACGAGGCAACGAAGCAGACATGATGAATCCCAGATGTGGAACATGGCAATTTGCCTTGAACTCGCAAGATCACAACGAGGAACAAATGTATAGATTTTCTCCACTTATTGTTTTACATGAAGCTGATGGAAAAGCAATTGATCGGTTCAAGGAAAGGCCAGAGAAACCTTTTCACTTTAAAACGCAGAGGGGAAAAAGAAAGAGCCGAAGCGTTTTCCTTTATTTAAAAGTGAGGATTGGGTGAAGGGCAGCATCTCAACAGAGAAGGCAAATAGAATTTGCTGGTGAATGAACTCATATCCCATTTACCTGCAGAGTTCTGGATTCTATAAACAGAATCCTGAGTCAGGGCGTAGTCTAGCTAGGCTCTGTCAGTTAGTTACGGAGGTGTCGCTTTACATTTCCATATTTTTACCCTTCCCTTCTGGTAAATAGATGTGCAGACTCGGTGTGGAGATGCAGGAGCTGAGCTGGGGGCTTTCCTAAGCTCCTGCTGCCCCCTGGTGGTTTTGCTGGGAAGTAGCAGAGGTAAACCTGAGCCTTCAGCGCCTGGCCGTGAGCAGGCCATTTACTCACATCTCAAAGCTTTTTAAGAGCACACCAGCGCCTTCAGCTCACGTGACTGGTGCTCTGTGCCAAACAGTGGCTGCAGCTTGAGGACACTGGAGGTCCTGGGCCATGGCTGGGACTCCAGCTGCTATCCTCTCGCGTCTTGAGAAGGGCTGCTCCAGTACCATGGCGTGAGCCAGAGAAGCGGGAGAAGCTCAAAGAGAGCTGCTGTTGGGGCACCAAGGGAGGAATTTCAAGGAAGGGGAAGTGGCCACGAGAGCCGCCCCCTGCCACCCAGGGCTCGTTCTAGCCCCTTTACTGACATTGGAGTCCTGCACCACGCTTTACCTGCTATTTGAGCTCTCTGATTGTGTGCATCATCAGCCACCACCAGAGCCAACAAAAGCTCAAGGGCAGCTCTTTGCAGTCGACCTTTCTGCGATGCCCGAAGGTGCCGTATCTACTGTTGTCAGGACTTAGATGTGAGTGACAGCCATGGAATTGTACTCCCTAGGAGGGCCCAGACAGAAGGACGCAGACATCCAATTTTAAGAAAAGACTCTCTGCCAGGAGACAGTGTCCCTTCCTCCACCCATTCTTCTACGAGCTACAGAAAGGTCAGTCCCCAGGTGGGGTTCCTACTTTCCACTGTCTTCTTGAGCAGCGGTTGTGCTTCCCTTCATGCAAAGGGTTTCGCTGTCTTTATACGTAGCAGGGACCTACTTAGTGTCTTGCTTTTCAGGCATCGCCCACGTGTCCTGTATGTGCCTCTACGCTTACAAGAAAGCAGGCGATGCAGGGTCTGTCCCTGGGTGGGCGGATAGTTTAGTTAATTGCGGCTATGACTCTGGTCAGTAGGGGGCAGCAAGGGACCTAAAAGTGAAAGCAGAGCATCAACAGACGGTCAAACACGTGGCTCCATGGCGCTGGAAAGCAGAGCTTCTCAATCTTTAATGTGCACAGGGATCTCCTGGAGATCTGGTTAAAATAAGATTCTGAAGCAATGGGTCTCAGGGGACCTGGGATTCTGTGTTTCTAAAAGGTCCCAAGTGCTGCTGCTGCAACTGCTGGGCGAGGACCAACGCTTTGAGTAGCGCAAGTGACAAGGCTTGGGCAGTGTCGCAGAGCCCCAGGATGCCGCTTTGTATTTAACACACATTCCCTTTATGAAGAGTGAACAGGCACGGCCAACGGCTCCTGCATTTCTGATGAGCTGGCCGGCGTGCGAGGGGGGTCTTTCCCTACGGTGGTGGCATCGCATTCTCTCCCGGAGGCCCGACACCTTGGCTGGGAAACTTTAGAGGCGAACACTCTGCATTGTCACCTTGGCCCACGTGGGTGCAGGAGCCCAAGCCTGCTTCTGCCCAAAGAGAAGAACAGGCTGTCACCCCTGAAGCTGGGAAAGAGGGGGCAGGCCGGCGTGCACCCCTTCCACGGCCCAGGCCACAGGACGCCCCTAGATGCGCAGGGGAGAGGAAGTCTCAGTGCGCCCTGGGCACGTCGGCCCCGCTACGCACCCTCGTGGGGCGCTGTGAGGTGTGCGTGGCCCCCACTTCAGGCCACAACCAGCTGAGACCTCGTGATGCAGGTCTCCGCAGTCCACGCATGGGCTGGGAAGAGTCGGGATTGAGAAGCTTTGAGTCTCCCTTGCTCTAAGGTACAATGACCATCCGTGCGTACATTCAGTAAAGTGCCCGTTTATTGAGCACCTACTCTGTGCCTGGCCTCATGCTGGGGACTGGGCCAGCAGAGATGAATCTGTTTGTCCTGTAGGAGCTGACACTTGAAAAAGGGGAGCAGGTTTCCTTAGAGTGTCCCTCCCATAAAAGCTTGGGAGAAGCTGGCGTCTGGCGAGGCGCTGAATGTTTACCCCCATCTAGCCCCTTGGGGTGCTTTTTCCTGACCTGGGTAAGGCGGAATGCTCTGTTGGTGTTACATAGTAGTATATTTGGTGGCAGAATTACTTTGTACCCTAATATGACCCTTCTTTCATTGCAGTTCGTTGTTGCTTTTGTTCTCTCCAGACTCTGAGCTGGAAAAAAAGGGATAGTAAGCACTTGTTGAATCGGTGACCACCGTCCCTCCCTGTGACTTCGGGCTCCAGACTGTCCCTCCCATGCACACATCCTCTGCCCACGCACTCTGGGAGCCGCACAGCCCACGCAGCTCACGCAACGGCGTCTGCCAGACCTATTGGCAGGAGGCTCTCTACGCCCAGCCTCCCCATGCACCGAGCGCAAGCCTTGATCAAGCTCGTCCCGCACACACACACGGATGCACACTGACAGGTACAGAGCGTGACACCATGTCAGTCCACAAAATCTGAGAAGCAAATGCATGATTTAAGATCTTCTCCGTAGGTTCTGAGAGCAGGGGGTGGGCTTTAAAGTTCATTGACTTGTAAGCAAACTTGACCAAAGCTATTAGAAATCGGGATCCTGGTCCCTCGGCAGGTGCCGTATGACTGGTAAGGAGTCACCGTGGGACCTCTGGGCGCTGGAATATTCCACGTCCCAATCTGGCCACCGGTTACACGAAAGGGTTTAAGTTAGGAAAATTCGTCAAATATCCTTATGGCGTGTGCACTTTCACACATGTAAAAAAAATTTTCAAAGCTCATAGCTTTCAACAATTTTGATTACATAGAGCAGCAATCCTAAAAACAAGAGCTAAGTTATAGTGCTTAAACCAATGCACAAATGCCCCACGTTTTCTCCTTTGCTGGTCTGTTACTTCTGTTTTAAAACAAATCACCAAATACATAATCCTGGCCACCCCCATGCAATACGCTGAAGTCTGAAAACTTCAAAAACAGCCCGTCACCTCTGTTCTGCATTCTGCGCCCCCGCCCCCCCCCCCCGACACCGGCACTTGTCGGATGACCTCACCTGGTTTTTAGATGGAAAATCAGGTCCATCTGGCGAGGGCTCCCACCAACCCCCACATCTCCACATGAGCACGATCCTGGGAACCCCGTTTCCCTCCCACACTTCTCTCTGATTATGAGGAAGAGGAGCCCTTCCCTCCTCTTCTCCCCTTGGCAGTTAAATTCCAGACGCGTCCCCAGGAGGGGGCACCTCCACCCCCAGGCAGAACTGCCCCAACTCATTTCCAAGGTCTTCAGTTCCAGGGAAAGAGCTTTTGAGCCTCTTCCTATCTCCTGGAAGATATTCTCCCCCGAGATGTGTGAATTCACAATCTTGGCCCATTGAATTTTGCCTTATACTTACTTGTTTTCCAAACATATACGGAGTTCAATTTTAAGTAGTTTTGCAAGTCTAGATGTTCAGGCGCTTGCAGATAATTTAATTGGAATAGACGGAAACACTTGAGTTTTTAGGAATACCTAGAACGTTCTTAACGCTATAAACCATGTGCTACAACTGTGCGCGGAGATGCTGGCTTCCAGGCCTTGTCTTTCTCTCCTCCACAAGACTCAAATAAAATGGCCACCTGGGAAGCACCAGGGGACACCCGATTTGGGTCCCAGTCTGCTGGAGTGTCCTGGAGAAGCCTAATTTGCCTAAAAGCCAAAGCATCAATTTTCCCTTAATGACACATTTTCCTATAATTCATAATTGTATGATCTGTTCTAATCTGCATATGATAAAGCAGCCTTTGCTCTCAGGTCTGTCCCCAGCCCCTCCATCACCTTTGTAAATTAGGAAAAGGTGTCCCCTCTTGTAGGACGCAGCCCTATGGCACCTAATCTGAGGAGCAGAGTGTGAGCTTGCTTCGTTGCCTGGGTATCTTATCCAAGTCACAACCTGCTTTGGTGACATTTTAGGTAACTTGTGGTTTCTTTCTGCTTCCTCTGCTTTTGTTCATGTCAATAACTAATTTAGCCAATCCTTCTAAGGATACTTCTACCTTATGTTCATGTTTCTATTATGTACCTTAAAAATTCCCAGAATTTATATCCAAGGTATCAGATTTATCTCTTTGAAGTATCTCAAATCTACTTTACTGTACTTGAAAAATGGATTTTACAGAACTTCGTACACCAGAGGGATTTATTAAGCAAATTATAGCATACAGGTGGTTTATGCTGAATTAGCAAGGCCTGCCCAGATGGAAAGAATGGAAAGAGACAATGCTGTAACAAAAGTATATTTGGCTCCATTGTACTGCTTTTGAAGACATAAAAATAAATCACTAAAAAAAGTAGGGACCACAAAATACTCATTGATCCACCCAACGTTATTTGCTTGAATTTAAAAATATGTATTTTTGTGACAGGGCAAGTTCTCTCCATTCTCTTCCTGGAGGCTGAGCCTTCCAAGGCTAAGATAATTGAAAGGGATGCCCGTAATATAATCCGAGTCTGAGAAAAAGGCAGACACTCTTCAGAATAATAAAGTACAGGAGCTATGCCAACAGCACAAGATAGCTGGTCTATCTTAGATAGTCCACCTGGAGACCAGATGACCATAATGGCCCTTTTCCATTCCACCTGCAGGATCTGAAGCTCCACTCACGCTGTCTCCAGCAGTGAGTCTGGGCAAAATGGAGAAATCCACTCTAGAGGCTAAATCCACAGAATGAAAACACACACCCATGGCCATGGCCAAAAGGGGCCATTTCAAAAGAAAGAAAGAAAGATAAAAAGGGAAAGGGGGAGGGGAAGGGGGAGGGGGAGGGGGGAAGTAAAAAGACCAAAGGTGATTCTGGGAGAAATTGCTTTTGCTTATGCACTGAGCAGTGTTATTACAAAATGAGGATGAGCATGGAAGACATACCAAGAAGACAAATAAAAATGTCCATGTAGAGTGCCCCCAAAACTCTAGGAAATAGACCTAGTGCTCACAGATGTGACATGGGGATGAATTGTGTAGATTAATTCTCCACCACTCCTTTTTACCTGTGATGGCTTGAAGTTGATTATGTGTCCCCGAGAAAATCATGTTCTTAAAGCTAATCCATTCCTGTGGCTCTAAACTTATTAAAAGCAGGAACTTTTGATGGGGTGATTCGGTTAAAGCATGCCCCAGGGTTGGTCTTAATCCTCTTGCTGGATTTCTTCATAAAAGGTATAAATATGGAGAGAAGAGAGAGAGCCACAGAAGCAGGAAGTGAAGGCAAGGAAGCCCGGAGGAGAAGGGAGAGCCCAGCAGATGCCATCATGTGCTTCACCGTGTGACCGCGGAGTCGGCATCACCAGCAGCCCGTCTTCAGGGAGAAAGCATTGCCTGGTGATACCTTGATTTGGACATTTTTGTCAGCCTGGAAACCATAAGCTTCAAATTCCCATTGTTAGAAGCTAACCCATTTTATGGTATCTGCTTGAGCAGCTTTTAACAGATTAAAACATTACCCAAAACAGATTTTATTGCATCACCTAAACATGAAGTTCACTGAAGAGGTTCTACCTAAACAAGGCAGACATAACACATGTGTTTATCTCCACTTCTCAAAACCACATAAAAGAACACTAAAGGAATAAGAAAGCTCTAACTCTCGAGGACAAGGAAAATAGAAGAAGAGATGATAGGTTAGAGATGTCACCAAATTTTGGAGAAATAGAAAGCAGTTGAATGAATGGTGTTGACTTAGCCGAGCTGTGAAAGCAGAAACCTGCCTGCGGAAGAGAAGCTGGTGAGAAGCAAATGGATTCCCAGTGCAGAAGCCTGGGAAGTTTCAGGAATTGGAGGCAAAGTTACCTCCAAAAGGACCTGAAAGCAGGACAAGTTTCAAACCTGAATAAAGAGCAGTTGTGCCTCCAGATTCCTACCCCAAGTGCACAGTGAGAGAGTGACCTTCCCCCTCTTTGCAGAAGACAGGAGGCTCTTAGTCTCCAGAGAAACTCTGAATTAGACACACCAGGCATGCCTGAAAGTGGAGAAGTGGAAATCTGCTTCCTGCCCAGTGAGGCCCTCCTTGCCTCCACCTCCTCCCTTCTGGAGAACGCTGGCTTCCAAAGGGGTGTCTATAAGGGAAAGACATGAAATTGATAAATACTTGGTGTGTCTGGCATGCTTCAAGAAGAGGTCTTTGAGAAATTTTGGGGCTTAATCAGTGATAAAGACATAGAAAACTAAGTAACTAAGAAATAAAGTGATTATTTACAATAGTATAATAAGGGAAATGTAATCATAATATATTTCGTGATCCAGCTGTGAACAATATTTGGATAATCGTAATAATGGCTATACAAAACATTAATGTGGAAAATCTGTTATAGCTAAATTGAGAGGATGGGGAAAGGGGAAGTATGGTAGTTTAGGAAATATTTTCATCTTCCCTAAGAGGAAGTCACGTGGTGATTTCTAAAATTTTAAAAATCATAAATAGTATAAGCATGTTATCCACATTTAGAATTTTAAAAAACAAAGTATTTTAATTGAAATATCAAAATTTTAAAATAGGAGAAAAGCTGAAATAGCTTAAAGCATTTCTTTTGAGGCGTGGACATGGGGAGTAGAAATTGGAGTTCAGGTAGGCTGGGGTTGGAGACTGCTTACTTTCCTTATAAGCCATGTAGTATTATCTGACTTTTCAAATGAGGCACACGTATTGCTGTAGTAAGAATTTAGTTACATTTTTAAAAGGAATTTTGTGGACGTCTAAACACACATACCCAATCATGAGCAGATACGTGGATTTCTTCAAGGTTTAAGAAGATTCAAAGCTACCACAGCATGGAATCAGCGTAGCAGCTGACCAGTAAGACTGATTTGGTTTGTTGTCTCCTCCGTCCTTCCTTCCAACCTAAAGAGCATAGTTGTCTGGGATTATGGGACTATAGTGGGTGCCCATTTGAATTCCATAAAACTAAGCCATGGGATACCCTGCCTTGGCAGCTAAAAAGAATGGTTCTCAGGGGTAAAGTAGCCTGAACTTGAGTGGTAATGTTGCTCAGGGGGAAAGAGATTAGGCTGTAGAGAGGCAGCAGTGATATTGGTGCTAGAGCTACTGGAAGAGTACTGCACTTGGGAATGAATGTGTAACACATGGCTGTGATTACACCTTATTTTGCAACACAAAAGGCCCACACCATGGACATTCCCATGCAGTGCCTCTCAGAAGAGATGCCAGGGGATGTGCCTGAAAAAAACTAGTAGGTATAAACACATTGTGTGGTGCAACTTTTTTTAAGTTGAGTCACTTCTAGAGGGATGGCAAATGCATGGACAAAATGGTGGAGCTGGTCTTCCACATTTGCTGGTGTAGTAAATACATGAACTTCTGGGTGCTTAATTATGCTTTCTTGGTACATTTTTCATCCTTTATTTTTCATGCATCTATGTTTTCATATGAAAACTGGGTTTCTTATAGATAGCATATAATTGGGTCTTTTTTCTAATCCTGTCTGACCAGCTCTGACTTTTGACTGGAGTGCTTAAGCCATTTACATTTAACGCAATCATTTCTATGGTTGGGCTTAAATCAAACATCTTGATATTTGTTTCTGTTTCTCCCATCTGTCCTTCATTCTTTTTTTTCTTTTTTCATATCCTCTTTTGTGTTAAATAAACGTTTTTTTAGTATTCCATTTTATTTCCACTATTTTATTAGCTATAGCTCTTTGTAGTTTTTGTTTTGCTTTGTTTTGTAGTTGCTCTTGGACTTAAAATATTCAATTCTAACATGACAGTCTATTTACAAATAATATACTTCACATATGATAGGTGAAACTTACAAGAGTGTACTTCTATTTTGTGTTATCATACATTTTACCTCTATATGTTGTAAACCCTGTAATACATTGTTGTTGCATTTGCTTTAAATAGTCAATTATGTTTAAAGTGAAATTTTAAATGCAAGAAAAATTATTTTTATATTTACCCATATGTTTACAATTCTGATGCTTTTCATTCCTTCCTTTGTGTAAATCCCAGTTTACATTTGGTATCATTTTCCTTTAACATTTTGTGTAAAGCAGGTCTAATGGCAATGAATTACCTCAGCTTTTCAGTTTGAGAAAAGTTTATTCCACATTCATTTTAGAAAGATTCTCAGTAAGTACAGAATTCTAGGTTTTCTTCTTTTGGTACTTTAAAGATGCTAGTCCATTGCATCTGAGGTGCATATTTTCTGACAAATAGTATGTAGTTCTTATCTTTGTTCCTTTGTATGTAATGTTCCTTTAATTTCCAGCTGCTTTTTGGGTTTTTCTCTTTATCCTTTGTTTTCAGCTACTTGATTTTGAAGTGATTCACTGTGGTTTACTTTGTCTTTCCAGGGATATGCTGATTTTCTTGGACCAGTGTGTTTATATTTTTTTAAAATAAATTTGGAAAACTTTTGGCCATTATACCGTCACATATATTTTATTGCCCTCCACTTTCTAGAATTCCAAACACAACTTTCACAGGCTACTTTTCAAAACAGTGCTGTCTGCCTTCTAATTTAAGGTTATTTTCTGCTTAGAAGCTTTTATTAAGCTATCTGCACATTATTTCTCAATATTATGATGAGTTTTCCTTTTCTCTTTTTTTTTCCCAAAATGTTTAATGGATATTTTAATGAGAAGCCAGGAGAAACTGCACTGGACCTGCTGGGCAGACAATAATTCTGAACAAAAAGTTACCGCCTTGCATTTCTGATCATTTTTTAAATGGGTGTGTTTTGCCAAACTATTATTTAATACCTAGGGTTTCATGATTTACCTCTTCATTGCAACTGTACTATTTATTCATATAAAATTATACTTTTTGTGTTTAATTCTACTTTACCTGACATGCACATCTCAAATCCTCTTTTAAATGCCTGACAGATCTTTTCCCATCCTTTTATTAATTTTTTCATGTCATACCATCGCATAAGTTGTCTCTTGTCAGCAGCACAACATTGGATTTTATATATTGAACCAATATTTTGATAAAGTATAACATTTAGTTTTACATTTAAATTTATTATTACAACTGACATATTTGGTATTAATTTTTATCTTCCTGTGCTATGCTTTTGGTTTGTTAAGCTTCCTCATTTATTCCTGAAATACTCATTTCCCTCAAGCTCCATGTTTTTCCTTCTACTTCTATGGTTTTTCTACCTCAGTCTCTTTCACAGGCTCTTCTTCCTTCATCCATTCCTTAAATATTTTAATTTCTCAGGGTTCTTCCCTTAACTATTTTCTCTTCACTCTACATTTTTATTCTTCTGGATCATCACATCTATTCCTAGGGCTTTGATTATTACCTATATATTGATCACTCCTAAATCTATGTCAATTTGTGATCTTAGGCAAATATTAATCTCTTTTAGTCTCCATTTCTTCATCTGTAAATCAGCAGCAATAATACTATATACCTCATAGAGACATTGTGAAGATTAAGAGAATAAATAAAGATATTTAATCTTATGCCTGGCTCTTAGTAAGTACTACGTAGATGTTAACCATGATATTCTTGCTGTTGTTATAGATGTTATTATCATAGCTCTGTGTGAGCTCCTGAGCCATAATTTATATACAAGAGTCTACTATATATCACTAGTTGGATATCCATAAGCATCTCAAACTCAACATATCCATTAATGACATCATCTTCCCTGCTAATTTTGGTTCTATTTCAGCAAATTTCACTGCCTGCTTGCCCAAGCCAGTGAAATCTGGTTTTCACCTTGACTCTTCCAAATAAAGAGGTATGACTACCGTGAGTATGCCCTGGTTTTAGACTTCCATACGTGTGTGTGTGTGTGTACACATGTGCACACACAAATGTGTATGGGTGAGGGATTCAGGTGGTGGAAATGGGATTTGAAAGTTGGGAAGAGGCAGATTCAGGAAATGGGAAATAGTTCAGAGGGAGAGAAGGCTGGAAAGAAGCTTTAGGGGCAGATAGAGGACGATGATAAGATCTTAGTCTAGGGAAGCAGATGTAGCTCAGTGGTTGAGCATGTACAAGTCCTCCGTTCAATCCCCAGTACCTCCTAAAAAAAATTCTTGGTCCATTGTCATGTTGATGCAACTGCACTTAATGTAACCCAATCAGGGTGCGTGTGGGGGTATAGGTTCTTTAGTAGTTACTGGTTAGATAGGGGCTTTGACCATTGGAAAGGGGATTCAGTGAAGTAAAAGGCAGGACTGGGCTTTTAACTGAGAAGATGACAGTCTAGATAACCATCAAAACACTATTGGAGAAAGCGCTTCTGATTAAAATCTTCAAGGCTGGGCCAGCCACGTCTGGGTGATTGTATGGACAGGGTCTGTGGACTGTGATCACACAGTGCTGTGAGCAGATGCCTGGGAAGGAAGGGTACTGGGCCCAGTGGCCTGAGGGCCCAAGGCTGTGATGCCCCAAAGGAGGAGTGGATGGAGAGCCCTGGTTCTACAGCAACTCAGACAAATGTGTAGCATTTCCCAGGTGACTCAGGGCACATGGTGAGAACACCCAGGTTTTAAGAGGGAATAGAAAATCTTACAACCAGATACTAGAACAATCTTTTCAGAGACGGCGCTGTGCTTTCCCCCACACTCTGTCGGTTGTTCTCTTGCGTTAGGAATATCTCACATCCTCATTTTCCCGTTTCCAGTGTTTCCGGTCAACTCCCTAAGAGTTCATCTCTTAGTGCCGTGATTTGGCCAGTGAAGGAGCACAGCAGATTGTTTTCCTTTTGAGGATGCTCACTGTGCACACCCGAACGTGCTGAAAGTGCTGGGGTCACATGTGATCACCCCGCAGATTTGGGCAGAACACCCATTTCCTCCTGGAGTTTTCGGCACTCACGCTCTGCCCCAAATAGCTGTGGCCCCTTGTTTCCCAGGGTAACTTAGAGGAGACTGCTCAGCCTGCACAACCCGGGAACTGGGCTAACCACCACGTGACCCTGGTGCTCTCTGTGTAGCAAAGTCCCCACACAAACACCCCTTCTCAAAGAAGGAAGCGTTCACATAGATTTTATTAGATAAAACCCTTGCCCAGTAGGAAGTCTGCTCCTAATTCTGTCCTTGGCTCAAATCCCTGTACAGTGAACTGGATCCCATGAAATGCTGGACGAGACCGTTCACCTAATTTTCTTCTTGAACGTTTTGTTCTGCCTGCACTGTACACGCTGATAGGTCTGGTTAAACACTCAGCTGGGGAGTGCGGGTGATCAGACCAACCTGGCCAGCTGGGCAAGAGAAAGCCACGCTGCGAGCAACATCCAGAGAGGACACGAGACCGAGACGAGGGGAGGCCAGCTTCAAACAGCTACTCTTTCAGGTCATGGGACACAGAAGTCACCCCGATTCTAACTTCCGCCTCCTGAAGATATTCTGCCCCAGGGAAAGAGTATTCCAGCAGAAGCGGCAGCACATCCAAGGGCTCTGGCACAGGAGAGGGCATAGAACCGCAAGAAGCCCCGCAGTGCCAGAGCAGGGGGGCGCACGGTGCCAAGACAGCCTGGCGCGGTAGCCTCGTCAGTCCTGTTAGAGATCTGGGGCTGCATCCTCAAAACAATGAGGAATCACGGAGATGTTCGAGCAGTAAGCAGGGGAGAAGCCTGGTGGTCCTGGCTGCAGGTGTGGAGGAGCCTCCCATGAAGAACAGACTGGAGAGGCGCCAGCATGGCCCCAGGCCAGGCAGGAGGCGCTGGGGGCTTGAGCCACGGCGGTTCTGGGAGGTAGAAGAAGGGCCTGGATCCAGAAAGGGTCTCAGGGATGCGTGTCCGGATTTGATGACGGATTGGATGAGGAAGAGATTTGTCCGTGATGACCCGCCAGGCCGCCAGGCTGCAAGAGCCTACCTCAACTGCCTCTGCAGGAACTGGCCCATGACCCAAGGGGGGAAGTAGCCCCAAATGCTAGGCTCACATTTCAGGCTCGCCGTGGCCTCTGAGATGCTGGCACTGTTCCTTCTCACTGCCTCTCCAGGTCTCTGGCAGCTTCGAGACTTGATGTTTCATCCAGCTTCTCTCATTGCTGTTTGAGGGAGGCTTGGTCCGGGTTCCCTAGCCCATTACCTGAAGTGGAAGACGTCCTTGACCTCAGTGGGAAGGGCGTGGCTCCGGCCCGCCGCAGAGAGGTCTCCTGAGGAGTCGCAGGCGGGGGCAGGCAAGCAGTACACCTGCTGGGGTGTAGACTAGACCTGCTGGGAAGCCCCCGGGGTGCCTGGAAGACTCCCTAGGAAGACGCTGGGCCGCTGAAAGAACCCACTGGGAAGCCACTCCCTGGGGCACCCCTGAAACTTGTGGGGTTTATACCACTGGGCGTGGCCAAATGCCCCGAAGCAAGAAAAGAGGGATGCCTGCCAGAAGCAGATCAAGAAGGTCCTCTTTTCCTCCAGCGTTCCTCCAGCAGCTTCCTCGGACAAAGCCTGGCATTAAGCCAGCTGGCAACGGAGAAATAGTTCCAGAGTCCAGCTGCAGGATCACGAAGCAGGGCAAAGAAGGGTAGAAGGAGCAGGGAGGCAGGACGTGGTAACTGGTAAGCACCAACATCCAGCTAAATGCCATGATCACAGCAGCGTCATTCATTCCCTCACTCACTCACTCCCCCACAAAATGCTGGCACACATTTTTCCTATCCTTTTTGGCTTCGTACTCTCTGATGTTAACTGCCTCTTCACATGACAATGATTTCATGATATATTTTCTACAGAGAGAGCAGAAAAGTAATTCAGTCTTGAATCATTGATGAAACTGTGTTTCTTAAGTGATGATAGTTTAGAAATAGCTTCAAAGTCCTGTAACTCCCCCACCCCCACTTTTTTCGATGGCTGGGAGTGAGGGCCTGGGGGGGAGGTGGGGGGCAGTGAGGCGTCCCTGGGAATGTGACCCATGTGGAAGAGGGACCCCCCAGGGCCGAGCAGGGGCAGGGTGCCAAGCCTTGGGCGCGCTGGGGCCGCAGCTTCCTCGGCCCTGGAGAACGAGCTGACCCTAAGGAAGGGCTTTGACGCCCCGGTGGCTTGAGCTCCAGAGCTCACAGAATCCACCTCTGTCACTCCAGAGGGGCTTTTGACAGTGTCTGAAATTCTGCATTCCTCTTAAGGAGGAATTTGAGGAACAAGCCAGGCTCGTTGGGCTGAACCTAAACCCCTGCCCAGAAAGGATTTTAGAGGCAACAGCCGTCACAGCGAATGGGGGCCTATTATTTTTTAATGACACAGGTCCGTAAATCCTGAGTCGTATCACGCAGAGATTTTTTATCTTCTTTCAATGACTCTGTCATTTCTTTCAAACAAGACATAACTTTTGAAAGAGGGGCAGCTGTGGTAAGACTCCAATCTTTCTGGCCGCGCTGAGCCCACATCAGAGAAGGATGCCTCTTGGCCAGTCCTGCTCGCATCTGACGATTCCAGACGGCACGCACGAGAGCAGCGAACGACAGTTCAGTCCCGAGTCGCTCTCAGTTATAGGCTCTGCATTCTGGGCCACAACTGCCTTGGACGTTTGACATGTCGTCGACTGTGTCTCGTTCATGCCCTGCCCCGCCCTCACCCCTGCCCAGCCTCCCTCTGTGCTCCTGGAAAGGGAGCAGCACCTGCAGGCCCTGGCACGTTGAAGATGACTTCTTTCAAAGGCTGGTCTTGGTATGGGTGTGGGGACAGGGTGTTGGCTAGGGGACAGCACCTATCAAGCGGGCAGGGAAATACTTTCCTCAGCCATCACTGCCGCTGAGAAACAAGGCCCGGCCTCAGTCGTGTCTGCCCTCCGTACTGTATTCTAGCACTCCAGCCACACCCATCTCCCCAGCTTCCCTGCCAGCTTTTCTTTTTTTATCCCCCACCCACCCCCCCGTGGCTTTTTTTTGCGTGCTGTCTGCTCTCTGTGTCCATTCACTGCGCGTTCTTCTGAGTCCGTATTTACTATTTTATTTTCCCTCCCCCCTTGCAGCTTGCTTGCTGTCTGTTCTCTGTGTTCATTCACTGCGCGTTCTTATGTGTTCTTGCTTGTCTCCCTCCTTCGTTGCATCACCTTGCTGAGTTGGCTCTCCACGCTGCTTGCCGGCCGGGCAGCACTCCGTGGCGTGCAGGCGAGCCTGCCTTCACAAGGAGGCCCCGGGACGTGAACCCAGGGCCTCCTATATGGTAGATGGGAGCTCATCTGATTGAGCCACAGCCACTTCCCTCCCTGCCAGCTTTTTTATACTTACCTCTATCACAAAAGAGAACACAACTCTCACTCAACATTCAGAAACAATAAAAGTAAAGACAGATAAATGCCACTATATAAAATATTTTTTAATTGCATGGCAAAAAAAAAAAATACCGTATGGACAAGGTAGAAAGAAAAATGACAGACTAGGAAAATATTTGCAATCTGCATCACAAGGCAGTGGGTTGCTCTCTCCAATATATCAAGACCCTAAAAATTTCTGCCTACCAACAGTATCCAAAGAGAAATATGCTGAGAGAAGATCCCATTTGCCATAGCTGCTGAGCCCTTGGAGTTTGGGACAGAGGTGGCAGCACCTGTGTGCTCTGCTCCGTTCCTAAGCCCTGATGCAGCTCTGCTCGTGCCGGAGACTCCCAGATGACCCTGGTAGGTCTCTGCCTGGCCTTCTCTCTGCATTTTTCTCCCCATTGGTGGCTTCCTTCACTCAGCCCAGCTTCCCCAGGGCTGGAGTCATGGACAGCAGCAGTTCTCCTGCCCCACATAGTGCGGCATTCCACTGGAGGGAAGGAGCTTGCTCTCCTATCCCAGGGAAGGCCTCTGACTGGTCCAGTTTGGGTCAAATCCCCATGATTGTAGCAATAATTTGAGGCTGGGTGGGACGGGGGTAGGGTGAGCAGCTCAGTTGGAGTCAAGTGCCCAATCACGACCCTATCAGAGGTGCTGCTTGCCATGGACTAGTCTTACTAGTTTAAAGCAAGCCAGAGGGAAGTGGATTTGGCTCAATGGATAGAGTGCCCGCCTACCACATGGGAGGTCCAGGGTTCAAACCCAGGGCCTCCTGACCTGTGTGGTGCGCTGGCCCATGCACAGTGCTGATGCGCGCAAGGAGTGCCGTGAAACGCAGGGGTGTCCCCCACATAGGGGAGCCCCACACACAAGGAGTGTGTCCCATAAGGGGAGCCACCCCACGTGAAAAAAGTGCAGCCTGCCCAGGAGTGGTGCCGTACACACAGAGCTGACACAGAAGGATGATACAACAAAAAGAGACAAAGATTCCAGGTGCTGACAAGAATACAAGTGGACATAGAAGAATACAGTGAATGGACACAGCAGACACCTGGTCGGGGCGGGGGAGGGGGGGGAGTAAATAAAAAGTCAATCTTTAAATAAAAAAAAGCAAGCCAGAGTTCCCACATGAGGGCTTTCCAAAGGTACCATTCTGTGCAGAGCCACCTGCATGCAAAGGTGAGACCAGTGGACTCTTGAAGTCCAGGAAGATACACAGACCCAAAATATCTCCCTCCACCACTGGCCTGCATGTCTCAAATCACGCCCTTGGCATGTTGCTTTTTGGAGCTTCTCTTTCCATGGACCCTCTTTCCAAACACACATTCCTGGTAGTGGTCACACATGGAACTAATTTTCACTCCACTATTAATTTATCTGTTGCTTCCTTTTTGTCTTGGTAGGAGGATCAGGCAGTGAGTCCTAGATATTATGGGGAAGTCCAAACAAGATTTCTGAAAACGGGAAGTGAGGAGCAAGGAAAGAACTTCACAAACTTAAAACTTTTGCATGGGCTGCCTCTGCTTTTGAACACCAGGAAAGGCTGTTTCTTCATGTGAAATATAGAATCAACATGAATATGTGAGCCTCCTACTTACATGATACCACAGCTAGGGTTCCCAAAGCAGTCTTAGATTTCTGAAACAAAATTCACAAGGTTTTGTAACTGAACCGGCTATCCCTTTCTTGTACCAAAAGAAAAAGCCAGCAGAAGTCACAAGGTTTCAGCCTCCGTGGCCCATCACCAATTTAAAGTTGGTTACAAATACCCCATCTTACCTGGATCAGCAGCTTTTAGAAGTTTTTCGTTTGCAAGGTCTTACTAGTAACAGGTGGCAGTCAAAGGTCACTGGCCTAGGATGGAGGCTGGAGAAAGGGCTAAGAGAGGATCTGGATGAGAATTGGTAGATCCCAGGAGACCACCCAGGGCAGGTGATGGTGAGAAGAGTGGAGCGAGTGAGCAAAGTGGTGAGGCGAAAGAACCAGGGCTAAGAGTTTGAAGAACAAAGGGCAGGGACCTAAATAACATCATCTGGACTGGATCCTAGATCCGTAATCAGATCTAGCAAATGGCCTGGGTATTTGGGCGAGATCCTAGATCCATAATCTGATCTAGGCAAGTGGCCCATGAAACAGATCTTGAGCTATAGCCACAGGAACGTTTGAGGATCCTGATCCAAGGCTGCTGTGCCAGGGACTCCCTTCTGCATCTGGCCCCAGGCCAAAGTTGCGCTCCAGTGGCACTTGGCAGTGTTTCTAAAACTGTCCCCATGGATCACAGGCGTGCCTCTGAATCTCTTCGTTGGTATGTTAAAAATACAGATGCCTGAGCTACCTCCCTACCCGAAGCAAACCTCTCCCATCCCACACCAGACCCACTGAATCCAAATCCATAGGGTCAAGGCTAAGGAAGGAGCATTTTATCAACCCCCCAATGATTCTTATGCCTCCACATATTTCAGAACTTTACTAGAGTAGAGAATTGAGCCTTTGTAGAGTGGTAAGTCTGTGCACCTGGCTGGGAGGGCTCTTCTTGATATTAGAACTGGCAAAAGCGATATTTTTCCAAATTAGTATATCTGGAAAATCTTGCCGTGAGCCCCTGTCTTACGCCCTGAACTTGTCCCTTCTGAGATGGTCTTAGAAACCCATCTCTGGAGTCCTGGTGTCCCTTCTCAAAGCTTCAGCCCAACTCCTAGAGCCCAGGATCCAGGCTTGAGATAGGAAGTCCTCAAGTTCCCCTTCCTCAGCTGGGTCAGGACTTAGAGTAAGGTCATGCCTCCCGGCAACTGGCCAAGGATAAGGTGCTCCCACGCCAACCCCGGGCTCTTCCTCCAACCTGAGATCCAGCTCATAGGCTGGGCTGCTGTGACTCCCTGTTTTAATGTGTCCTGGGGGACGGAGCCCCTGGCCCCAGCTGCTGCCTCCTTGGATGCTTTTTCCCTGAGCCAAGTCTGGAGACTCATTGCCTGGCTGCACATCTCCTTCAGACTCTACATCTACCCCGTGATGGCTGAATGAATGAATGACTGCTTCCCTCTCTTCCACACAGCCCCTCCCCCCATGTGGGGGAGGTGGCTCTGATGTAGGCTGATGTCATAAAGCCCTGGGTCTGTCCTGGTTCTGCTGTCACCCTTGGGTAGCCTCCAGGAAACCACTTCTATTGAGGAACATGGACAGCTGTGTAACTTCAGCCCACCACCCCATGAATCCATAACTGTGACAATGGCTGTCCACACTAGAGCTACCCCTTTGGGTGCGCTCCAGGGCCACATACTGAAGCAGTTCCCATCTCTGCTTCACTCTGATACCCCAATCACGGCCTCACTCAGGCTGCCAGATGGAAACTTTAGATCCAGCCTTGTGAAAAAACGGCTCCAGTTCCAAGCGTGAAGCGTTTGAAGGAGACCAAAAATACACTCGCTCAATTCAGCCAGGTCTACTGCTTCCCCATCTATAAAACTAGGCCCAGACCCCAGAGCCCTCAGGATAACTAGCAGCTCCCAATGCCAGGAAAGTGCTTCACCATCGTCAGGTGAGCTGCGCACATGAGAAATAATTTGACAAGTAAGCAGCACGAGCGGCCGGCCTAGGCAATGCAGAGTGTGCTAATGCACTTAAAAGCTCAGAAGCCAACCCAGGCTGAGTAATAATGGCCTAAACACCACCAGGGATTTCCCAGGCCTAATTTCCAGGCCTGATGGCCATGGTGTTCCATCTCCATTGGGCTAATTAAGGCATGGTCGAGACAGATTCCGACAGAGACGCTCACCCTGGCCTTGGTCTAGATTTATGGGGAAGAGGAATTGCCAAGAAGGTAAATTAGACATCAGTGGGGTTTCCCCCAGGATGATGAGGACCCAGGGGCATTTCGACTGTGAGATTTAAAATGAATACAGATCAATGCTGCGCAGAGAGACGAGGAGGTGAAGGCCTGTTTATCTTTTCAGATCCAAAGCCTGAGCCGAGCCCCGAAAGGGACATACGCTTCTTGGGGAAAAAATAAATATGTTTACATGGGACACATCTGCCTAGAGTGGCTGGTGTTTCCATCATTTTTATCAAATAACCAGCCATTTCAGCCAGAGCTTTCACAAGTTCTCTCTCTCCCAGGATTCCATAATATTAACCTGGGGTGCCTCTTCCCGTTTCCAGCCACTCTCTTCCCGTGGGCGCTGTGAGCTACACTGGGCCATCACTCAGCGGAACCATGGCCCTGCCATCTACAAGTAAAAAGGAACCCATGCCTGACTGCTAACTCTTCCCAGCGGTAGATTATAAACACAATCTCGCTTTGCTGAGCCAGAGGGCAGGTGCTAGAGATTGAAGATAGTTTTCAGCTCCGTGGAAGAAGAGCAAGGAACTTTCTATGGCTCAGCTGTCGAACATACGTATACTTACATACATTAATGTACACATCCTGAGCAAGAACATCAAGGGTCAAAGTCTAACTGAAGTCCACACCAAGATAACAGATTGGAAGACCCGTTAATGCCAAGATTTCAATTCTGCCCAAACTCCACCTATAGATGCAAATCAATCCAACAAAAATCCATCAAAGCATTACTTTTTTTAGAAATCTGAGTTAATTCTGATGTGTTTGTGGAAATGCAAAGGATGTAGAATAATCAAAGCAATCCTGAAAAAGAAGAACAAGGCTTAAGCACAGACTACCTGATTTCAAAATTTTACTATAAAGCTACAGTAACTAAAAGAATGTGGTGTTGGTAGAGGATGGATAAATAGGCCAATTGAAGAGAATAGAGTCTAGAAACAGACCCACATATATAAAGAAAATTTATTTCCAACCAAGACACCAGGCAATTCAATGAGGAAAAGACAGTCTTTCAACAACTGGAGTTGAAACAAGTGGATAAATGTATGTTCCCTATCACACACCACACACAAACATTACTTTGGACTGGATCTAAACATAAAGCTAAATCTATAAAACTCCTAGGGAAAAAAGCAGGAGAATAGGTAAAGATTTCTTAGAAAGGATACAAAAAGCACTAAACATAAAATAAAATTTTTATAAACTAGACTGCATCAAAATAAAAATCTGCTTATCAAAAGACACCATGGAGAAAATGAAAAAGAGTCACAGGCTGGGAAAAAGTAATCACAATACCTATATCTAACAGACTCATATTCAGAATATATAAAGAACTCCTACAAATCCATAATGAAAAGACAAACAGCCCAATTAAAAATGGGCAAAAGATTTGAATAGACACATCATCAAGCACAAGCTTGATGCTCAGCATCATTTGTTGTGAGGGAAATTCAAGTTAAAACTATAATGAGATGCCGTCTCACATTCACTAGAATGACTACAAGTAAAAAGAGTTATTATACCAAATGTTGGCAAAAATGTGAAGCAACTGGAGCGTTCATGCATTGCTGGTAGGAATGCACAATGAAACAATTTGGAAACTGTTTGGAAAATAGTTTGGCTGTTTCTTATGAAGTTAAACAACCAACCCTCCAACGAACTGCCAGGTATCTACCCTAGAAAAGTGAAAACATCTGTCCGTAAAGAGACTTGTACGTGAATGTGAATGTTTCTAGTAACTTTATTCATAATTGCCAAAAACAGCCAAACATTCATCAATAGGAGAACAGATAAGCAGATTTTAGTATACGCATACAATAAGCTACTTCTCAGCAATAAAAATGAGTGTGACAACTGATACACGCAGCAACATGGATGACTCTCTATTTTGTCCATGAGTTTTGAGGTATGTGAATGGAGTGAAAATGCTTTCATTCTTACTGTATTTAAAAAGAACCCAGAGTCAAAATAGAGAGGTGAGAAGGGGAAGGGGGGTTATTGCTTAATAGAAACAGCATTGATGAAAGGTTTTGGTAATGGATGGTGGGAATGTAGCACAGTATTGTATATGAAATTATCCTCACTGAATTGTACACTTAAAAGTGGTTTAAAGGGTAAATTTTATAATATATATATATAACCACAAAAAAGTTTTTAAAAGATCCCAAGGGGAGAAAATGATACAGAATAACCAACACCAAGATATATCCTGGTGTAGATATTAAAAGAGGAGGCAAATCTGCCCAAATCTCTGCAGTGTGGGTGGAGGCAAGGGGCAGGCTGAGAGCCAACATGGCTGCCGGTTGCGTATCCCCAGAAGCAGAACCTTCATGAAGGGGTCTCTTGAGAGCAACACCTGTGCAAGAAGTGAGCGGAAGCAGGACTGGGCAGAGAAAGGAGCTGGACTGGAACGCTAGGTGGACCCTCAGAGATGTCACCAGTTGGGATGAGGGGGCTGATTTTTATATCCCTGCATCAGCCAGTTATTGGATCACAGCCTCTCTAGTAAGTATTGCAAAGAGGGCTGACAGCTGAGGGCTGCCTGCCAGGAGCACACCTAGCAGCTGCGCGGGTATGAGTGATGCGCCTGTGACAAGCGACTTTCAGAACCTCTAAAGGAGCAGCGTACATGCTTCCCCAAAAGGAAGGGGTCACCATTATGAAAGGACCCTTTGAGATCTGGTTGGTGGACCGGAGGGGCATAGTTCAATGCCATTGGATGCTATAGCCTAAGTCCATGGCTGAGCACCTAGACGAGGAAGGTTCCAGAGGAAACAGGGAGCAGGAAGGATGGGGGAAGGTGGTCAGTCCACAGCAGAGGGAATCTGGGATGTGAAGGGCTGTCTGTGAACCATAACAAACTCCAGAGGGAGAAATGAAGAATAATAAAGTGAAAGCTGGAGACTCTAATCCTTTTTACTCTTTTTTAGTAGTTAACCCCATTCAAAGAAGAGGAAATGCAAGCTGGAACTTTCCACTAAAAAAACACAAAGTAACTCAAGAGAAATTATTCAAAGACATATGGAAAGAATTTAGACAAATAGTCCTCTATTATCTCAATAAAATTATAGAACAACATGGTTTATTTTAAAAGAAAGAGACTCAAAAGAAGAGATGCAAGTGATAGAAGAGTTCACGGAGGAGACAATGAACACAAGATGTCAAGTTAGTTGGCAGATGTTAGGAAAGAAATGAAGAAAAATAAAAATACTACAGAATCATATAAAGGCATGTAAATTGTGGCTGAAAATATCGTCAGGTTTATGCATATATGTTTAATAAAATCACTCAAATGAAAGAGAAAAAATAAAGATATTTAAAATCATTGAGGAAATACAGATATGGAAAAAAAGGAAATTGCTCATATAACTAATTTAGTGTTCCTGAAGAAGAGAACAGAAAAAAATCAAGACATTTTGTCTGAATTAAAAATTTAAATCTTGAGATCAAAGACCCCAAGGAATCCACAAAGTTAAACATAGAATTATCATATGACCCAGCAATTCCACTTCTAGGTATATACCTAAAAGAATAGAAAACAGGGACTCAGATAACATATGCCAGTATTCTTAGCAGCATTATTAATAGCCAAAAGGTGAAAGCAACAGTCTATCAATGGATGAATGGATATTTTAAAATATGGTATATCCATACAATGGAATTTTATTTAGTTGTAAAAAGGAATAAAGTTCTAATACATTCTACAACATGGATGGACCTTGGAAACATTATGCTAAGTGAAATAAGGAAGATACAAAAAGACAACTATTGTATGATTCCACTCACATGAAATATCTAGAACAAGGAAATTCACAGAGACAGAAAGGTGGATAAGAGTTTACCACGGGCTGGTGAGAAGGGGAAATGAGGAGTTATTGCTTAATAGGTAGTTTCTGTTTGGGTTGATGAAAAGGTTTTGGTAATAGATGGTGGTGATGGTAGCACGATACTGAGGATGTATTTAATGTCACTGAATAGTACACTTAAAATGATTAAAATGGAAAATTTTATGTTATATGTATATATATATATTCCCACAGTAAATTTTTAAAAAGACCTCAAGGGGAGAAAATGATACAGAGTGACCAACACCAAGATAGATTCTGGTGAAGACATTACACTTAAGTACAGAGAAAGATTCCTATGGGAACCCAGACCAAAAAAGCCAATCATAAACACGGATGGAGGCGGGCAATCGGGTTTACCTTAGACTTTCCCACGGCAACCCTTTGTGAGAAATGTCCACAAAATCATAAGAAAATGAAAATGTAACTCAAGAGTCGTATATGCAGCCAAGATGTCCTCTAAAAACACACACACAGAATAACACGCTCAGGCACACAGGCAAGAGTTTATGAATTAGAGCATCCAGGCGTTGGGTTGAAGTAAGCAACTCAGGGGGAGTGGACGTGGCTCAAGTGATAGGGCTTCCGCCTATCATATGGGAGGACCGGGGTTCGATCCCTGAGGCCTCCTGGTGAAAAAGAAGAGAAAGCATGCCCGCGTGGCGAGCCAGTGCCTGTGCAGTAAGCCGAGTGCCCACGGGGTGAGCTGAGTGCCCGCATGGTGAGCCGAGTAGCCACGTCTGCACAGTGAGCCAGTGCCCACATGGCAAGCCAGTGCCTGCGCAAGTGAGTCACACAGCAAGATGATGACACAACAAAAGAGAGACAAAGGGGAGAGTCAAGGTGAAGCACAGCAGAAACCAGGTGGCGCAGCTGACAGGGAACCTTTCTCCACATCAGAGATCCCCAGGATCAAATCCTGGTGAACCCTAGAGGACAAAAAATGAGAAAAGACAAAAAGAGAAACAGATATAAAAGATCACACAGCAAATGGACACAGAGAGCAAAAACAGCAGGGAGGGTAAGCAGGGAAATAAATAAATCTTAAAAAAATAAATAAGCAACTCAGGACTCGGAGGATGTGTTGAAAGGAGTGATGGCAAGCACTGAAGTCACTGAAATGTAATACACAGCTACCATTTATTGACCCCTTATCTCTTGCCAAACACAGTTTGAGCTTTCCATGCACGGACTCATTTACTCTGCATCAGCTCCACAAGGTTGGCACAGTAGCACCAGGTTGCACGATTGCAGGGCACACCATTGATGGGCGGAGTGCTGTTTGCTGGGTTTCTTTTCTAGGGCTGAGGTTTTAGGTGTGCAGATAAGAAGAACAGAAAGAGCAAGAACAAGAAAAGATACCGAAGAGGCCAGTGGGCCGGACAGGGAAGACCGAGCCTTCGAAGAGCAGGCAGGGAAGACGGACCCTGGATTCATGGACATCTAAAAACTTAAAATACATTTGAATTGAGACAAAATTCTCTGCCCTTCCAAATCCTAGCTGGTTTTAAGACTTGCAAGCAGAGAAGAGTTTCTTTCACCTGCTATAGAAAACATGGCAAAAAAACAGGAGGAGCCCAAAGGCGGGGCCATGCAGACCCTGGGACATTTGGTGCTGGAAGGGTAGGCTTGTCCAGCGGGGCGCCTGCACCCAAAACCAAAATGCTGGGACTTTCTGGGATTGCCCCAGCACATGACTTGAAGTAGCCCCGATACCAACACTTGTGAATCTGCCTTTGTATCTGGACCCAAGAGATCTGTAGCAGCCCACACAGGCTGGCAACAATTCTTTTTGGTTTTATTAATCATTTTTTTTCTCTGTTACTTGACTGTGCACTCAAGATTCTCAAAAAGAATTGATTCTAGCAGGCCCAGACAGCAACTAAAAGCGCAGCAGAGGTGAACTGCATAATCCACCTGCACGCACTGCCTGAGCTGTCCCATCTCTTCTTTCTGCTTTGCCTTGAAACAAGTCTTACAGCATGAGCGCAGCTTCCCTCACGCCTCCTTGGAGAGTCCAGCCTCATGGGGCAGAGCAGACTTCCTTCCCAGAACGGTGCCTTCCCCCTTTTTCTCTTTCATGTGGCCATCCTATCACACCAGGTGTCTCAGCCTTGCCACTGTCGACGTTTTGCACCTGATAACTCTGTGGTGGGGACGGGGGTGGGGGTGGGGGCAGCGGGATGGGCCCTGTGCGCTGTAGGACGTTTAGCACCCGCCCCCAACACACCCAACAATGCCACATGTCCCTACAGGGGCAAAATTGCCCCTGGTTGAGGATCATTGTCTTACCCAGAAATCTTACAAAAGACTATAAAATAATAACTTGACAGTCCATCTGTTTTCTCCTAACTCAAGGCTTCTGTAAAAACATGGGCGAGGTGTAAGCCCAGCGCTCAGTTGTCTCCCCAGCCATCCTCCGTCCCTCTCTATTGCAAATTACACCACCTCATTGATCCTTCCTTTCATAGATTCCATTATCCATTCATAGCTGGACTCTAAGAGACGTTTGCTCAGGTCCCGTCGGCTGTGTCTAATGGGCTGGGTAACTTAAAAGCTTCCTGCCAGCAGGCATTTCCCACTATTGACTGGGGCTTCTGGAAAAGGGGGCTGCTTGTGCCCGAGAAGGGTCGGGCCGCTCCACCTCGTTCCAACTCTTTGGGTGTCATCTTGTCCACAGACAAAATAATTGAGCATGGAGAGGTAGCGTTTGCAATTTTAGTTCCCCGGAGATGCTGGGCAAGCCACCCCTCCCGAGGCTGCTACCAGGCAGGAGCTGTGGCCGGAAGCGGCCCCTGGATGGAGGGAAACAGCCGCAGAAAGGGATGAGCGCCCTCTCTCTGCCGCCTCCCTTCCTTTCGCAACGTGGTTCTTTCCTGTCATGAGAATCTGTCTTCATTTCAGACGGGCGACGTGGTTCTAGCAGTGTTTGGAAATCCACGTTGCATTTTACTATACTAGCAAAGTTTATTTTTCCTGGAAGAGTTTTGCAATCTGGAAATCCTTCCATGTGGTGGGAGTGGGTCCCCTCTATTTTGCTTAGGAAAAAAAGAAAAGAAAGAAAATGCACGTAGCAGGTAATTTGCCTCGAGCACCGAGTGAACGCAGCCCGGCAGGTGAGTCGTTTGCCATCCTCCCCCTCCCAGGACGCCATGGCCTGGGCTGTGGGCCCCTCTTGCCAATGAAGTCACACCCATGTGCCTTCGGCCCTTTATATTCAGAAACTTCTGTTCTGCTCCGCTGTCACTTACTCTGTGTGGGGGATGGAATGGTGTCCCCCAAAGTCCTGGCCTCCGGCACCTGAGGACGTGCCCTCATTTGGAAAGGGGGTCTTTGCAGATGGAATCAAGTTTAGGAAAGGTCATACTGGATCGGGGTGGACCCTAAACCTGACGACTGGTGTCTTTATAAGGGAAAGGACGCACAGAGACACAGAGGAGTCAAAACAGGGAAGAAGGCATGGGAAGCGGGGCAGGAAGTGGAGGGGGCAGCGACGAGCTGAGAAACGCAAAGGACGGCCAGCGACCCCCAGGGGAGGGACAGGCGAGGAGGCGGCCTTCCCTAGAACGGTCAGAGGAGGAAGGACCTGCCAACACCTCGGTTCTGGGCTTCTGGCCTCTGGAGCTGGACGAGAAGGCCTTTCTGCTGTGTGTAGCCGGCCAGTTTGCGGGCTCTGTTATGGCAGCCGTAGGATCCATTCCAGTAGCTTAGTGAGAGAAAGGAAACACAGGGGTGTGCACGAGTAACGAAAGTGAGCTGGAATAGGGAGTTCTGTCACACAAGAGGTATCCCTTAAATATCACGAGAGTCCATTTAGCCTAGAGGGCTTTTATCTCACGGGATCCTGAAATACCTGTTGCCATGATCATCTGTTCCCAAAAGGTGAAGACACGCTTTCATGTCTTCGGTTGTTATTGCTTAGTTGAAGGTCACAGTGAACACTGATTGATGAATAATTTCCTGTGATGATAAAAACACTTCATCTAGGAAGCGGATGTGGCTCAAGCAGTTGGGCACCTGCCTATACCGCATGGGAGGTCCTGGGTTTGGTTCCCGGTGCCTCCTAAAGAAGATGAGCAAGACAGCAAGCTGGCGCAGTGAGCTGATGCAATGAGATGACACAAGGAGGTGATGCAACAAGAGGACACAATGAGGAACCACAATGAGACACAATAAGCAGGGAAGGGAGGTACCTCAAGTGATTGGGCGCCTCCCTCCCACAGGAAAGGCCCTGGGTTTAGTTCCCAGTGCCTCCTAAAAAAGAAGACGAGTAGACACAGAGAGCGCACAACAGAGAGCAGACAGCGAGCACAAACAACGAGGCGGGGGACATTTTTTAAATGCATCACCACCAGGCCAGGAAGACGCGCATCCTCCTGAGCTGCCCCCCGCACAGCAGGCGAGGAGCTCCGACCCCACCTCGCGCCCGCTCACTGGTGGGGTTCGCAGTCTACCCGCGCCCACGCAAGGACACGGAGCAAGGCGCCCCAGGGCCTGCCTTCCCAGCGCTCTTCTCCAGGGTGGTCGTTTCCTCCACGCCCCCCTCAGAGACGCCCCCCTGCCCATCCAACACTAGAGAAGCCCGGCCCAGAGCAGACGTGGCCTCCGCGACCGCACCAGCCCTTCAGGCCCCGATTTGGGGATGTGGGCTCCTCCCCTTTCCGGGGCAGACTCAGTGGTCCTGGAGGAGCAGTTTGCACCTTAGATTTGGTTTGTCCTCATTGGGTCGGGTTCGCCTCCGTGGCAGAGAAGGCCAGTTGTGCCCCGATATCCATTCCACTTCTTCCTTTCCGTAGAACTTCTGAATTTTAGCTGCTTGGGCCCACCGAGCTGAAGACAGCCTCTCCCGGGTCACTCTGCCACCGGGGATGGACAGGGGACGTCGCTTTGGACCGACGGGTCTGAAAAGAAGGGACGTGCACCACTCTCTGAGGTCAGCTGGGATGCCCGCCTCATCACCAAGTTCTGATGCATGTACCCCCCGCCCCCAGCTTCGCCATTCCTCACCCCCAAGCCCTGAAATATGTCCACAGCCTCCTCATGGCACCCCGATACACCAGCAGCTTCCAGCCTGGCCTCTGCTCCTTGGAGGAAGAGGGTGCCCCCTCACATGGCCAGGAGACCTGGCCACCACCCGACCTGGCCCTCAGCTGGCCCCGCCGCCCCTGGCTCTCTGCTGGCCCCGGCCTGCCTCAGTGCCCCCACCTGCCTTGGTGCCCCCACGCTCCTCACCGTCTGTCCCCTCGGCCAGGCCCAGGCTGCCCTTCCCTGTGGAGCTGCCGCCACTAGTCCTTGGAATTCAGCACAAGTCAAACCCTCCTAGGGAAGCGTGCCCTGGCCGCCCCAGCTGGACAGCTCCTGCCTTCAAAGGCGGCCATGGTACCAGGGGGACGTGGACCACGGGCCGCCCTCCTTAGCCTCATCAAACATCAACCTGACCTTGACGTGCAGGCTTGTTTGATTCCGGCCCATCTCTCCTGGAGGCTACGTTGGCTTTCAATTTTTTTTTTTTATTTAACACTTTTTTTTATTAAAGTTGATAGATCACAAAGAACGTTACATTAAAAAACATAACAGGTTCCCATATAACCCACTCCTCACCCCCCACCCCATCATTTTTGTAAATTGTATTTTTTTGAAGCTATATATATCTCAAAAAATGTTACATTAAAAAACGTAAGAGGTCTCCATATACCCCCCACCTCCTGACCCCCCTCCTCCCACACCAACAACCTCCCCCATCATTGTGGCACACTCATCACACTCGGTGAACATATTGTGGAGCGCTGCTACACCACATGGATAATAGTTTACCCTGTAGTTCACACTCTTCCCCCAGTACATGCAGTGGGTTATGGCAGGATAAATAAAGTCCTGCATCTGTCCCTGCAATATCATTCAGGACAACTCCAAGTCCAGAAAATGCCCCCACATCACATCTTTTCTTCCCTGTCCCTACCTTCAGCAACTACTCTGGCCACTTTTCTCCATCTCAATGCTATAATTTCTTCTATTACTAGTCACAATAGTTCTATAGTAAAATATCAGTAAGTCCACTCTAATCCATATTTTATTCCTCCATCGGACCCTGGGATGGTGAGGTCCACTCCATCTCTATATCGAGAGGGGGCTTAGTTCCCACATGGCTGATGGATGCGAGTCTCCTGCTTGCAGTTGTAGGCACTCTCGTTTCCCTGGTGTGGTGGTTGACCTTCCTCACCTCCCTGTTAGCTGACCTGGGTAAGTCCAAAGAACCAGAGAGTAGGAGATGCAACTCTGCTGAGGCTCAGGGCCCAGCTGGCTCATGGCCAGTCCAGAGATTCAAGTCTCCTGAGCATACACCAACCCCAGCGCCAACCACAGGTTCAGTAAAAGTGACAGAAGAGGCATGTGTAGGAAGGTCACATCTGAGTCCACCTCCATCATACTCAGGGGCTGCCTTGGCTTTCATTCATCTTCGTATCTCCAGCACCCAGCTGAGGAACTGAAGGTTTTCTCTCCCTAGGGGCACCCAGGAAAATCCACGTTTCTCCGTACCCACGGCTTTAGCTCGGACCATCATCATCTCTCGCTCAACCTGGCCTTGGCCCGTTTGGTTTTGAACCTCCTGGAGGAAGACGGCGGCGGGGGTGGGGAGGAGGCGGCGGCTCCGGATGGGGTTCTGGAAGCAGAGCGGCGGGACCCGCCGAGGAGGCGGAGGACGCGGGCGGAGAAAGGGGGACGCTGACCTCCTGTCCGCCTCGGGAGCCCTGTCCACGGTCCTGCCTTCCAGCTCGCAGGGGCCTCCGTGCTCCAGCTCTGATTCCTCTCGAGCCTCGCGTCCCACTGCTGCCCCTTCCTCCCCCACGTCCTTCCCCGTTCCAAGCTTCAGCCACCAGCGTCCCCCCGCGGTCCCCTGGATGCGCTGTGCCCTTGCCGTCGCTGCCCCCCACTCTCCATGCCCTGGTCCTCCCTTCCCACCACAAGCGCCTCCTCCGAGAAGACGAGCCTGAGCAGGTGCTTCTCCCGTGGGCTCTCGCCATGTCCTTACTGACCCCACTGTCGCCTACACCTTGTATTATTATTTCCAGGTTATTTCCAGCCCTCCCCCCTAGATCAAGCTCCTTGGGGGCAGGGATTGTGGCGTATTCACCCTCAGACCTCCCAAACCTAGCTCGGTGCTTGCCATGCGGCACAAGGTCAATCCACATTGAATAAATGCAGAATAATATGGTTAGCAAAGAGGCTCGGAGAGATCGCCCAGGTCTCTCAAGGGCACGAGCAAGGCTAGGATTCAAATCTATTTCAACTGAAGAACTGAGGTATTTTCCATGACCTCACCCTGCCTCCCAAAGGAGAAAACAATGGAAATGCTCCCATTTGTGGGTAAGGAAGAGAAATTCTGGGAGAGCAGTCCAACTGGTCTCTTCCTTTCCTGGGGTGACACTGATGGCCAAAAGGGGTGGGCTGGGAGCGGCGAGCCGGTGTCGTTTGCCAGGAAAGCTGGGACTCATGGAAAAGCCACTGCAGGGCAGGATGGGGACTGCTGGGGACAGGCTGGGCAGGCAGCACTGGGGACCCAGGGCAGGCAGGTCCACGTGGGAAGGCGGGGGACCCACAGAGCCACATCCGGCACGTCCCTTCCTCAGCCACGTGCAGCAGCCTGAAGCTGGAGTGGAGGAAACGGGGGGATGTGTCAGACACGGAATTAAGATATCACAGGCTTAAAAGGGCCCTTCCTGGATAATTAGCCCAACCTTCGGCTCACCATCTGCATCTCATCGCAGCCCTTCTCGAACACGTCCATCAAGGCAGACAAAGAACCCTAACTTATTTTCATCCTACTGTGGGCACACGTCCAGCAACATGATTTTGAAAACTCCATATGTGGAGGCTGATAGTGCACTGACCCCTTTTCACGAGGCTTCCTAAAAGCCACAGGTATGTAGCCGTTTGGGTGCCTGAACACGGATGTGCTTTTTCCCCGAGAGATTTTTAAACAGTGAGACCCCCCCGGGCCAAGAATTTCCACATGAAATCCCATCCTTCCAGACAGATTTATGAAAAGTTATCCCAGGGCTTGGGCTTTCTCCCTGCTGCTAAAAGCGGCTTGCTACCATGTCTCAGCCCCAAGAAAAAGGTGGGGTTTTATTTTAAAATTAGATCCCAGGGTTAATTTAAAGATTATGCCAAGTGTATGTTCCAAATCCACTCATTCCATCTGACCTGCAGAAACACATCTGCTCCGTGTTCGCCCCACCCTGACTTCTGAAGGTGGCGTATGTGTGAGGCCTCTGATTAAAGAGAAGGGCTTGTTAGGATGTCATGTACAGTATATCAAAGGAGATCAGGAACCCGTCTGCGAGTCAGATGACAAAAGGAGTGATCAGGATGGCTACGGCTAGCAAACGTGGGGAGGCGTCAGCGAGGGGGAGTGAGTCATAATTTGGAAAAGCGTTCGTGAGCCATGGTTTCGGTAATAATCACACACAAATCCCAGGGTCGGCAACGTCCAGCGAAGCAAGCAATTTCCTAAACACCCGTCTGTCCCAAGCACAGAATCCCAACCCAGTGGTGGAAGGGAGATTCTACAACATTTGGCAATAATTTTCCAAACTGGGATTTGTCCAGCTGTTCGGTCCATGGAGCTCGATTAAGCAAATGCTGCACCTTTAATCAAAGCATGATGAAAAGGTTTCGTTTCTGAAAAGGGCTTCCCAAGAACTTCATGTCCTTCGTAGTGGAAACAAAATCTATGTTGTTTTCTGGGTTTCTTTGGGGTTTTTTTTTTTTTTTGCTTTTACTTCCGGAGGGATCGGCAGGGCCATCGCTTGTGTTTTCAGTAGCTCAGGAGATGTCAGCTGTACATCTTGGTGCTGAGAGGGGAGCAGAAAGGAAAGCTTCCGGCAAGAGCTCCTTCCGAAATGGTCAAGTTCTCACTCCTCACAGTGTGCTCCAGCCCAGCAGCACCCCCTCATCTGGGAGATTATTAGAAACACAGACTCGTGGGTGCCCCCCCAGAACGACTGAATCAGAACCCACATTTTATCATCGTGATTCAAGAGGGTCCGTCACTTCTTCAGACATTACATTCTTTTCTTTGCAAGACTGGTCTTTGTTTTAACAAAGGAAATAACATCTTGCCATGTATCAAAAATGCAAAGCAGGTACTTAGTAAAATGTTTTTGTGTTATACTCACTCTTCAAAACATAGTTGTCAAGCAGCTAATATGTGTCCAATCCGTCCCAGGAGATGGGCTAAAACAAAGGACCTGCCTGCCAGCCTTCAGGGCCAGGGGCCTCTTTCCTGGGGCTGCAGATCCCCCACCCCCCAAAGCCCACCCTGGTGCCCGCCGCGCAGCCCTCCTCGGACGGTGCGGCCAGTGTGCGCGGGGGCCCTCGGTGCCCCGGGAGCGCTCCGCGAGCCCCGTGGGTGCTGGCCCCGTCTCCCTCCTCGCCCAGCCGGGCCTGCTCGCTGCCTTGTGAGGCCCGAGCCGTTCCTTGTTCTGTGTGGTCCCCTATCCAGGCAAGCCAAAGAGCGCCAGGAGCACAGCCCTGCTGGTGTGACTAAGTCCCAGAGGAGGAGGAGCAGGCAAGCAGAACCAGGCGCTGGACTTCCCGGCCCACCCGGGCAAGACGCTGCCGGGAGAGGCTTGGCCTGCTCCTCTCCCGCAGGCCTGGCAGCCTCGACTGAAGAGGGCAAGTCGTTCCCGCCCACCTTCGGGTTCTCTGGCTGGGGGGGACCCTCCTCGGCAGACATGAATTCGGAACCCAGAGTCTGCCCTGTTGGGAAGCCGGAGGGCAGGGCACAGCCTGGCTAACTCTGCTGGCAAAGAAACCGGGGGCCCCGGCCACGGCTGGGTCCCATAGAGTCACGTGGTTTGGGTGGCATATGGGGTGCCAGTGCCTCCCAGCTCCGGCTCAAGGCTTCTCCTGCGTCCTTGACGCTGGGTGAGGATTTTCCTATTGGCCTATCTTCATCGATATTTAACGGGAAGTCCAGGTGCTGCTACTGCACTCTGTCCATCGCTCCAAAATTTGAGGAACTACCTTTACTGAGAAAAACTAAATAAACTGATGAAAATTAAATAAACTGATGGAAATTAAATAACTAAATAAATTGATGAAAATTAAATAACTGATGAAAAGCATTTCTTAGTACTTTAAACAATACTTACTCTGAAACAAAAGCCAGTTACGTGAAATGGTGAAAAGTTAGAAGCAGTCCCCTTAAGCCAAGGAACAAAACCGAGATCCCCCATTTCCTTCCTTGTCTCTTTCCTTCCTCCCGCCAAGAAGCACTGAGCATCTACTATGTCCCAGACACTAGGTGCTGCAATACAAAGTCACATGAAAATAATCTCTCTGTCACCAGGTTTACTGACAGCTACCATTGTTATCGATTAAGGAATGTTCTTCTGATACAGTAAGAGGTGAGAAGGAAATGAGGAGTAAAGATTGGAATAAGGGTTTAGCTACATCATTATTTTCGGGTGGCTTTAATTACATCTCTTAGCACTAGCTTATGGTATAAGGATACATTTTGGCCAGTGGGTTGGTATTTGGGGCCAGAGTCGGCTTTCTTTTTTTTTAATCCCCCCCGCTCCCCAGCTCCCTCAGGAGGCACCAGGAACGGAACCCAGGAACCCCCAGGTGGGAGGTGAATGCCCTACCCCTTGAGCCACTTCTGTTCACGGCGCGTTGTGGCTCCTTGCGCTCCTCTTCTCTATGAGGCACCAGGAACTGAACCAGGGGCCTCCCGTGGGGGAGGCGGGTGCCCAACTGCTTGAGCCACATCCACTCCGGTGAAGTGGCTTCTTTTATCTCTGAAATTATAGTACTTTAGGCTGCAGCAAAGCACTTGTGCTCACAAGGCACTCACGAGGCCAGGTGAGCCCTGACACCCAGGAGTCAGGTCTAATCTTTCAAAACACCACAATCCCACAGGACACTAAACTGGCCCGGCAAGAGGGGCTCCCTCCCCGATACGTGTGAGCAAGCGCCGCCTTCCGACAGGCACAGCGAAGACTCTCCCACGGTACGCTTCTTCAAGACCTCCTCCGCCCCGCCGCTGGAGTATCGGTAATAGGCCGCCCCCCGCCGCCACCCCGGCCGCAGTCCACGACACCAAGAAGGTGTGGACAGTCAAGTCATTGTCCTATCTCGTCCCCTTCTCTGATCAAAAAGGAGAAGGGCCATCTCTTGAAGGAGGAACTGGCCTCATTCTACGAGGCATCAGGTGATGGCACTGGGACAGGTCCTGAGGCAGCCCATCGCCCACCCAACAAGGGACCGTGTCCCAGCCCCAGCCGACCTACAGTGGCAGTCGCGTGTTCCACCCCTGAAAGCTGGCAACCACCTGCCAGGGGTGCCAGGGACGGTGCGGATGGCGCTGTGGGAATGCCACCAACACTCACTCCTTACCCACATCCTACTGTGCAGAGCTCGTATGATTTGAAGGTTCCAAGAGTGAGTTCTCTTTGGTCTAAGCCAACCAGGCTTAGATCATGGTTGCCACCATGGTTGCCTGAGCCACTCGCATTCCCCTGTGGGCACGTGACACAATCCAGGTCTCTGGGCAAGGTGAGGGCCTTCTGGGGGGGGGGGAGGGAGTTTGCTCATCTTTCTGAGGGTGCTCTAGGAGGGGACACTCTCCCATCTTCTGGAGAGCATGGTGTCCATACATGAAGTCCAGATCTGCTGCAGCCAGTGCGCCGCTTGTGGGAGACCAGTTTTAGGATGACGCTGTCAGAGAGGATGAAACAAAGTAAACCCCATCCTTAACAGCCTCACTCAGCCCCTGGATCGAACCAGCCCTGAAGCCCACCCCCGTTTCTGGTCTTCTGGCTATAAGAACCAATAAACGCCTTTATTGTCCGAGCCAGTTTGAGTTGAGTTTTCTGTTTCCAAACCTTGAGCAGAACTGACACAGAGGAGATTCCTTTCCAGCATGGGAGATGGGGACGGTAGACCTCTGAGGGCACTTTATACCTCCAAACATTTACTAACCGGGTAAACACCCCCATCAAAGCTTACTCCTAAGCCAACAAATGACATACTCAACTCTAAATTCAGGAAGCCAAAGTGGAGACTCAGACCCCGTGGGCAATAGAAGTGCTTCCTCCTCAAATAAATACATACTGTATAAAAGACCGGCTGGGGCGGCTGGGATCAGATGGAAGGAGGAAGAGGCTTGGCCGAGGCCTGCGATTTCTGATACTTAACGAAACGCGCCATTGGCCCAGCGCTTGACGCTGCCCTAGCAATGCCCCATCTGCTTCTCAAGTTGGGCTGGTTTGGTGGCCGCAGTCCTGCTGCTTCCCAGATATGTCAGCCTCCCCGCCGTAAATGACAGCTAACTTCTCAGAAGTCCTGGGGTCTGCCTTCCCCTGCCGCCCCTTGCGACGACTTCCCACTTCTGAAGGCAACCTCCCGTCAGGCGTGTGTACACGTGAGGGGCCAGGCCAGAAGCTTGGGGCAGACAAAAAAAAAAAATTTTTGTAAGCTCTGGGACACAAGAGAACTATTTCTAAAATAAATAAAGCTCTCCGAAGCCGTGACAGCCCACAGGGATATTTCGCCTCGTCTTGGCTCTTTCCTCTGGCTGAGCACGGGGGGTGAATCCTCAACCTGAATTTGAACCTAAAGGTGTTTGTTACGGTTCCAGAAATCCAGGGTCATGTTCCCTCCAGAGCGTGGGGCTTTGTTGTTTTTCTTGCAAGAAGGAATTCAGGGGGGGTCCTGGGGGACCCTGGGGATTCTCCAAAGAAACGAGCTCAACTATCGGGGGTGGGGGGTCCAGGTAGCTTCCGTAAAGCCCATACTTCTTAAGTCCACGTTTGCAAACAGATGCAAGAAAGGGTGGTCCCAGGGGCTTCTGCAGCAAGCCAGGAAGGGCCAGCAAAGCTGCCCGGGGGTCACAGGCCGTGGCCAGGAGAGGTGCCCTCGGTCCTGTCTGGGAGCACTCAGGGCAGAGAAGGAGCACAGACCCCCTAGGGTGGGGGTTGCAGGGCTGGCAGGCTGTCCCAGATCCCCAGAGCCCCTTCCTCCGCGCAGGCTGAGCAGGGTGGGCATCAGGACGGTCCTGAAACGCGGGGACAGGCCATTCCCCACGCACCAGGCAGAGGTCGTTGCCCTGACCGTGCATTTTCAGCCCCGAGAACCCCGCCGCCCCCTCTGTCCCCTGTGCTAACTGCTGCTCCAAGCATGGAGTGGCCTGGCCTGATGCTGAGCATTTCCAGCTCTCACAAACACCCGCTGGCATCACCGCGGTGCATCGGTGCCCTGCCTGGCTCCACCCACATGAAGCCCTAAAGGCACCAAGAATCCAGCACCGCGCTGGGCTCCCCAGGCACCGGGCCTCTTCAACTCCCCTCACCCTCTGCCGGTCAGTCCACCGCCCACACCCCTTCAGTGCTCTGGAGTGACCGGGTTGCGCCTCTGGTCAACTCAGCCGAGAGGAGGCTGTGTAGAACAGAGGGTCCTCCAGGACTAGGGTGCACGCTGGGATGTTTGCCCCAGACGTCAGCGCCCAAGTCTCTGCGCTGATGGAGGGCTGCAGTGTCCCGAGTCATGGACAGTGGATAGAATTCCTGCCTAATGTAACATACAAGATAAAGCACAGATAAATTAGAATGGAAGCTGAAAGGGAGGAAAGAAGAGGGGGAGAGGGAAGGGGACGGAGAAAACAAAATGAAGTAGAAGAAAATAGAGGTGACAATTTATATGAACTTTGGCTTTTCTAAGCATAAAAAACGAATGGGGAAGCAGATGTGGCTCAAGCAATTGGGCTCCCATCTCCCATATAGGAGGTCCAGGGTTTGATACCCAGGGCCTCCTGGTGAAGGCAGGTGCCTGGGGAAGCACATGGAGTGCTGCCTCACACACAGTGTGGCCCATGTGGAGAGCGGGCACAGCAAGATGAGGCAATAAAGAGACACAGAGGAGAGACAATAAGAGATGCAGCAGACCGGGGAGCTGAGGTGGTGTAAGAGAATGGTCGCCTCTCTCACACTCCAGAAGGTCCCAGGATTGGTTCCCAGAGCTGCTTAATACAAGCAGACACTGAAGAACACACAATGAATGGACACAGAGAGCAAACAATGGAGGGAGGGGAAATAAATACATTTTTTTTTAATCTTAAAAAAAACAAACAAACCGGAAACCATAAATAAAGTGATTAATATGACTAAAGAAAATATAAAGCCTCTGTATGCCAAAACAGTCTATGGAAATTAATTCTTAAAGGGCAAACTGAGGTATACAGTTGCAACATGAATGGGACAAATGTATTTATACCCTTATTTTATAAATTTCTCTCCCTAATCAATAGAAGATGAAAAATTGTCAAATATCTTAAGACATTTGTTAAAGAAGAAATGCAAATGGTTAATAAGCATATGAAAAATCAAGGAAATATTAATCAAAGCAATATTTTAAATCTTTGGGGTAAAGGATAGAGTTCTCAATAATGTCAGGGAAATTGGCCCAACTTTTCAAAAAAAATTAAATTAGGCTCTTACCTTATGCCAGACATCAAAATAAAGGCATAGATAAAAAAGAGGACTTTATAAAAGTGGAAAGATAATATAAAATTTTGTTGATTTTAAAACCTCTGTAAGCCAAAAAAAAAAAAAGCTTAAAGTTAAATGGCACATAGTGAAGCTTTCACTGTGTGATAAACAAAAAGATAACATTGTTTTATAAAGGCTCTTGAAAATTAATAAGTAAAAGCCAAAAACACAGTAGAAAATGCCCAATGTTTAGTACATAATAAACATTTAATAAAATAAACACAGTATAAATAGGCAATTTACATAAGAAATGAAAATGGTGAAAGGATGCTTTGCCTATCCTTACTAATAATTAAAGAAATGGAAATTTAAACAAATAAACATTATCGTTTTCCACTCTCAAGTTGGCAAACATTTTCAAAGATTGAAAATATTCAGTTTAGGTGAGGTTGTGGGGAAATGGGCATTCTCACGCTTACAGGTGGCAGTGTTCATTGAAACAAGCTTTCTGGAGGGCAATTTGCTGTTGTGAATCAAAAGTCTTAATAATGTGCACATCTTCTGACCAACAAACTTTCTAGGAATTTATCCTACAAACCTCATTATGTATGTACGCGTACATTGGTCCGTAGCTCTCTTCGTAACAGCCTCGTTTTATGGCTAACAGATGGAAACTTAATGCCCAATAGAAGGATTGGTTAAATAATTTTTGGCAGACCTACAGAAAGGAATGCTAAACGATCATTAAAAAATAATGTAAAAGAATCTTTATTGACATGTAGAAAGATTCACGGTATACTTTTAAGTGGATAAAGTAAATCAGAACAATACGCATAATATATAATAGAAAGAGTGGCTGCCTCTGGGGATAGGGTGAGGAGGCATTTTTATTTTTCTGTGGTTTTTCTATATGGTCCAAATTTTCTTCATAAGCAAATAACTGGCTTACCATCAGAAAACCCAGAGAAATGCTATTTTTAAAATTACGATTGTTGGGAGGCAAATCAAACAATGAGGAGGAAAAGACCCCCTTCTCTAAATACTCCGCTTCTCTGAGCTCTCTCCAGGGGAGACACATTGTCAATAATCCTTCCTGTTTGCAATGTCCCTGGACGAGCCACTCTATCGGGCTCCCTCAAAGCCTCGCTGAAGTTATTTCTGGGGGGAGGAGGAGGAGGGGCGCGCACAGGTACTCACCTGCGGAGCTCACCTCTGGGAGGGCCATCCCCGCTCCCCTGCAGGTCTGCACCTGCGGTGCCACTGGAGGGCGCTCCCCGCTGTGGCTGTGACTCGGGCCAGAGGGACCTGCCCGGTGAGAGCCGGGCGACGGTGCCATGCCCTGAAGCTCCAAATAGCAAGCCCACGTCAGGCCAGGGCACCTGGTGTCCTCACACCCCCAGCCCAAGCCAGAAGTGGGGAGAAGCCCCCCTCATCAATCCTGCTCACACTTTGACACATTGTCCCCCAGGATCCCCGCCCCCCAAACCCCTCCCTCCCTCCTGCCTTCAGTCCCTGTCTCAGTGGACCTCACCTAGAATCCTGAAGCCCCCCCCCCCGTCCCACCAGGGGCCTGTCTTGCCAGGGCCATCTGATCCTCCAGCCCCCTCCCCCACTCACGGGCGCAAGGCCCCTCCCCCATCGGGCACCCCAAACCCAAAGGCACAAGCGCTAGGAAAAATATTCCTCCCAGCTTTAAGTCACAAACATTTAATGTGTTCCTTTTGTGCGCAGACCGGGTTAGAAACGGGGATTAGCACACGCCCAGGAACTTGCACCCCCCACACACACCCCAGCAGGAGGGGGCCTTTGCGTCTTCATCATTTCCCTAGGAAGAGACCTATTTTGCCTGAATAGCTAGATTCTTAGCCTAAGAGTCACCCGTTCACTTTGTCTCCTACTGTTGTCCAGCTTCTGCTATGGGAAGCGTTCTCCAGCGCACCCTGTAGACAGCAGGCCTCAGTTTCCCCCGGAGACCCCTGCCCCTGCCCGGGCTCTGCCCAGCCCCGGAGGAGTGGGCCCCGGGAGGGAGGACGCGGGGCCGCCGCTCGGGGACGCGGGGACGCCGCAGCCCCCGCGCGCTCACGTGGCGGCCCTTTCTGCCGTCGGTGGGGAAACTCGGCCCGCGTCTGCGGCGGTGACGAGGCTGCAGGGCGGGGCCGGGCTGCCCCGCAGTAAATGCCTGAGGGATTCGGTGAATCGCGGAGCCCGGGGACCGGGCGGAGGGCGGGGACCGTCTCCAGTTAGTGGTTAAGGGACAGGAAATTCCTTTTGGCAGATGACCTCACGCTGAGTGTGCCGGGGCGCGGCGCCCGGGCGGCCTCTGGCAGCCGGGGCCTGGAGGGGCGCCGCCCGCGGGGTCCTCGAGGGCGCAGGGAGGGCCCTTGGAGTCTCGAGGTTTAAAGGATTTGCGGGTTTCAGAGCCCCTTACCCTCGGCCCCGAGCGCCCCGCCTGCCCGATCCCGTCCCTCTGGACAGGGTTACGGGTAGCGGGTGGGGGCACGTGGGGTGCCCTGGGATGGGGCCTGGCGGGGGGCGCGGCGGGGGGCGCCCGCCCGGCCAGGGGGGCGACACTCCCGGAGGAAAGCGACAGCAGGAGTGCCGGGCCGAGGGCTTGCCATGCGCGCGTGGCACTGCCCGCGCGGGACGCGCCGTCTGCAGCGGAGCCGGGGCTCGGCGCGCCGCGGGGGCGCCCACCCAGGAGAGGCGCGCCGGGGCCCCCGCCGCGGCTATGCTGTGCCTTCTCCAGGCCGCAGCGCGCAGGGAGGCGCAAGGCAGGAGGCCTGTCCAGGCTGGAGCCCCTCGCGAGTGGCTGCGGAGCCGGGTGGTGACCGCTCCTCCACGCCCCGCACCGCGGGTTCACCCCTGGAGCGGTTCTGAGCCAAGAGTCTTCCTTTCCCCTATTGGGTTGGGGAATCAGATACCCTGTGTGGCCTTCCATTCCTGACCTGTGAGCTCCCCTGATGTGTGGCATGAGTGGACAGATGGGTGGGTGGATGGATGGATGGATGGGCGGGTGGATGATTGGATAGTCAGGTCTGAACAGGTCGGGACACCAACAAGACAAAGCATAGCCCAAGCATGCCAAGCTTCCCTCAAGGCCAGCGACAGTCTCATGACTCCAAGCTCTTCTTCAACTGAAGGTGGGGAGCAGGTAGGTCTCTGGGAGCAGGGACCATCTTGCAACTCCCAGCAGGTCTTGCAAGTAGTGACTACTCTTGGGGGCAGATTTTTGGCAGCACTCAAGATTGAGACCCTTACCCACTTAACTGAGATTCCAAGATAACAGGAAAATCCCTCTCTAGTCCTCTCACTGTCTTGATTCATTCTTTGTACTTTTAGACATATATTCAGACCACATGGCTACACAGCCTTCTCTCCCTGTCAAATATTAGAAACTTCAGAAGATGAAGCTGCACCTATTCTATACGTCCTGATTTTCCTACTACTTTGGCACCAAATTCTTCCTCAATCTACATTCACCTTGGGTCTCTTGATAACACTTTGGAAAATCACCACCCAACTGATCATTTTAGCCTGACTTTTGAATGGTGGCTGACTCTGTGGGTGTGTATGTGTGTGTGTGTGTGTGTGTGTGTGTGAAATGGAAAAGTACCTTCTGATTGTCTTAACTTTGTGTGAAGGACTAAGCTCTCCAGGGCCACTAGACCAACTGGATGAATAATGTAGTTTCAGTTGGAACAAGTGAAACCCTAACCACAGACTAATTCTCTTAAGAGTTCCCAGACCTCACTTGTTGCTTGCCTGTAACATGCAGAAAGCTACTGTGTTGGCCAAGACAGGCTGGCCATTGCATCCAGTGATGGGCACCCAATGTGATTTTACTACATATTTAAGGAATGTATGAATGTGGATATCAAGCCTACTTAGCAGAGTCAGAATTCATGTTTAAATTTTTTAAATCCATTTCTTTTCCAGAGAATATACTCATAATATATCAAATAGATACGTTTAGGCTAAAAGTGTTGTAGGCAGGGCATGCTTTGACTAAGATAAAGATTAATTATTTAAATCTGTGTAAAGAACTATAAGCAACTCAAGTAGGGCAGGAATTGCAAAGCATCTGAAGGATATTTAAAATGGAGTCAGTTACAGTGTTGGAGAGGGCAGTTTCTACTGGTGAGAGGAGAGGTCAGATGCAGCGGTTTGAGTGATGAATGGGGAACTAGAAATGGAGAGAATCCAGCAGGGACAACTCTTTGAAGAAGCTTAATTGTGAAGGTAGGATTTCCTAAGACTGCTGGCATTTCCCCCCACTGCCTTCCCTGACTTCCCTAGCCCTACCTGGCACCTAAAACAAGAGAAGTAAAATCTGCTCATCAAAGTGCACCCAGAAGAAGCACTCTGACCCAGCCTCCCCACCAATGACCTCCCAGCAGAGGTGAAACTCCACTTTCTACTAAAGTTCTTTTATTTTTTTAATTTTTAACATTTCCTCTTTCTTCTTTTCATACAGTCCTGCCTGATCATTGTTTCAGAGACACAAAGCAAGTGGCATTTTGACCTTTGGGTCCAAGGAACCTTCGAGAATCCGATGACATTATGGAGGAGAAAAATGTGTATCTGTGCAGACACACAAAATATTACACGTACTCGAAGGAGTCTCCGGCCACCTGACACCATGGGGGTGTCATCAACCCCAGTTCTACCACCACTACCTCAAGGGCTGGGCGTTTGGCTAGGAGGCTGGAGTCTAGAACTACCCCAAGGAAGAGGATATTCTTGGGGTGACTGTTTCCAGAGGTGTCTTAACACACACCACCTAGGGGATTCCTAAGGAACTGCTTCACAACCGGAGAAAATACTGGAGAGTGACACCAGCAAGATGGCTTTTGTAAACCTGTCCCTCCACAGAGATAGTGAAAAACAAGCAGACGCTTGCATCAGCTCTCAGGACTCTGGAGAACAATCAATGTTTTACAACAACGAAGTGAACACTGGGTCAAGAAAAAAGCAACTTAAAACTGCTAGGAAAAGACTGTGGGAAGATGGCAGAGTAGGAAGCTCCAGAAATCAGTCCCTCCAGCAAAACAACTATTGAACTTGTAGGAATTGTGTGAATCAACTACTGTAACGTTCCAGAGTCTAGTGGAACACTGTGCAGCCTCCAAGAAGACCTGGAGGGAAAGGCTGGTAAGTTGTGGCAAAAGCAGCCGAGGAATCTCAAAGACAGTTCCCTTCCTCAAAAATATGGGAAATAGTTAAAAGACTGCAGTAACTGGTTGGGTGCCAACTCAAGAGTTTGATCTCTGACTTGCCACTATCATTACTGGGAGTGTTGAATATATCCCATTAAAACTTTAGGCCTCTGACTCCTCTTTGGTAAAACAAGGTGATTATACTGGATCATATCTAAAATCTCTTCTTAGTGTAGGGCTCTGAGATTATTTTTAATATTTTACCTTTGAGATACTGGAACCCAGCAAAGTTAATTGAACCAGAGAGAAGTTTCCTTCAGGTCATTTCCATATCCCTAACCAGAACTTAGCAAACTTGACTCTATTAACTAGTACCCCTTAGCGAATTTATCTAAGCTCACCTACTACTAAAAAGGTGGCTCCTATCATTCTGTATGAGTCAGTAGTTTGCTATGACAAACTACTGTAATTAAAAAAAAACAAACAACCTAATGTCCAGACCACTCCCCTCACCAGTTAAATCTGTATCTCTAGGGGAAAGTTTCTTAACTCCCCAGGACATGTCGACCTGCCGCAAGGTTGAAAACCACTGCACTAGTGGAAAGACCGATGGGCTGGGAATAAATGAACAACTTCAAAAACAAAAACTGCTAAGAAAGCCTCTTGGTGCTTTTACTAACACTTCCCCCACCCATTCTGTGGTTCAGTGTAGCTGTAGCTTACATCTCCAGTGTAGGTCCCTGTTAAGTGGAAACAGAGTCCTACTTATTCATAGATTGATGGGTGTGTGTATGTATGTCTCTTCCAATCTGTCTGGTAACAGACTGAAGGACTGTTTCAAGATATTCATTTCTGTGTTGCCTTTCCCAGAACTTACTCTGGATGGAGAAACAGCAGGCATGGCCACTAGCACAGTATAAAAGAGCAATAAAACAGTACCCACTGGGACAAAGATGACATGGTTAGTACATACAGTTGAGTACCTGGGGCCCAGGAGAAAAGACTTCAGAGAACTTCCTGGAAAAAATGGGGTATTTGAAGTATTCCTATATTCCAGGGAATTTATATGTCCATGCATATGTGCAGGGCAGGACACATGTTTAGAAAGAAATCACCAAATAAATAGGCCACTATAGGTTTCAACAATAAGGGAAAAACTCTGAGGAAAGTAGAGAATCTTACTTCAAGAGTTAACACATTAAAGTATTCAGATGTCCAGGTTTCAACAACAAGAAAAAATTGCAAGGCATACAAAGAAACTGGAAAAGATGGTCATCTCTCTGGAATCCCAGAAATTGGAAATTGGAATTATTAATCAAAATGTTATGTTAAGTCAACTTTCCTAAATAAGTTCATGATCTAAAGAAAAATGCGGACAAAGAACTGAAGGAAATTAGGAAAACAATACATGAACAAAAAAGAGGAATTCAATAGAAAGACACTTTAAGCAGAAACCAACCAAAAAAACTGGATATGAAAAGTGTAATAGCTGAAATTTTAAAAATCCTCTAGAAGAGTTTAATAGCAGGTTTGAATAGGCACAAGAAAGAATCAGCAACCTTGAAAATAGGGTAGGTGAAATTTTTCAGTATGAGGAACAGAAAGAAAAAGGGATGAGGAAAAAGTGAATAGGGCCTAAGGGACCTGTGGAACCCATGAATTGTACGCACATATGCATATGGGACTCTCAGAAGGAGGAGAGAAAATAAAAAGGGCAAAAAGAATATCTGAAGAAATTATGGCTGAAAACTTCCCAAATTTGAGGAAATACATGAATGCACACATCCAAGAAGCTCTACAAACTCCAAGTAGGATAAACTCAAAAAGAGCTACACTGAGGCACATTGTAATCAAACTGCCAAATGCCAAAGATAAAACAAGAATCCTAAAAGCAGAAAAAAGAAGCTACTTGTCATACACAAGGGAGCCTCAATAAAATTAAGTGCCTATTTCTCAGAAGCCATGGTGGCCAGAAGACCATGGAATGATATATTTAAAATGCTGAGAAAAAATACCAAATAAGAATTCTGCATCAGGCAAAACTGTCCTTCAAAACTGAGGGAGGAAACAAAAGCTGAGGGTGATCATTACCACTAGACCTACCTTATAAGAAATGCTGAAGGGAGACCTTCAGGAGGAAAGGAAAGGACACTACACAGTTCTTAAAGATCCATTATAAAGGTATCTACATGACTAAATGCAAATACAGCATTATTGAATTCTTGGTTTATAATTGCACTTTTATTTCTCATATTATCTAAAATACAAATGCATAAAAATAATCATACATCTATGTTACTGGGCACACAAATGTAACGACTTAATTTGTGACAAGAACAACATAAAGAGGGGGATGGAGGAGTACCGGAGCTTAGATCTGCATGCTACTGAAGTTAATATGGTGTCAATTCAAAGTAGGTTGTTATAGATCCTGGATGTTAAGTGTAAACCCCATTGTAAAGACAAAGAAAATATCTAAAATATATACAGAAATGCAAATTAGGAAGGAATCAAAGTGGTTCACTACAAAAGAGCAACTAAATACAAAAGAGAACAGTAATAGAAGAGACGAGTGGCAAAAAAGATCTAATACATACAAAAAATGGCAAAATGGCTGAAGTAAGTCCTGACTTATCAGTAATTACTTGAAATGTATTCAAAAGGCAGAGATTCAAAGAATGGATAAAAAAGCATGATCCAACTATATTCTGTTTACAAGAGACTCACTACGGATCCAAAAATACAAGTAGGTTGAAAGTGGAAGAATGGAAAAAGAAAAAAATAGTCCATGCAACTAGTAACCAAAAGAAAGATGGAGTGACTAGACTAATGTCAAACAAAATACACTGTAAGTCAAAAACTGTTACAGGAGACAAAGATAAGCATTATATATTAATAATAAAAGAGTCAATTCATCCAGAAGATATAGTGATTATAAATGCACATGCACCCAA